>NW_027210600.1:8347500-8722500 GCF_029030835.1 Brachyistius frenatus
GAGAGAGAGCGAGATGGAGAGCAACTGAGGAATGCAGAGAAGGGGAGTGACAGAAACTATTACAGTAATTCCTGGTGTCGCTGCCTGGAGACACGCTCTCCATCACTCCTCTTTTATCTGGTCCCTCGCTCCTCTCTTCTGTGTCTCTGTCTGTCTGCCGTGTAGCTTTTTCGACGTCTTTCTTGTTTGCTTTGCCTCTCGGTGCAGCACCTGCTTACCTGTATTATCTGATTCTTTTTTTTTTTTTTTTTTTTTTTTTGTATTTTTTTGTTGTTGTATTCTGCATGTTTTAGTTTCACTTCAGAGGGCTTGCTATTCACTCTGCTGTCAGTCAGGCTGACTGGTACCCCAGCTACTCATTTATCAGTTATTTCCTCATTCATTCAACCAGTTCTATGTTCACCCATTCATGCAGCCAACTCATTTTCCGGCATTTTCACACAGTTAGCTAGTTGTTTGCTTTTTTTTTTTCTTTTTTTTTTACTAGCCTAATTCTTCTATTTGCTCATTAAATCAACCACGAGTCCATTTGTGAATGGGTTTTTTGATGAGTCAGCACTGTGTTACAGGAGTAAAGTCATTGATACACCTCATTAAGTGATCATTTACCCCCCCCCCCCCCCCCACACACACACACACACACACCTCTACATGTATCTGCTCTGTGTAATTCACACTCAATTTTCTCTCCTCAGACACGGTGGAGAAAGAGCAATATCTTCTGACCTCCTATGCAGCAGAATCGGTGAGTTCAAGGGCCAACTATATGTCTAGTCTTTTTTTTTTTTCTTTATTACCATTATTAATATTAATGCAGCGAGACTGACAACTAAGCCCCCTGTTTTACCATTCGGCAGGGCTGTGGCAGGAACATGTCAAAGGCTAACTGTTGGAAACCATTAGCAAATAATCAATGTCTATTTCTGGAGCGGGGATTTGAATTTAGCTTTTAACACTTTTGGCTGTGACAAAATTCTCACTTAAAAAAAAAAAAAAACTCTTGACACCTGTATCAAAATAATGACGATGAACCATGATATTAGCACGATTATAATAATCAAAAAGCAGATTACCTTTCATTACATTTTAACCACAATGTATAAAATCTTTAGCAATCCCCATTTCAGTCTATAATACAACTTTATACAGTAGTAGAGAGGATTTATGAACGCTTTTTTAGGAGTGTCCTCCAATTTTATTCTCTTACTCTCGTCATTGCTTTTGATCTACGTACAATTTAGTAGTGCATATCACCGTGACAATAATATAAAATGATTATACATTTTGAAGGAGGTCGAATAACACGATAGGCAATGTAAGGATTGCTGAGTCAATTTGTAGAAGTTTACGTAGTCTACAGACTTTGGTTTAGTGTCATCACCAAGCCGGCAGCCTTAACTTAAATCAGGCGTAAGGCTTGTGTTGTACACGCAGCTGTTAAGTATTTCTGTGGTTTAAAACTAAAGTCCTTGCACAGAGGTGACTGGAGTGGAGCAACTGTGGTTGTGTTAATGCAGATCACAGCCTGTTTCTGGCACTTGTTTTGACACAACATTGCACTTATATTTCTGCCTGCTCAGACAAGATCTTATCAAAACAACAAGCACAAAGAGCAATTTTGTAGCTAAAGCACCAACACTGATTCCAAAGTGGGAAAAAAACAAGTCATTATGTACTGTACAAAAGTTTTAGACAATAAAAGTAATGAGCACTTTCAAAAATAATGCTGTAAATAGAGTCGGTTTATTTAGCAATTTAAAGTTCAAAGTTAAAATTCAAAGTGGAGTAAACAAAAAACAAGTCATTATTTGGTCTAGCCATCATTTGCCTTTAAAACTGCCATGGTCAGATTAATTAATGATTCTAACAAACAATTCAATCCAGAGATGATGCACTGAGGTCTTTCTGGCTATATTTTAAAACGTTGTTTTCATGCCTTCTTAGCAGGTATTTCAGCTCGCCACAAAAAAACCTGCAAAGACAAAAACGGTACACTATTTTGGTTTCCATTGTGGCTTCCATTCATTTTGAACTCACTGCAGGTACAACACAACGATTTCAGCAAGAGAAAGTTCTCAGTCATAGCTTCCTCGTAGAACAACCTTAAGGTCTTTTAAGAGTTACCAACGAGTTGCAAAAGCGTTGCCGTTTCTTCTTTCTCTTGCTGGTTTAGCTCAAGAAAACATTGAAATGCCGCAATGTAGCAAAAAAACCAAAGTGCTTAAAAAGCCTGCCAGATGAAGCCACAAACATGTTATTTCACGCCACGTACTCCGTGTGCTTGCATTTGCAAAAAGAGATGGTCTGAGCAGCAGAGATTAGGGTGCACTTTAACGGGGGGGCCAAAATTGTATTGTACTATGCAAACTGATCAATGCAACACCAGCGCTGTCACCCCACCAACCTGGACACGCGCGCTTTGATGCGGAGCCATGACCATACCACTTTTTTTTTTCTTTTTTTTTTACACACATAAGTTTAACAAATATGACTTTGTCCTTGTGTTTGCACCTTTGCTGACATTGTGCATGCACAAAAAGAAAGTCCTACGAACCCTGCGTTGTATGTGCACATGTCTTGCAGCTGAGTTCAGAAAGCAGCAAGTGTTTACCCCGGCCACAGCTTGAGCGAGGCTCGTCAGAAACTCCCTAATCGCTGGGACTAATGGGACTAACCCAGCCCCATTTGCCTTTTCGCCAAGCAAAGACCCACAGTCACACATTAAATGAGCACACGTTGAATCACAAACATACATATACGCACACATCTCCAGTATACACGTACAGCTACCGTGGCCAAACATCTGTGGCTGTCCTCTGCCTACCATCAAGCTCAATCCAAAGCAATTTCACACAGCGATAAAACAGGCAGTGTCTGACAGCCAAAGGGGAGAGAGAGAGAGAGAGAGAGTGTGTGTGTGTGTGTGTGTGTGTGTGTGTGTGTGTGTGTGTGTGTGTGTGTGTGTGTGTGTGTGTGTGTGTGTGTGTGTGTGTGTGTGTGTGTGTATTTGTGTGTGTGTGTGTGTGTGTGGTTGTACGTGTTAAGAGGCAGATGTGAGAGGATGAGGATAAGTTGGGCAATGAGGCCAGTGCTGCCTGGCAGATTAGCAGATCGCATGCCATTTTGGATGGCTATCTGAACGCAGATGTGTGTGTTGGTTTGTGTGTGTTCTTTTTTTGCTCCATGTGAGACTGAAGCCATTTTTTTTTTTTAAGTGGGGAAATTTTAGTCCCAGTCAGTTTTTAAAGAGACTGTCAGTGGTTATTGATTATGAGGGATGTCCAACATGACAGTCTACAAGGGCACATGTCGTTTACAGAAGTGCAGCTTGGTACAAGCATCCATTTGAAACTATTCTGGCAATCAGAGTCTCACTGCAGAATATTATCTGCCGAAAGCAAGACATGGACTGTAAATTATAGCATGGTGGATATAAAGATAATCATATGGAGAAAGTTAAATTACGTTACGTTGAATCTCACTCAGTAAAGAGTTGAAGCACAGCATAAAACTTAACGTAAATGAGGGGTGGGGGTGTAACTCCGTAGCCCCGCTCACTTAAGATTTTTTTTTTTTTTAACAAACTAATGAATAATATTTTAGTAGATATTCATTGATACAAAGATGCATGATCTTTCGTATTGTATTCATTCTATTTCTAATAACCCTGTTGGTCACTAAACCTTTCTCTTCCAGAACACCTTGACCAGCGAGGTTGTCCACAATGGTTTGGACCTTGCTGATCGGCCGAACCTGGGTGTGGTGAAGGTTTGGGGGGCAGGCACCCTTCAGATCAAACAGGTCACCCTAACAGACGCCACTGGAACGACGCATTCACTGACCCCGCAGCACAACCTTGCCTCTCAGGTCAGAAGAGTTTTGGGATGCTTATCATTCAGTTACCATAGTCATTTAGTCATGCTTTAATTTATGTAGTTGTCCAAGTATTCAATGTATCTATATTAAATTACAAAATACAGTTAATATGGTAAAAACAAAAAAAGTTAAATCAATTATAACTTCAAAAAAGGCCGTCCTCAGTCTAAGTTGTTACATTTGTATGTGCTCTTCATGCTCTTCACCGTTATGCACAAGCTTTACATGAGAAACACATTTCACTGCCAGCCTTCCGTCATCAAATATAGGAAATGGTCTATGACCGCAAAAGTCCTTAACTTGAAGGAAATGCCAGTTTCTGGCAAATGAGGTTTATTTTTGTACACAAATGCGGAAAGAAGCAGACTGATAATGAGCAATATATCCTATTTATTCATTTCTTTGTATGTTTTATTTATTTTATCATAAAAAAAATGCCCACGTGCTGTAGCTTTAAAGCAACAGAATTAAAACATTTTCAAGAAAACTATAAAAAAAAAAAAAAAAAAAGTTTCCAATTTGCAGTACATTGCTAAAATGACTATTACTTTTACTATATAATTATTATTTTTTTTTTTTTTTGCAAAACCTTTTCCACTGATTTCTAGAACATAAAAAAACAGACTCAGGCACAAATTGGGAGACGTTGATGGTAATGGAACAATATCAACTGATAACTAATAGATATACATGAGAGTACCTAATCCACTGCATCTCACACATGAACTCGGCTAAATCTCTGCTCTAATAGCCTCAAAATAAACATACTCTAGTCATTGCCTAACATGCATAGAATATTTTCATTCAATCGGTAGTTCTTTTGTGCATTAATATCATAGCTCACTGGGCTTTTTTTTTTTTTTTTTTTATCATTACTTGCGCACATTTCATAAACACACCTGAGCTTTCAAGCTGATAGAGCATTTCCCTGCCAGTCAAAACCTGTCACTAAAACAAAAAAACCTCAGGTTCACCACCCACCCCCTGCTGCGCCGCACCGTGTCGTCTAATAGCTGTAATCAACGCTGCATTGCCCCTGACATTGTTGTTCTGTAATGAACACACAGCTGAAGGCTTCACTCAGGACAGTGATTTTAAAGCTGCTCATGTGAAATGACTGTCATTCTGTATTGCTGTCTTCATCATCTGCTCCCAAAGGGTGAGCAGAGAGAAATGTGGCGGAGAGTCATGAGGAATTGTATGCAAAGCCAAGCCCTACGCATATGTCCAATGCGCCTTGCCGTGCCACAGTCACGTCTGGGACACACTGCCCGCATGGTGTCCGTGCTGCACATGTAAAAGGCACTGTTTCGTCGGGGGGGGGGTCCACTTCCCACAGTGGTTGTGTATGAACCTACTCTGTTGTCCTATGTCATTGTAAACAAGGTTTAGCCAGAGCTAGAAGGGACTCAAGGGTTTTACACAAGGACAGTCGCTGTAGAGACTAAAGACACGGTAGTAATTAGATTAGCAACATGCAAATGCAGATATGGCAGTAAGGAAAAAAAAGAAAAAGAGATGAGGTCATATGAAGAGATATATAAGCATGTAGGGTTGAGGTAGGTGAAGGAAAAAAATAAATATTGAGACCAAGTTCAAGAGGATAGCTTGTGTTCCTGCTCCTCATTTGGCCAATGAAAAAAAAATATATTCCTGTCAAGGTTGTGTACTGTACTCAGTGCACTTATCAGGAGAATGAAAATGATAGCTGCAACTGCTCCATAAATAATTGTGGGTGCAAAAGCCCAGAAGCCTTAGATTTATAGTGTTCTTGGAGAAGATGGACAGGGACAAGCAAGACGAGAGGGGAAGAATTGCAGATGAAGAAAGTCAGAATGACAGAGGGATTTTGAGTGTGTGAGTGTACGTGTGTGTGTACGTGTGTGTGTGTGTGTGTGTGTGTGTGTGTGTGTGTGTGTGTGTGTGTGTGTGTGTGTGTGTGTGTGTGTGTGTGTGTGTGTGTGTTGGGGATGCAAGGATAGGTTGAGAATAATGAAAGGACAGAAAGACACTCTGTCTTTAGGAAGGAGGGAAGGACAGACAGACTGCGGTGGAGAGAGGGAGAATGCATCTCAGAAAGCTGATGGGGAGAAGAAAGAGATAAACAGGAGGAATGAAAGATGTGCCGAGGGAAGGAAAAAAGGGGAGAGAGGAACGACACAAAGGGAACGAGGGTGACACAGTATGTGCATGGTAATAAGTGGTGTTTCAGTGCGAGACAATCCATTCATCTTCTTAAGTATTGTCTGATAGGGTAACAACTTGAAAGAATCGGTAAGCAGCTGGCACTGTGTCATTTGAATACAGTGGGGGTGGGTGGGTGGGGGGAGGGGAGCTATATCTGGCTGGTACAGGACAAGATGTTTCTATCCTGAAGACATATAGGTCCATTCTTACTGTCATTTACAATTTCTCATCTCATTTGTAAGTGCCAGCTTGTTTAACTTTACAGAGGGCCCTGCTGTTTGTATAACTTGAACGGTATTGGATTATTGTCCTTTAAATCACATATACAGTACAGAACAGGAAGAACGAGAGTACATTGGTCACTTTTAGTGAGACTGACTTCTGAAGGAACAAAACATGGAGCAAGTTCCAACAAATTGTTTATGCAGCTATTGTCTGTACTGTGTCATGCTGTGCACAGTGGTGTGGCGCTGAAGCCTACGCATAAAAAATATTCGGTTTTGCATTTCTTAATATTTGTACACACACACACACACACACACACACACACACACACACACACACACACACACACACACACACACACACACACACACACACACACACACACACACACACACACACACACACACACACACACAAGGATTAAGTCTTCCCCTCTCTTCTTTCTATAGGAACTGATTATAGATGCGACTTCAAAGTCCGTTCGTGTGGATCAGAAATTTACCATAAAATGGTAGACCAGCGCCTGAGTGCAGTATTTGTGTTATAAATCATAAACAACGATGCCTATCTGTTTGTAATGGATCGTTAATTCAAATTATGATTTGAAGAAAATGAAATGTTTTTGAACATCAAATGTAAAAACGTCATGTCTGCAGTCAGTGATTAATCTACCAGCCTAATCAAACCAGTTTTTAGTTTTTTTGCATTACTGTGCATTTATATTAAATTGTATAAAATCGATCGTGTTTTAAAATTTACTGTGAATAACTTTGCAACTTGACTGGTTTGTCTTATAAATCCTCAGTATAAAAGTACCAAAATATTAAAATGATTGAAACTGTATGGCTGCTTTGATTTGTTACAAATGATATCAAATCTGCTTTCAAATATAGAGAGTGAAAATAGTACTAATACAATGGTACGAGCTTGTTTCTTGAACACATGCTGGTTACTTTTGGCTAGTAATTTGATTTATGTAAGGAATAAAAACTAAGATAAAAATTTTTTTGACTTAATAATCAAACTCCTCAGCTTTTGGGTGGAAGGACTCAGAGTAAAATCCATGTATTGCTGCCCTCATGTAAATATGATATATAAATAAAACCCAAATTTAAGAAATATATATCAAAGTCCCCCTTCACTCAACAATAGGTTTTTCTTCCTCTTCTATGTCCGAGCCTCGCTGTGCTGAATGATCTATGTGCAGAGTTTAAAACTAGAGGGCTGTTTTTTTTTTTACAATCATCTACTAAAAGCGCAAAGTTTCTCTTTGTGCATTACAAATCTGATTTTAGGAGACGGCCCTACCAGCATTATTTGTGACATCGCAAATTGTTGGGAAGCCAACAGGGGTCCAAATTTACTTACACAAGTATGATGTGGAAACTTCAAGCCTCCCGTGCTCAAACAGTACACTGAGAATGGACTTTACAGTGAAGTAGGAGACATCTTGACAGTCAGAATTAAAATACACAATATATGTGCATTCATAGATACTGCATTTGTTAACTAGATAGAGTGAGTAGAAGTATGTGGTTTTGTTTTGACCAAATCAGAAACAAATTACCAATTGCAGTAGAGTATTTCATCTCAATTCATATTTGGAAGGGAACTTTAACCTAATTTGTATCCACAATACGTGGAGAGTAATTATATTAACTTATCCTGGCCCATACTTCACAACACAGTGGCATCAGTAGGCAGCCATCAGCTGTGCAAAATGAGCAAGCACGTGTTTGTAATATATATAACAAATAGTCAAAACTAATGACCAGTGAAAGAAAACATGCAAATTCACAAGAAGTCTGTTTTTAAACAAGGGAAATGGTCCAATTCATGAGATGCAGGACTGATGCTGTGCGACAGAACATTTACTTACAGAGCAACAATAAAGTGGATTGTTATTAACTGCACTTTAGCCCTTTAGCTGTGATTTTATGCAGATGCCATTAAGGAGCGTGTGTTGGCACCTGTGTGCTTACACAGTAGATATGCATGCATCTGTGTATATATATGTACATATACACATATATATTGGAGTACGTGTTCCATGGAACCAAATATAGCTCTCACCTGCGGCAAGCTGTCTACCTGTGCTTTGTCTCATCTCATTACCTTGCCATAATGATACAGTCATCCATTATTCAGCCCGCAGTAAACGTAATGATATCAATTTAGCCATGGGCACCTCAAATTGATTTCCACTCTAATCGCCACTCCACTGGAAGGAATGTACGGAGGGGTTACTGCAGAATGGGGGATGTGCATCTGTGTTTTTCTGTGCTTTGTGCCCAAAAAGTTTAGACTTGTGATGATTCATTCCCGTCTTCAGGTTATATGCGCTTTTGAAAAGAAAAGTTCTCCGTTTTGACTTTGAAAACAAAGTCCCCATCGTGGACGTCGGCGGGACTAATTGAGCTGGTGATCTGACAAGGCATTCTTCCTGGATTTACACTGAAATCTTACCACTGTTGTGGGAAGACGTTGAGGAGAGTAATTCGCGCACGTGGAAGCAACCGCCGCTTTTATCTTTGCTCCTATTTTGCACTAGTGGTTTCTAGTTCCATTAAGTGTTTATGAAAATCACATTTAACACCTACTCTTGCCAAAGAAAGAAAGAAACATTATCATCGTCCAGATTTGTTGTTCCAAAGTGTTTTACATGTTTTCTGTTCTGTCCAAAAAAAAAATTTAAAACAGGACCACAGGCTCTGGCTTTTTTCTTAGACATCAGGGAAAATGTACATCTATTGATGCTCAGAAGTGTTAAGGTCTTTTATATATAGTTTACAGTATTTAACTTCTTTATTGAAATGTGAATCTGTGAATTATATATACACCAATATTTATTCCACAAACAACACGGCCCTAAATGTATTTGTGTATATTTATTTGCCTCTGGCCAAAACTTCAGTACACGTCCACTTGGTTTAACCGTTATCAGACTATTGAATCATCACGCATCCGTTTCAAATATACAAGCGAGTAGTTTTAGCGCCGACACCAAACTGTGACCGTGTCACAAAGTGAGCTATGTTTATATTATTGTGACCAGAACAGCAAGGAGTCAAAATCCAGAACAGGAACAGCATTTCAAATTTGACAAAATATTGTGTCTACAGCAGCAACGGTAATAGCTGCAACAAACAAGAATTTTGATCAAATAAATAATAATAGTTCACACATCTAGTGAGTGAAGTTTATAAAAACAAAATTAATTGACAAACAGCCTGAACTGCGAGCGCGCGCACACACTACACAGCTACGTTGCTACATTCACAAAGCCGTACTGCTAAGTGTTGGGCGGCCGCTCACCAACCTGTCCGGCAAACACACGCGCACCCTCTCGACCGCGTGCTCGCTAAAGCACACAACCTACACACTCAGCATAGTTGTTTTTTTTCCCCTGTTCATTTGCCTGAGGCGCTGTGTAACAACCACTGGCTGAGTGGAGTTTAAGTGTTACGATCGTGGCAAAAGCCCAGAAAATAAATAATTAAAAAGGCATTTAGATGCTTTGCCATGTCACTACTTGTTACAGTGAAATTGATTAAAAGCCTATTAAGCAGTCTGAGATCTAGGAACTCACACAAATACTACTGTGAAAACGCAATAAATGATTTCCAACAAGATAATACTAAATCCTCCATTCAAACGTTTCACTTTGATTGGCTGAATTTTTATTTTTATTTTTATATAGACCCTTTAAAATAAAACAACTAACTTAAATCTGTCTTAAAGTTAATTACTGCCAGCTCAGTTAGGCTCTACCCTCCATTATGTTTCAACTAACCTGTAATCCAATGCACTTATTGTAAGTCGCTCTGGATAAAAGCGTCAGCTAAATGAAATGTAATCCAAGTGGAGAATCTGGTGTCCAAATCCACGGAGGGTCTTCTCGGTTCCTCAACACCACAAGCAGCCGTGGTCATCTTCATCTTCTACTCCTTCCTCTCTCAGAAATTGATCACACATTAATCCAACCTGCATATCAAACAATTAAAAATTCCATTAATTATATATATATTTATTCCGTTAATAAAATTCCGTTAATTATATATATATATATAATTAACGGAATTTTTAATTGTTGGATATGCAGGTTGGCTGAAAGCTTCCTGCATAATTAAAAAAAATATATATATATGTATTTATATATATATATATATAAATTTTAAAAAAATATATATATTTTTTTTAATTATGCAGGAAGCTTTCAGTCAATTTATAGTCTCTCATGCATCACTTGAATGTTCACAAAGCTAGAACACTTTAGTTAGTGACTAACATAAAACACCACGAGGAGAACGTGTCTGAAACAATAAACCTTCACATTTAAACTCTTTTTTTTTTTTTTTTTTTTAATACATTCACGATTATGCAAATGAACACGAGCTACGTCGTTTTAAACTAGCACAGCCACTACGTAACACTCGCTGAGATGAATCATCAAAGCGCGTCCTACTCCAGCGCTCTGCAACCTTCTGGTGAACAAACATATACTGAAACACGGTACCTGTCATGAACACCTTTAAAATCAACTTTTAAGTAGTAGAACAACTTTAGCGTCCCCCTGTTGCTGGCTTGCATGCCGGAGACTCGTGATTCTTCCGTGTTTCTCCTATTTGACCGCTTGAAATGGGCGACCACCGCCCCCTACAGGCTATATGTAGAATTACAGTATCAACACTTCAATTAAACCGTTGTTTTTGTTTTTGTTTTTGTTTTGTTTTTGTTTTTGTTTTTGTTTTTGTTTTTGTTCAATTCAGGCAGGTAAAAGATAAAAAGACGGTTATGAAAGGCTGACATTATGGAGATAAATAATTTTCACAGAACACTGATAATAAACTTGTTTTTACAGTGTCCAAAAAAGGTCTAGTTACAACAGACTCAAAAGTATGATTTTCACGTAAATTCAGAATCATTTCATGCAGGGTTTTATTCTCCCTGCACAGTGAAATAATGTTCCCCAACACTTTTCGCAGAAAGTCTCACTTATACCTTATTATTCATGGCTCAATGTGTTTTTCTCCGACTTTCTGAAAGAGAAGCCATCTTACCAGACAACAGGCCTTTAAATGAGTTGCAGTAACAATGTGTCTTTGTTACCGGGGTGACTGACAGATACAAGTGTGTCACAGATGAAGGGGGAAACAAAAAGAAAAAAACAACATGAAAGACAGAGGGAGAAACCACTTCAAAGGCTGTCAGACATGACAGGTGTGTGGGAGGATCCACATGTGTTCTTAATGTGTTGTTGATTTACTTTTGCATGTTTGTGCAAGTTCAGTTCGTCCATGTCTGTGTGCACATGCCCCTTAATTAGAACTCGGAGGAGCTTTTCAAATTTAAAGTCACCTTTAAGCGGTTACAAATACTGAACGATGATAAAAGCACAAACGTGTGCATCTGCGTGCGGGCTTACATAACAGTCATATTATAAAAGCATCTATGTGCCTTAGATGCCACATGTCACCATGAACTCTCTATTCTATAGGCTTATTTAAAAAAAAAAAAAAAAGAAGGTTGCATCTTGAAAATATGAGTCATTTGAGAGAAAAAAATGTATACCTTCAATAAAAAAAAAAGCATTTTCCCTTATGCATTCCTAATTGCCCCTTTCACCTCTCATATATGCACAGCTAAGAAATATATCATGCAAAATAAAAATGACCTTGTCTCACTTTTATCTCCACCTCTCTGTCGCTCTCACCTTCACACACGCACATGCATACACACACGCACGCACGCACGCACGCACGCACGCACGCACACACACACACACACACACACACACACACACACACACACACACACACACACACACACACACAGACTTTTTCTGTCAATCGTTTCATCTCATAAAAACAGCCCGATAACACCACCTGACCAGAGCCTCACAGCCAGTTTCTCCATTTGACACACACACACACACACACAAATGCATGGTGTAAAAACCTCACCTGTTTGTCACGAGCCATTTCACGTGTGAAACCACACTTCTGCTATGCAATTTCCCTTTAACCTTCACTAATCTGCCACTTATTTTGGGGCCGTCATGCACACCAGCTTCTCCTCTGCTCACTGATAGCCTACTATGATAATTAGTGTTTTTTCACTGCATTAAAATAACTTTAACGGTTACCGACCCCGATCGAAAAGCAAAAGGAAATTTAGTTATAAAGGAAATAAAATCAATGAAAAGAGCCCTCAGGAGAGCCAGTTCAAAGCTAAATCTTCCTTACCTGAACAGTTGGGATGGAAACGGAAAACTATAAATACATTAAAAAAATGTACAAATGAAGAAAAGAGAAATATTTGTGTTGTGTTGTACATTCCTTAGCTGATTAACATTTGCCATTTATTGGCATTGTCATCCTGATCTTTGTTTCTTTTTCATTTATTGTTCTGCATGTAACCTCAAAGAGAACTATTTTTTTTTTTTTACCTAGTTCTCTTATTACATACATAAATCTCCATTGCAGACGGAGGTCTTGTAAAATTAAGTTAATGAAAGAATTATAGCACCTGCATCACTATATTTCCACTTGTTCCACTTCACTGCTTAATTTGAGTCTCGTTAAGTCACATTGAGATTAATGATATTCCACATGGGCAGCCCGCTACCAGGTTGTAATAGTCTTAAACATACATTTTTGACATTAGCAATTCAATACGACAAGTATAACATGATTGCCCAAATAATAATCTGGACACACTGTGATATGTTCTGGGATGTCAGTATGACATTTACATACATTGATTAAGTTAGTGGGGCATGCGTCCATGTACTTGCATGGTTTAACAAGACACACCGTAAAAATGTGTGTTTGTTGCTATAATTGATTTCAATCACTTGCTGTGATTGGCTTGTCAGGGTCAAAATGAGCTGTCCCATATTTTACGGTGCTGCAAGAGATTATGCCAAAAACTAACTGCACCAAAACAAAACTGGAGGTTGAAACATGCTTCTGTTCGTCGACATCCTGTAAGGAGAGTCATGAGGAGACATTGTTTCTTTCATACTTGATTTAGTTTAGCTTTGGCCACGTTAGCAACAATGGAGAGTATTGTTGGATTGTCACTCCAACTGCATAACTAATGACATTTCTATCATACAATTTTACATGCAGGAGAAAAAAAATGAACATTAACTTAACTTTTGACAATAATAATATGAAACTAGAAAGTGGGACTGAAATCCCTGAAGTATGTTAATTCAATAGCTAATGCAAAGTCTTTGTAAGAGGAAATGTTTATCAAACATAAATATAGGGTACATATTAAATGATGTTGTATTCCTTCTTTTTAATTTCTATAACAAGCCATAATACCATTTTCATTTGAACTTTATCCAGTGTGGGGCAGTTAGATTCATAACATGACTGCATTTGTTGTTTTTTACATTTTAGGGTGGGTAACTATAAAACAATCCCTCTAAAGGGACCTTTTAAGACAAAAGGCAAATATAAAGGTGTAACAGTGCTATATCATCTTCAAAGGATGGGGGTAAAAAAATAAACTGCAGAGAGCACAAGGCAGCAATCTTATTTTTGAGTGAATGACTTTAATTAATATATGCCATTAAAACACATCTGTCTGCACTTGTGTTACCCCTCCAGGTGCCATGGCAATCATAATTGCTGCCATTACCATCATCATCATGATTACCATTGTCATTATTCTTAAAACGTCTCATCCGAGAGCAAAAACATACCATCCCTCAAATGAGTCGCAGAAAACATGCAAATGAAAATGTCTTAGGATTAAGCTGTAAAAACTATGACTGGTGTTAAAACTGAAATAGTCTCAAAACCAACACATCAACACTGTGTTGAATAAAATCAGTACATCACATTTCCTGTAACAAAGCATTATTGCACATCTGACTGACTTGGTAAAAGGTTAAGATTGAAATTACAAGAGATAGAATTTACAATAGTTACTTGTTTAAGTGTCTGCACCAGTGACATCTGTTGCCGTAGGCATAAAATGTTTCCGGGTTGTGTGTCTGTCCATCGGTCCGTCCCCTTCTCATAAACTCCACAGCCCAGGACACCTTGAGGGAACTTCTTCAAACTCAGCACAAATGTTAACTTGTTGGACCCTTGCTGCACCCTTTGTCCTGAGGGTGAGCTGATTTGAATTTTGGGGTTAAAGTCAAAGGTCAAGATCATGTTGACCTCAAGTCAAACTATTCTCATGAACGTGATATCTCAGAATTAAATTAATTTAGCAACAATGTTCACTTGACCTTGAGGATGAACTGATAAGAGTTTGGTGGTCAAAGTTCAGGATCACTGTGGCCTCACATCCCTCTTATCCAGCCGTCTCATTCTTGTGACATCACTATGTTTCTGCCGAAACAATTTTCGAGGCATTATTGAAGGCTATAATTGAGGAACGGAAGGGGAGATTGTGAGAATATTTCCAAGTCAGATGCTGAATTGGTGACACCACTCCTGGGTGTCTAAAACTTGTAGTGATTGTATAGATGATCTGTGCTCTCACGATTTAAGATATCTGTGAAACATCCAAGTTTCAGAATTCATAGCTTCTTTGTAGCAACGTTTTTTTTTTTTTTTTTTTTTTAAGCATTATCTACTGTCATTCAGTTTTATTAGCTTCCTTCAAAGTATTCACTATATTATATCTGGACAGACACGGATGTAAAGTGAAACTTGAGTGGTTGGCGGAGGCATAGAACGGCGGGGTGGTAATTAAATATTTTATCAACCCAAAATTAAGCAGTGTCAGACCATTAACTTGCTGTTGTTTTGTTTATCACTCTGGTGGGGGAACAAGAGACTGACTGTTTTTGTTTGCTCTGAAATTTCCAATCAACCAATTATGGAAAAAATATTACTGTAAACTTTAGGTGGTGTCAAGTAGATGTAGCAATGAATCAGATGCTTCTAAGTTAGGCTTTGCTGCAAAAGGGATTGAAACTGCAAGGTTACTTGTGAGTCAATGCAAATTGAGACATTTTTTTTTTTTTTTTTTTTTTTTCAGGATAGAGCACTGAGGGAAAAAAAAAAAACGTATTTCTTTCTGAAGATTGTGGATTAAGCACCAAAGGATGGCCACACACACACAAATTCACAAATCACATCAAATGGCACACCCACGCACTTACACACTCACACAAACATTCCTTACAAATCAAATCAAAAACAGGGCACGCACGGAGGAAGAACGATTTGCCAATTGGCCAGACCATTCATGCAGAAAATGATTTAAATATCACTGGAAATGGGGCCAGTGTGATTGCATCACTTCCGGTTCAGCAGAGCTAGTCAAATGCCTTGGTGGCCAAGTAATTCAATACTCTAGATAGTATGCACACTGCCACAAATCACCCTTACTCAACGGAAAACTGAAAATTAAAATCAAATCAAGGGCACATGCAGTTGTTGTAAATACATTCTGTCCTTGAGTGTTTAGGCTGTATAAAGACACCAGGCTAGTTGCAAATGAAATAGATGAAAGGTCAAACTTACTGCCCTTAGTTACTGAATTATAATTCTGCTACTGAGCATCTGAATGAGAAAGCACGTGACAGCTGCTCCCTGTAGCTGTCATCTGATAAAACAGGGGCAGGAAAAAAAAGCAACCAACAAACAAATGAATAATCCCTGCTCATTATACACACAATGAAATCTCTCTGTTTATTTTGGGTGACAGGCACACTTTAAAAAAAAAAAAAAATTGTTATATTTATTTAGTTACAGCACCACAATAGAAACAAGAGGACTAAAGCAACCACCGCTAGTCTGTAGATTATACAATCACCCCCAGAAAAATGACACATAAATGATTCATTCACACGCTTCACACACTGGTGTGGGCTCGGGCTAATGAATGTTTGTGGGAAAGACATGTTACATCTTCAGCACAAGTGGAAGAATGTGGCAAAGCCTGACAGTCATGATGCATGGCAGTAATTGTGAAGCTAAACAGGAAAGCGTTTTATTTCGTTTGTGGGTAAATGTTGCCATGACAACACGCATAGCCTGACTGACATTTATAAAGGACACACTGGATTGCTCTCCTCATTTTTTCAATACACACATACAGTGTGTATATGCGCATATACATGGATACGTGATTAATACCAATTGTGTGTTTATAGTGCAATGACATTATAAATATGCTCATTCGCCACAAATCTAAGCAAATCCGATATTTAAGAAGAGAAGTCAAATTGGGTTTGGATTACATATGCAATATATACTGTACATACAGGATATATGCATATGTGTGTGTGTGACCAAAAAAACAAACTCAAATGCCTTTAAACAAATTTAAGATAATCCAGAACGTTTGCTTTCCTTTACCTAAAAAGTAGACTTCTTATGTAAATAAGAGGTTTCTTGCACACAGATGATGATGGACAGATTACCATCAGGGAACAATACGGCCATTGATGACAAAGTGAGAGTGATCACAGAGAGTGGATAGGGGAAGATGAGAAAGGAGAGTCGAACACGAGAGAGGGAAGATGAGAGATGGGGAGCACTGACATGGTGAGGGAGCGGGTCAGGAAGAATAAAGGATGGCGGATGAGAGTCGGGAATATACTGAATGGGAGGGATGGATGGAGGGAAACAGAGAGGAAAGGACTGTCCTCTTGGTAGAATAGTTCTGATTGAGGTCAGTTTTCCCACTAGATGAGACACCACTTTAATCACCCTCTGTGGGTCTCATCACCATGGAGGGGCTGGCCTCATCAGGGAGAGAAGAGAGACAGTGCTCAGGGACAGAAAGAGAGAGAGACGAGACATATCGAGAGAAAGACAAATTACGAATCGCGACACATGCAAAATGTGAATGGGATACGCTGAATAAATAGGGGGGCAGATCTCCAATGGGAGAAGAAGAAAGCAAATGACAAAGTAAAAGAAAGATATGGGCTACATGTGCTGCATGAAATACAATGTTGAAATCAAAAGAAAGAAAGGAATGAGTGCACAGAATATGAAACAGAAGGACGCATTATTAAGGAATTGACAAATACACAGCATCTAGATCATAGTGAGCAATGCGAAATAATGTATGAAAAAAACCCAGAAACACAACAAAAGAGAAATGTTTATGTATAAAAAAAAGAAGAACGAGAAAAAGAAAAAGAGAGGAAAATTACTGAGAGGATGGGGCTCATTGACTGAGAGACTTTAACTTCAAACCTTCCAGTTTGATAGTCCCCGACCTCCCTAACCTGCTGGTCTGTTTGTACACATTTACTGGTGTTCTAAGTCTGTTCTTCATCAACATGGAGTCATATACCAACATTCCCTGGAAAGTATCCCTTACATTTACGTATTGTTGTAACTTGAGAGTACTTTTACTTTCCTTGAGCATTTCTAGTTTCTAATATTTTAAACCTCTACCCTAATATGTTTTAAGGAAGAACAGTCCAAGGCATTTATCTAGCAGATGTTTTTATTACTTTTCACATTAAGATATAAAAAAAATGTGTGACAAGTTCATGAAAAAGATGATCAAACAGTTTGATTTAGATAAACGCAAATGTAAGTTAATGCATCTCACCTATTAGCAGCATTAGTGATAGCAATCCTATTTGGCTTAACAATCCAAAGGAGCCTGTTGTTGATGATACTTTTACCTTTACTCATTTACAATTTTACTCATCAGTACATTTTTGATGCCTTTTTGCTGTCTTTGTACTTTTTCAGTATTTGTATTCTAACAATAGCAACAATGAAAAAAAAGAAGGAAAAAAAAAACTATCATTCAACTCTGCAGTTTCTTTTAGGTCCAGGCATCCTTCAGCTCACTGTTTTGATCTCACAGCTGCAACTTTACTGCTCCACTCTTGATGTTCTCACCCACCCTGTTTTTAGCGGAAGCAAGAGGCTGTTTCCAGTGAAACCACTCTGATAGGCCCATTGATCACTGCCAGCCCAGCACCAGATGGCTGACAGCCAGAGTCAGCAAAGTGCTGTTTAAAACAGTGAAACATTTAGGAGCTAAAAACTAAGATATTCCCATTAGGAGTTAGGTGGAGACTAAAACTGCGCTAAAGGAAGAGTAAACGTGTAGCCAGAAACATGCCAAATACGCTGCTCTGTGACTGCTGACTGTGCAATTGTTTGCTAACAAATTTACGATGCCACCTATTAATGCAGACTACATAAAGAATGTAAGGGACTTCAGTGTTCAGTGTTATATAGCAGGGTAGGAGCTGAAAAGCATCAGAGCTGCTTCCACAACTCGAATAGGTATGATGGAGATGACATACAAGCCATGAGCCACAGGAACAAAAATATATAGGGAGTGTGTAATGCTATGCCCATCTTGTTGTCTAATAATCAGCAGTTATATGTCTCTTCTTTGTTGGCCTTGCTATCATTGCATGCACATGAGAAAACTAGTTCTTAGAAATGCACATAAACTGCACTTCAGTGCAACCAATCTCAGACACTTCTATTTACTGGAACAGTTTTGTGGATTTCTTCAGAAAAAAAAAAGGTATTCCTACCATGGCACTGAATTTAGATCCAGGAAAATCCATCCAGGTTCACACAAAATATTTAGTGTAAAAGCCCCCTGAGTAAAAAGCTAGCCTCTACTGATGCAAGGATAAAACTGGAGAGAGAGGCAAACAGAGAGAGAGATCAGAGAAAAAGATAAGTCGACAAGGTTCCGGTTTCAGCATGATGTTTCCCATCTGTCTGTAGCCAGAGTGACACTTGCTTAGCTTGGATTCAAAAACTACACACTGAGCTTTAACAGGAGAAACACATAGTGAACAAAAAAGAGCAGTGTGACGGTGGACACATATGCAAAATCTCACATACGTCAAAATGGAAAACAGACAGTTCATGCGTACTACACACACACAATTGTGTATGCACAAATTTACATAACTGACAGACTGATAACTGACGGACTGAGAAAGTATGAAGACATTGTAATGCTATTCAGCCTGCAGGATTTGACAGTATGATAACACAGATTTATGGGAACAGAACAGGTTTTGATTTTGAGTTCAGACATAATGTCCTAGAAAATTGTGAAACACAAACTCTAGCTTCGGGTTCCAAGAACTCCGTTCATTCAATGTCACCCGCTAACCCTAACCCACACTTGATCAACGTGATGCGAGACATTCATCCCCTTATGTAAGAGAACCGACCTAAGCTGGAATTTTGAATCCAATACTGATATTTTAAATCCAATACTGATATTTTAAATCCAATACTGATATTTTAAAGTAAAACAAAAAAGGTCCAATAATGACCATCTCTAATTTCTTGTTTTTCCTTTGTGTGTTTTGTTCATAATCGTTATGTTGCATGAACTGGAATGACAGTCTGCATTTTCTTTTTTTTTTTTTTTATTACTGTCACTGGACCCCAAACCCACCCACAATATCCCTCCCCAGAGAGTCCCCCAAATGATGCCGGTTCTGCTTTTGCCCTTCTCCACACCACACAGGAATGAACAGCTAAACCCAACAGATGTGTCTGAAAGGCTTCAGTCGAAGCCAGAGAGGAGGAGCGCTCCGCTACAACGTATTTACATTCAAAGAACATTGGGAAACTTAAAACCAATGAATAATTTCCTTGCTTAAATTCAAAAGACGCAGTGATAAATGTTTTAGGACATGTTCCACCTGGGCTGGCTAAAGTGCTCTGAAAAAGCCCAAATTGAGGACATTTTTAGTGTTGAAAATCACAAGACTCTCTCTTACATGGTCAGACCTGAAAGCAAAGAAAACATTTCCAATTTAGTCAATAAATGATAACTTATGGAGAAGCACTTTGACAGTTCCTTTGGTATGAAGAGGATAAGCCAGAACAGGCTCCAACGGCCTTGAAAAGTCTCGGGAAGGAAGACCCAGCAACAGTAAAGAGGTTAACATAGCTGCTTATGTATAGAGGACCTTTTTCTTTTCGTTTATAAAACACAAAGGTACTATTTTGGAATACACAGATCTACAAATTCTCAACTTCAACAAATTTTGACAAAGAGAACAAATATTTTACATGAAATTATACAAATCTGACTGGTGGGTTAAAGGGATAGAATATAATAATATATGTTTTTGTTAGTGTCAGACAATCCCATGAAAATAACACAACAAACAATGTGTTAATCGTTTCTTTCTTTTTTTTAATTGCATTTGAGAGGGGCTTTTTCCAGCAATTAGTTTGGTGCAAAAGTGGGTACTTAGGATTTTCTCTAAACTAAACTACAATTTTCACGCTCATTGCAACATATTAGGTCTACATTAGGTACAAAGAGCAAAATCAACATAGGGTTTGACTATACACACTCTATTTCTTAGATGGATCAATTCACTGATGGTTTTGGTCTTTCCATGACATTTTCTGACAATTATAACAATTGAATATATCTTGAAAAGAAAAAAATACTTTTTATTCCTGTGACAACTTTTGTCAAAAGAAACAAAATAGTTTCGTTTTTACACAAAATCCTCAAACATGAATATTGCAAATGACCCACAGACAGATGCAGCAACTGCAGCCTAATAGTCGAACTGTAAGCTGATAATATTTTTTAGGAAAATGGTAAAGCTTTCATCCATTGCTGCAAAGACACCAGGTTTCATGTGGCTGTTTTCGTGGAATGGAAGTCTGCAAGGGTTCTTGTTTCCGTCAATGCAGCAGCAATATTTCCCAGCTAGCATTACAGCGCAGGGCGAAACATGGGGAGTAGAATCTGAATCTGCGATGCCCTCATGTTGAAGCTACTGTAATAGCTGTATAGATGCAGATGGTGACGTGCCATGAGTCATGAGGGTTGTGGGTGGCTCCCGGATGCTCTTGAATACAGAAGACCTCTCTTGCCAGACCGATCCTCAGTGGTAGCAAGCTAGTGGTGCCCCTTCAACTCTGTACTGCCCATGTATGTACATTACATAAGACATCTTTGCATTCACTGCTATTCCTGGAATTGAACCCCTGAAGGATCTGCTGTCCTTCATCTCAGTTAAATCCAGTGCCTAAAGTGAAGTGAAGGAGGAATCTTGCCATTTTTCTACAGTATATGCAATATGACATTGTGTGAGTTAAAAACAAATACAAAATACGAACAATCAGACGTATACATATTCTTTTACCCCTATCCCATGACTGTCACAACTCTGCAAGACTTGTCAACTGTGAATAATTGTCACAAAAACACTAGAGATTTGAATTAACAATGTGTGTGTGCAGATGTGTACAGTGTTCTATTTCATATAAATATGAGTGTGTGTGCAACTTGTTTGTGAATCTGGTCTAGCTTTTGGGGCTCATTCCACATATATATATATATATATATATATACTTTAAGGGAGTGCAGCCTCACTGATGCATTACTCTGCACAGCAGGAGGCTGCCTTTAAATGTGTGAGCATAATGCTGGAGCCAGCCTGGGATACAGAAAGGAGGCGGAGTAAGAAGGACAACAAGAGGAAGAGAGTCTCTGTGGAACAGAATGGAAAATGAGAAACAATGTTGAATTGAACCTGCAAATATTGGAAGATTACTTTAATTTGCGTTGATTATTGCAAATGCAAGATTGGGATTTTCTGGAGAACCTATATGATAATTAAAAATAATTGTTCAGAACATTTATCTGAGAGGAATTCAAATCACACAGAAAGATGTAGCCTACATCACGTCAATGAATTATGAATTAATGAGGTCCATTAACAATTTGAAAAATGTGTTAGTTTACCTTCCTGTGTGTTTAAACCACAGTGATATAATGAAAGTGTAAGACCCATTTTGTGTCTCTTAGAAACGATTTATATATAACATCTTTACAACATCAAAGCTTTTTTTCTTCTATTTACATGTCTGATGTTAATATCACTCATCATGCTTTTACCATCTGCCCACCATTATTATGTCTGCTAGTGCAAATGAAGCGTGAGAATCCAGTCAACTCCTTTTATGCTTTAGACTGGGTGAATTTGCATAGCTATATGGAGCATCCATTAGCTGTAGGGTGAAAAACGATGGTATTTGTGTTTATGGGACAAGAATTATGAGATTACGTGACTGCAGCACTTACCCTCAAAATTAGAGAGGCTTGTGTGTGTAAGTGTTATTTGGACTGAACAAAATGGTGCACTGGGAGGTAACATTCACCGGCAACATGGTGTCAAACTGCTCATGTGCATTAAGCATGAGAAATCACAATAAATGTGTATACACGCAATCTTATTTGAAATGATGCCATGCATGCAATCCTGGTTTATGTGAGAGAAAGGCTAATATGTGACTCTAATTGCGTGTGGGAGTGGAGGTAAACAGCTATGGAAAATGCCTGTGTACATTATGCATGAATAAGAGATGGAAACGTTGGGTTATGTGTGAATGGATTTGCGTTTAACATACACGTTTGTGTGGATACTTAAAGTTGAAGATCTATTCATTCAATAAACAGCCAATTCAATTCTGTACATCTCGCTTTAACTCTGTGATTGGCCTGCTTTTACAACACAAGATTTCAGTCCTAGTTGATCTGACAATACCAGTGGCTACAGTCAAAACAGCAAATATAATTAAACACTACAGAAAATATGCTCCATTGTCAGAAATATAAACAGTGTATATACGTGTAAATAATAGCAAACATCTCATTTCATGCTTTGCGCAGTATAGTAGTTTCGAAACAACAGCCAGACAAAGTGAAGTTGACCTGCTGAAGAAAAAAATCTGAAATGGACCTCTGCCTTTTTGATTACTACCATGGTTAACGTTAACTGTGGTGACATAAGTAACATACCCTGAAGCTCCTTCACAGTGGTTTTGCCAATTGAATGGTTTACCACCATCCATCCATCCATCCATCCATCCATCCATCCATCCATCCATCCATCCATCCATCCATTGATACAGGTAGTATGTGCTTGCTCATGTCTTATATGGGAATGCCTAAAATGTATCCTCACGTTGGGGCAGCGGCCTTATAGAACTATGCACACTGCACTAGCCGTGTAACATGTATTGTTGGTGGGAGCTTTTTTTTTTTTTTCACAGCAGCACAAATGCCTGGGTCTCACATATACATGTAGACACCTATACTGCGAACACACACAAGCATGCACTTGCCCTGTAAGCTTTTGAGGGAGCGCTGTCCAAGGTTCTGAAAGTGAAGTCCTTATTTTTGGGGCATTGGCTGAAACTGCCACTGGCCATGGTGCTGAAGTACAGAATTGTGCTTGTGTGTACATTACATCTTTTGTTATAGGTATGTGCTATTCCAGTGAGGTGGTGATTTCAGGTCACAATTGCTCCTGGATTCAGCACTGCCAATCCCAAACAGTTTCTCACTCAAAGAAACTCAGACTAGAAAGAGAATAATCTTTCTGAGAGGAGGACTTTCCAACCTTTTCACAAAGGCACTAGTAGATGGGGATAAAACATATATGCCCTATAAAAAAGTCTTGTTCCCTCATCCTCTTCTGTACACACACATGCACGCACACACGCACACAGACACACAGACACACACACACACACACACACACACACACACACACACACACACACACACACACACACACACACACACACACACACACACACACACACACACACACACACACACACACGCGTGCGCACACACTCCTTAACTGGACCTTGGTGGTACTGAAATTCACCTCTTACCTATTTTAAAGACAAGCAAGCCAAAAAAAAAAGCCATCTGGCAGAGAGCGATAAAGACAAGATGTCCTCTGACTCTATGGCCCTATGCATCTCTTTCCTTTCATATGCCCTCTCCACTCACATCACCCCCATTCCATCATCCTGAATAGGCATCATTCAGATCTTTGACAGGAAATCAGGATAAATGGCAGACCTAGCCTGTCCGTTCACTTTCCTATGGCATCCTATATAATTCTCAAGCTGGTGGAGGGAGGAACAGATGCACATCTAAATAATGCAACAGGCTAGAGGGAGTGGAGAAGAAACAGCAAAGAGTAAAGGGAGAGGCTGATTGAAAGATGATTGACAGAGGGAGGAGAAAGCTTCAAACCAAAAAGTAGGAAGAGTAACAGAGTTGAAAACATGGTTATGGAGTGGGAGAGACAAAATAACAAGAACATAACAGCGAGGCAAATAGTAAAAGGAAGGAGGATGGAAACAGAGATAAGAGGGAATGTGAAGGAGAATGTAGAAAATATAGGAGAAACGGGGAAAGCAGGATCACAGAGTTGAAAATGGTGAGTAAAGAAGCAAGATAAATGGAAAAAATAACAGGGAAACTGAGAAAGCAAGACTGAGTGGAAGTGGAAACGGGAAACAGAAAGAGTTGGAGGCAGAGAATCTAGCAGGCAACAACTTTGTTCCCTTTTTGGCAACAAGACTGCGGAGAAGAGAACGAACAGAGGACGACATTGCTATTCCATTCCTCTGCTATGTTGTCTTCATTCCTCATTGTAGCTTGTTGTCATTCTTGATGTGTCTTCCTTTTTTGTGGTTTTTCAATTGTTTGTGGCGTTTCAATCACACCTATTTCAATGCCCCTGCTCTCCTTTTGCATTTCTTATCTCACGGGGTGTCTTTGGCCCTTGCTGACTCCACGTTTCCCCACTGCGACTAAGTGCCTCTTCTCAGCCTGCAGTGCATTCCTAATCCTCACATGCACTGTTTTGTTTGGCAACCACACAGTGACGGCTAAAATGACGGACCTATTGATTTAGTGTGTCTGCTGACTGTTTAAGTACTATTTTGATTAACTCTCTCTCTGTCTGAGAATTTCTTCACATCTCGGTGCGTGTCTGTGTCTGTATGCCTTCTTCTCTACTGTTTATTTTGATTCATTTGTCACATTTCAGGAGCCAGGGCCATATAACAAAGGAAGCGCAGTGTGGGATGGAGGACATTTGAATGCTTACAAAGTCAACAGAAAAGTAAACTGCCATTACATTAAAAAAAGGAGGCTTTAAAAAGTGCCATGGCTCGTTTTTATCTATCACCCACTTAGAAAGTTGTACAAAGTACAGCAATTCAAAAATGAATGAATAAATACATACCGAAATCTATATTTTGTGCAACCACCCATTTAAACAGCACCAATACTCCAAGGTGTACTCACACACAGTAAAACTACCTGACAGGTAGATTGTTCCATTCAGTTCCTCTGCGGACTGATGCAGTCTCCCTGTTACGTTGCTGGGTCGTCATCATGCTGCAGAATGAACAATGACCTATCAAACAGCTCCCTGATGGTATTGCAGGACGGATCTAAACCAGAGGCACAACATTTAGTGCATAATAGAAGACTTCCATTTCAAATGTAAATGACATATTGCAGTCTTCCTGTATTATTTGTGCCAGTGACAGCACCAGAGACTGTTCAGTGTATGTGTGTCTGTGCTCGTATTAAAAAGGTTAGCATTGGATCACTCTCGTGATTACATTACATGTTCACAGAGGGCTATAAGACCCGACGCATAACCGTGCGTGAGTGGATGCCAGATGATGTCGTTTGCGTACTTGAAAAAGGCTTTCTGCTATTTTGTATCAAATTTAATAGAAGTTTCAGCAAAAAGCGTGTAGTAGACCCATCGGCCCACTTGAGGATACCGTGTCAGTGTCCCGTTTTTCCTCACTTATTCATGAAAAGTACACCCCTGTGCGGTCAGGGTCAAAGAAGGAGGTCATATGATGATCACGTGATAACGTTCATATGAAGAAGTCCGGGGTGGTTAGAAAGAACAAACCCAGGACTTTCAGATGGGAGACTGGTGTTTGAGTATGTTTATATTAGAACAAAGGTCATATGTCAGATCATCACAGGTCTGTTGCCAAAGCTAATGCACACTGAGTGAATTCCAGATGATCATATGGAAAATGTTGTTGACTAATCTCCTAAATATGTTTTGTACAGGTGATCCCTATAATTGAATGTGTTGCACCGGCCTGACCAAGTGTGTCACTGTGCGTAACATTGCTGTCAACTTTTTTCTTCTTTTATATTTACTGTCTTCCAAATAAACTATCTCTGAATTCTGACAGTCTCTTTTTACTTTCTGTCCTGTTTCATATGATCTCTTCTTTTAAATTAAGAGTTAAACATCTCTGATGTGTCAATTTTTATGCTAAAATATGAGAAAAGAAAGCCGGAAAAGGACCAAGGGGGATGTAGATTGAGGGGACGTCATGCTGAATAATGCAATAACAGACATTTCTTGTTGTCATTATGAATCTATTTATTTTCCTGAAAGAACAGTGCATCCATTCCTCTTCTCAGGCAATTACTTTTAATTGGGTAACCTTTTCATTTGCTGAAGAGCACTATTTTTAACTTAGAAAGCACAAGGTGTTGAAGCGCCACGCTTTCCCTCAGGAATAGCTCACCAAATAGATAGGTAGACTGAAGGAGTGAAACTCTGTTAATATGTAAAGGAGATGCAAAAAGTGGGAGGGAGACAGGGAGAAGCACACACATCAAACAGATGGAAATTCCTTGTTTAGGGTGATTTCATATGGAAAAAAGAGTGCAAAGTTTTGACGGAAAGAGATAACAAAAACATTAACGCTTAATAAATAGAGAGTAACTCCACCTGAATGACTGAAAGTAGGAATTCATAACTGAACAAAGTTTCATATATCATTATAAATATTGGATTACTTTAGTGTAGTCTGAGCTATATCTTCCAGCAGGACTAGCAGTGATAAGAGATTCAATTATTCTGCTAACTGTTGGTGGAATATTAACAATTAATATTCACGAGACATCCTGAGCTGTCGGATGCTCTTAAATTACACCTTATCAGTGTAAATATTTAACTGAATGTAAGTTGTGATGCTATCAAGCAAAGTTTAACAGCTGCAATGTGATTATGCTGGTAAACAAAACAAAACAGAAATACAAGTTTTTTCACCATTGTTGCCATTTTTGTCTTCAGAGTAATAATTGCAGGAAATGAGGAGTAAATGCTAAAGCTGCTCAACTCTGGCATACAGTGCATCCAGAAAGTATTCACAATGATTCACTTTTTACACATTTTGTTATGTTACAGCCTTATTCCAAAATTGATTAAATTATTTGTTTCCCCAAAATTCTACACACAATACCCCATAATGACAAAGTGAAAATAGTTTGTTTAAAATTTTTGCAAATCTATTAAAAATAAAAAATGAAAATATAACACGTACATAAGTATTCACAGCCTTTGCTCAATACTTTGTTGAAGCACCGTTGGCAGAAATTACAGCCTCAAGTCTTTTTGAGTATGATGCTATAAGCTTGGCACGCCTATTCTTGGGCAGTTTCTCCCATTCTTCTTTGCAGGACCTCTCAAGCTCCATCAGGTTGGATGGGGAGCATCGGTGCACAGCCATTTTCAGATCTCTCCAGAGATGTTCAATCGGGTTCAAGTCTGGGCTCTGCCTGGGCCTCTCAACGACATTCACAGAGTTATCTTGGCTGTGTGCTTTGGGTCATTGTCCTGTTGGAAGATGAACTTTCTCCCCAGTCTAAGGTCCAGAGCGCTCTGGAGAAGGTTTTCATCAAGGATGTCTCTGTACATTGCTGCATTCATCTTTCCCTCCATCCTGACTAGTCTCCCAGTTCCTGCTGCTGAAAAACATCCCCACAGCATGATGCTGCCACCACCATGCTTCACCGTAGAGATGGTATTGGCCAGGTGATGAACGGTGCCTGGTTTCCTCCCTAGACATGACACTTGGCATTCAGGCCAAAGAGTTCAATCTTTGTTTCATCAGACCAGGGAATTTTGTTTCTCATGGTCTGAGAGTCCTTCAGGTGCCTTTTGTCAAACTCCAGGTGGGCTGTCATGTGCCTTCAATGATGCAGAAATGTGTCTGTACCCTTCCCCAGATCAGTGCCTCGATACAATCCTGTCTCGGAGGTCTACAGATAATTCTTTGGACTTCATGGCTTGGTTTGTGCTGTGACATACACTGTCAACTGTGGGACCTTATATAGACGGTGTGTGTCTTTCCAAATCATGTCCAATCAACTGAATTTACCACAGGTGAACTCCAATCAAGTTGTAGAAACATCTCAAGGATGATCAGTGGAAACAGGATGCACCTGAGCTCAATTTTGAGTGTAATGGCAAAGGCTGTGAATACTTATGTACATGTGCTTTTTTTTCGTTTTTGATTTTTAATAGATTTGCAAAAATTTCAAAAAAATGTATTTCATGTTGTCATTATGGGGTATTGTGTGTAGAATTTTGAGGGAAAAACATAATTTAATCCATTTTGGAATAAGGCTGTAACATAACAAAATGTGGAAAAAGTGAAGCGCTGTGAATACTTTCCGGATGCACTGTAAATGCCCAGCAGACAACACTTGAAAAGTTGATATAATGGATAACCAATCTGTGTATCCAAGTTGTGTACTTGTATATGTGTTTGTGAAAAATAAAAGGAGACAGATAGAGGGAGCCTGTGCCAAGTATATGTTCACTGCTCTGTAAAATACATTGGTGGGTGTCATTTGCGATTCGCCATGCATCAGCTGAATTTGACTGTTCAGTCAATTTGTATGCTCTGTGTGTCAGTTCTCTTTGTTTGGTGCAACCTGCGTCTGCTGCCATAGGCTTTCAGATCGGCAATCAAATCTAATCCCAGATAGAGCTGGTTGAGATACATGTACCTAAACAACAATTGTGTCTAATACTGTCTTTATTGTTGCTTTTTATTGCTCTTGTTTAACTGAACAGTTTATTATTAAAGTTACTGTATTTTAAAGTACTATTGGCAAATCACAATTATCCAAAAACATAACAAAGTAGTTCAAAAAGATGAATAGGTTGCTGCTTTTGTTGTAAATTAATCCTCCTTTGTAGAAAAAGTACATTTGCTGAAAAAGTAAGTGTTATCAAAGCCACATAGCAAACCCAGGGATCATGCTGTGTTCTTATGTATGCCAGTGGGGAACAATGAGGAGATGTGGCCAAGAGTAGTAGAACAAATTACAAAATGCATCCCGCTAAAATGTGAGATACATTACAAGTGAAACTGCCTCATGGCGAGGGTTTATGTAAACTGGCAGTGTGCCATTAGGAAGGTAGGAAGCAGACCAAGTGTAAACAAAAACACAGATTTTGTTATGTTTTGGGCAACCCCACAAGTAGTTGACAAGGCATGAAATCAGAGGGAAAGGGCTACAAATAATCTAAGCTGCTGTGATCTTGTTCTCTGGACTGCCTTCAGTGTGTTCTCAGGATTATACTGTCACTGCAGCACTACCCAAACTGTTAATGTTTTTAGCACAGCAAGGGATGCTGCCACGTTTAATGGGAAGGACATTTTATGTTCTTTGTTTTTCCATCCACCTCAGCCAATGGCTCAAATGGGACAAAGGACATTTAGCGAAATGTAAAGATAATTACTATTCATCCTAATCAAACTTTATGAAAGGAAAAACATCCATGGGCAAGTGTAGCCTGAAAAGAGACCTCGGAGAAACACCATCATCCATGTTAAACAAAAGACACGGCGAACTGAAGGTGGGAACGTTTTGATAATGCAAATATATTATATGGTTTTGTTTTGTTTTGATATTTGTTTCAATGTTCTGACATTAAGGTGCTGGGAGTGCAATGCCAATGTCAAACTTTGTCATACAAATCTGGAGCCACTGTGAGGGACAACGATGAAGATGAAACAAAACAAAAAAATCCTATTTGATAAGATTATGAAATCTGAATTTCATTTCATGTCAGATGTAGAATATGTGGTAGTGTTTTGTTTATTTACTGTAAAAGTAACCTTTACAGTAAATAATCAACACTGTTACCACAGTAACGTAATTACAAACACTTGATGATTATATCAGCTTTATATAGACTGCAGATCCATGTTTTTGAAGGCTAACGAAGAATACTGTTTGACTTCCAGTCAATATCAGTACATTAAGTGTCACAAATATACTCTGTGGGAGGTCACAGTAACATCCCAGTTTTAGCTGTGGCCTCTTTATGCCTGTTGAGAATTTTCCAAAGGAAAAGGTTGAGGCACTTCTTTACCAATACAAAGCTTTTTACGATAAACGTTTCACTCTCCTTGTATTTGTTTATGTATGTACATCTGTGCTTGTGTCTGTATGGATTTGTTTATGTCTGTTTTGACTTCCCAAGAATGCAGTTGTTCATCGGCTGATGTCACAGGTTCATGCTGAGTTGACTGTATGCGGTGTCAAATGATTTGAAATCAATGTTGAAGAGAAAAAAAAGAGTCAAAATATATCAGATCAGATCAGAAAGCAGTCATATAAAGTCTCTATGTAATGGTCACTGTTGTCGCAAATTAAATCAACAACAAACTGGATCCTTTTGTACAACTAAAACAACAACTTTGCTTCACTTGGCTTCCATGTCACCGACAGCATCTCTAAATCATTAGTAGCAGTTGAGCAGAATTGGTTGTTGCAATTATGCATTTGTTAAATCACTGCGTTGCACAGAATTAGCCTGCAAGTTGTAAAGTACCACGCTCATAGATAAATAGCCAATGAGGTGACTGGACTCCGGTGGTTAGCCATTCATTAGCCTTAGGTGGCATTACTATTCATCAAGTTGGTGATATGTTAGTTAATTGCCCAGCCCTATATCTTCAATCTGTTCTTTTTTTCTTTCTTTTTCTCTCTCCTCTGCAGGCTAGCTGTTGCTAGGCTCAGACACCTGATCAGAGGAATGCATATTGTCTATCCTCAGCAAGATGTGCGCATATATTATGCCCCTATAGTACTTTATTTGTCTACGTATATGTGGGATTGGGAGCAGTTTCCACATGTGACCTGATTGCAGGTGTTTGTATGATAACCCAGTTCTGTACATAGTCATAGCACTTGAGAAGCTGTTTTCTCAGAAAACGTCTTTGATCAGAATCTGGCTGCTACTATCATGATAGTGTTTCCTGAATGCGCTGAGAGTGCAGATGTTTGTTCTGAGTCCTGCTTATTGCTGTGCCTTTGGCACACTGCTGTAGCTGCATTTTATTGCATGTGAACTTGTTTGAATTGATTATCAAGAGTGCATACATACAGTAAATTGTACTCTGGAGTGATGACAAGAATTGGAACACAGATATGGTAGTGATGGTACATTCATTTCATTTGAAAGGCATTCAAAAATAATGTTTAATGTTTCTTCCTACCAAACACATATTGACATGCAGACACACATAACAATGCATATCACGGCCTCTGCAGAATGTTCTCCTGTTTAAATTCACACCTGCTAGTCTCTCCAATGTGCCTTTTTATCTTAACATCAACTCATAAGATCAACTCATTCCTCATCACTTTCGTTCAGTAACAGCAGATGACAAAATAACGGGAAATGGGTTTGTCTGGTGTATGTATAACTGTTCTTTTTTATGTGCCTCAGTGCTTAGCAATCTGTCTCCTTAGGACAAGCCAGACTGTAGTTGTTGGCAGTAATGGGCCTTTTTCCAGCAATCTCTTCAAATTGCAGTGTTTGTGCCACTGAATCAGCCCTATTATTTACTTTTCTGGACTGTAAGGCAAATTGTTCCCAGATTCACAGTTGGTATAAGCCAATACGAAGACTTTGCTGACAACGTTGTAACGTCTCCAAACAAGCATGTTGTGGCAGTCTAACAGCCCATCCACAAAGTGCCACTAATGTATAGTAAATGGTGTAATGGAGTTCTGCGGTGGCCTAAAACTGAGCCCCGACAAACCGTTGTACTTTAAGTCATATTAGCTAAGTTATCCTTTATGAACACAACACACGTACTGGCTAGCTGTTCCCATTAATAGTGTAGTTTCATTAAACAGAGAGCTTAACTTGATCTGTAGTAAAATGATGAAGACAGAAACATAATTTTACACCTGCAGCATTCACATTCCTGTAATCCCACACATGCATATTGATCATAAACATGCATTAATGTGATGAAAATGAGGTCTGAGTGCAGCCTCTGACTCCTTTTTGAAAAAAAAATAAATAAATACAGAGCTGTGATGTGAGTTAATGAAATTAAATTAATTGAATAACATGTTTAACATTGATCATGACGTGTACATGACTGTGAATGAAAATGAGGCAAAAATGTCCATCAAAATTGTGCATTAGGCAAAGTGCACACTCTTTACATCATCACCACACTGCTGCCAGATATTGACTGCAGGTTGTTGCAACACACAGAGTCGTGATTCATAAACTAAACTCATAAAAGTAAATTTAGGGGAGCAGTTTGGCATTTCAGCACAAGTGATGATCAGATCTGAGTTTATCTTGAATAACATTTCTTTCTATCATCATCACCTGCAACATTTAGGGCTACAGCTGACTACATGGATCTCCTCATCTGGTCATACAATTGCTAATGACCATTAATAGTATACCAGAGGAGGAATGTGAAAAAAACAACAACTGCAAAATGGAAACGAAAAAGTGTGTTGTGCATTAGATAACCAGAAACTATGAACATTAAACCAAAATCTGAGTTAAAAAAAAAATGTTTGTGTTACTATTGTTATCAAAGGAGTACATTGGTTTCAGTTCTTGTATCTTTTTGTACTTTGGTCTTGCATCTCTTTTGTCTTCAGTTTCATGCACCCATTTTTACTTACTACCCTGCAACTTTGAAATCTGTTGGCTCTCTTAAGATCAAAGTTAATGTCTGCCTCTGTGGTAAAAAGAACAAATGCCACTTTATTTTTCTCTATTCTATATAATGAACTGATAATAACCTGTTATGTATGGAAGTTACGTGTTGACACAGTTACACACTGACTGTGAATGTAGAGATGCGTTCAACAGGATTCGTCAGGGAAGTGTGTGGAAAATATGTGTTTTGCGAGAGCGTCAAAGTGCACCTGAACGTTTAAAAAATGCATTATGATCCAATGAGCCCGTGAGACAGGTCACGGTGATGTGCCTCGCTGTTTAAAAACAAAAAAAAATTATGATGTTCAATTTCATTGTGAAAGGTCAGGGCAAACACTTCCACAAAGCATCGCTAATTGATGTGAACTGAAAAGGGAGTGCATTAGAGACATTAAACTGGAGATTATGTGTCAGTAAAACAGTGTCTGTACGTGTGTGTATTTCTCAGTGGGAGTGGGTTATTTCTGGGTGAGTATATGGGTGTGTGACTCTGTGAGCGTAGTGTGCGTGTGTGTGTCCATTTGTGTGTCCCTGCCTGTGTGTTTGTGTGTCAGTGTGTGTAATTGGCCTGATGTGGTTTGTGTATTTCAGCCCAGGGGAGGTAAGTTATTGGACTGACCTCTGTAGTGTGACAACAGTAGAGTCTGAGGCAATCCAAAGGCCCAAACATCAGCAGCTACCACCGACCACCCACCAAAACACATTAAAGATTAAAGCAGTCGCTCAGAACAAAGCCACTGGTGTGTGGTTTGTTAAAAGCAGACTTTGTTTGTATCGTCAGTTCCACTGGGGCTGGTGGGGGCGCTGTACTTGTTTGTGTATGTGTGTATTTAGGAATTTGAGTCAATGTTGTGTGGTTTGTTTCTGTGTTGCTGAATCCATAGTGGCCACTTTGAAAGGCACTTCTGGAAATATTAGCCAGTGTGTGTTTGTGTTAGTGTGTTTGTTCTGTCAAACTTACATGGGAATATTTAGTCCTCACGTAAGTTTGTGATGTAGACGGTGTAACATGCTAACAAGGTCTACGTTATGAATGGAATAGACAAGATATGCTGTGAGAAATGTGTGAAAAGAAGGAAAAACACCAGAAAATAAAATACTTTCAAGAATAACTTTACATGTAACAGCAGTAATGGAAACAACGCAACATCTTGTGACACATGCATGGGAAAACTGATGGTGATTGTGAGGTCGTACTGTCGATTTTGTTCAGTGGTGGGAAGCAACATAACACTTATAGTACTTTGAAAAATTAAGGATTGTACAAGTATTATACAAACTTTACTTTGTCAATTTAGTAGTCCTGTTTTCTGAAACTTTACTACTCCCCTTACTCCACTACAACAATTTGACAGCTTTAGATAGTAGTTAAAAGTTACACAAATGCATTCAATTCTAAAATAATTTGTTAGATTAAAACACTGTTTCCTCTTTAATGCATCGGTTATTTCACAAATGGAAAGGAATGTTTTGGTTGTAATGACGTGTGTCATATGTGTAGCGGTATGCTACATACAGTATGTAAACCACATGTATGAAAAATTTGATCTTATATTATCAGATTAATAATCAATGTAATGAACTCTGTTCCACGGTCATCAGAAAAAAACTCTTCCCACAATTTCAGTGACTTATTGTGGTAGATTTTAAGAACAAAATCATTTTTTTATTCTCAAAATGCATTTATTATTTTTACATTTAATATCCAAAGCAAATTTGATGATTTTATGATACTACCTCTGTGCCTAAGTTACATTTTAAATGCAGGACATTTACTTGTAAATAAGTATTATTATTGTGTGGTAATTTTACTTTTACTTGAGTGCAGGAGCTGAAAACTTCCCCCAGTATTGCTTTTCCTCGTTCACTTTGTCAGATTCCTTTCGTTGAGACCAGCTAACAAAGTTTCTACTCACTCTGCACTAAGAGGGTGAAATAACACCGATACACAGTGAGAAAGTGAAAGAGAGAGAAACACACACTTTGTACATGGTTATTGATCTTGTAGTTTTGTCAGAGTTGTGATGGGTTACGAGCAATGCTGTACTGACCTGCGAGCCAAATGCCATTTATCACCTAAGCAGTTTCACTGACACGCACAAGCATGCACACAAACACTCATACCTCCTCTTCCATTCCTCTAAGGCAAGCACACACCTGCAGTATCTAACCTAATAAAACACACTACACTCGAAGTAACACATCACAAAGTGAAACAATCATGCATACACATCCTCAGACCTTTCATATTTGATCAACTCCTGGAAACAGACACACAAACACTTACAACATTCTGCTCAATTTGTCCTCCACAGACCATATTTTATTTTGAAAGGAGGGCACGTTCATCTTCAAAGTTCAGCCAACTGCAAGACAAATCTCTGCAGATAGAAACTTTTGTACATATAAATCTCCAAAACTTTGCCAACACCTCTCACTCACTCCTTTCCTCCCTCTAAGCTCCCATTCTCCTCCTCAACTGTATTTACGTGTAACTGATGCCAACATCACACTAATGGGGCTTTGGATGGAAGAAGAGGGAAAGGGGGAAGAGATGGGCTATCGATGGATATGGGGTTAGATTGAAGGCAAAGGAGGTAATGGATGACAAGCGGGAAACAGGGAAGTGAAAGTGGGACTGTGCTGGAATGAATCAAAGAGGTAGTCATCGCCTTTAGAAACCTCAGGCGCCCCGATCAATACAAAGAATATCTCCACAAGTCCATCTATCTATCTTCTATATTTATCTTTATTAGTTTATATGACCTCTCTCTCCGTTTCTTTCTGCCTTACAGCCTCTTTGTTTATGTATTGAGTGTTTCTTCTTCTTGTGTGCCTAGGGGTGTTGTAGAACGTGTGCTATTTTTTGTTTTGGGTTTGAGAAACTTAATAAAACTAAATATCTGAAATGTATTCAATAATATTAAAGGTCAAGTGGTATCAGGATTTAAGGGAGGAAATAAAATGTGATGAAAGATTACATCCCATTCAAGTTTAAATGTCCTTCTTTATTGTCCAAGCTGTAACTTTCACCTCAAATAAGCTGTGCCTTTTATTAAACAAATCACATTTTAGCAGTGCAAATGCTCTTGTCAATGGCATTGTCCTAGAAGATGAGTAAAAAAAAAAAAAATCCATTGATTAGCTGATATGGGCAGGTGAGTTATATTTGGAAAACCTTCCACCATATTGACTGTTTCTGCTTGGCTGCAGTTTGGCTTCATGGTTTCCAGTACTTTCCCTATTGGGACTCCAGACAGGTGTGCATGTTCATGCGTTCGTCAGTCTGTGTGAGCAGCAGAGAAAGAGAGGAAGAGACAGAGTGGAAGGTGATTGATTTCTGTATGAAGGCGGAGGATTGATTTGGGTAAAATGCCTCAGTGTAAAGAAGTGTCTGTAAATCTATATAAAAATCCATATCAGAGATCCAGATATTCCACACTTAATATTGTTTAACGTGTAGTTAGATGTTTTAGTTGTGCATATGTGTGTGTGTGTGTGTGTGTGTGTGTGTGTGTGTGTGTGTGTGTGTGTGTGTGTGTGTGTGTGTGTGTGTGTGTGTGTGTGTGTGTGTGTGTGTGTGTGTGTGTGTGTGTGTGTGTGTGTGTGTGTGTTGGCGTGAGCTTGAGGTTTCCCTTGGTCTCATTAGCCACCTGCCATGAGTCGACTCATTCTAAGCTGTGCTCCCCTCTTTCTTTCTCTCTCTGCCTCTCCTGTCCTGTCTCTGGCCCTCATTACATGATTAGAAACACACAAACACACACACACACACACACACACACACACACACACACACACATGCAAACACAAACAAAGTCTCCAGAGCTCTATGCCAACAGACCTGTAACCGTCGGCAACCGCTCTTGTTTACGCTGGAGATGAATGAGACAGATCGTTGCTCAACTTGCCTAAATAGTTCCCCAAACACCATAACAGGTGGTGTGTGTGTGTGTCCCGGTAATGTGTGCATGTGTGTGGATGTGAGTATGCGGGTGGTTGCAGAGTGTGCAGTTGCATGTATGTTTCAAAGATCTTGTGGCAGGTGGCACCATTTCGTTTGTTTGTTTTTGCTCCCGTCCCTCTCGACTCCCCTCTTCTCCCTCTTGCTCATTTTCTTCTCTCATTTCCTCTCCATTTTATCTTTCTCCTTCCCTCTCTGCTTTGCTTCATCTTCTCTCTTCTCTGAGGAAGTAATTTGAGAACAAAACAGAGGTATTGCAATACTTAGCAATTTGCAGAAACCAATGTGTTTTCATATAGAAGCACATTTAACATTAACTCTGAGTAAAACTATGAACCTGGCCCCAGTCCAATCAATTTAATTGAGTGGTTAGTTAAAGTTGCAAAGGTGCTGATATACAGAGGACACTAAAGTTTCCTTTGGAGTCCAGTGAGGAAAGTAGAACAATTAATGTTCTCAAATCTATGAAATATTAAGTAAGGAGAGAAGCAAGTGTGCAAAAGAAAGGGGAAAAAAAAAATCATAAATGGACATTATTCCCCTGCTGCTAAATAAATGAGGTTTGGCAAATAAAGCTGAGGGGGGAAAAAAAGCAATAAATCCAGAAAACAAAGAGATCTTCTGAGGATAGAAAAAGTGCCAAGAAGGGAAATGAAGGAGAAAGGGGGGTTTATCAACAGATCAATGAGTTGACTAGGGAAGGACCAACAGAGACGTAACCCCTGTAAAGGAGAAAGCTAAAGTATCCTTTTCTGAGTCACAGCTAATAGAACTGCAAGAAACCAAAACACTTGAACTGGAAAAGAAATTGAGTTCAAAATTAAAACCAATCATATCTGTGTACACAATTGACAAGCTGTGCCTCCACAGGTCCCTGTTGACCCTACTGGAGACAGGTTGATTGTCTTTGGCAGGGTCAACTTCGTATCGGAGTGCATCATATCAAACTGCACTCCATTTTAAGGTGTTCCTTATATGTTTGCTACTCTATGTATCTAAATAAAGCAGACATTTAACCTGTTAAAATATATATATACGGACCATTGCAACACTATCTGATCAATAGCCTTAAACTCGATATTTATTTAAATCAGCATTTCTCACCATCCCAGTGCGAACACTTCACTTGTAGATTGTATTCAGTGTCTGAAAGGAGTCTAATATAGCAAGTATATGTTTTTACCTCCGCTGGGTTAAGTCTAGGTTAAAATAGTGGTCACAATAATAAGCATGTCATTAAACTCATAAAGTATGGAAGTGCATTTAATTCACAGAATAATAAAAACAAATCTGGAGACCTTATCTTTCTGAATGTAGAGTGAACTATTTTTTGGCAGGAATAGGAACACCTCAGAATATGCCTGAGAATCCTCCTTTTTTAAGATTTTACTGTCAAAATAATTCAGTGATAGTTGTCAGTACGCATATATAGCAACACGAAACTGTTAATAGCTAATTCAGTGCACTTCATTATATAAAATGTAAACATGGGGCTTATGTCATTATGTTGTTTCCATGGCAACATCATGCTTCTTGTTTCTTGTTAGATCTGTTCACACAAGTGACATTTTCCAAAACACCTGATTAAAAAAACAACAACCACATATTAATACTCAAGCTTATATTCAATATGTTACATCAAGTAGAAAATCACCTCTCAGGCACAGCAATAATTGTTAAACACCTCAAATTTTTAATGGTCCTTTCATTTGATTATGAGATTGTAAATCATAATCATTAAAGATTAGGTCACTTTTTTTTTTCCTTTTGTGAATTCAATGCACTTACATGAGGAAACAGTCATGTTTAAAAGTAACATTAACTTTTGGTTTTAAAAGGGAAACAAACAGCCGTCTCCTTTGTTAAAGTCCAATGTTTCAACTACTCGATCCATCCCACCCGACCACCTCCCTACGCAAACTCTGTGGCTCTATAACTGTGCTATCTCACTTCCTCCTTTGTTCATGCCACAATTACTAAGGTGATGTTTCTGAAAGTGACAACCTGCACTGTGAGCTGCGGTATGAATTGATGAGCAGATACAACACCCACACATACACACACGCAAAGTCATACTCTGTTTACTGTCTTAGATGCACTTGACAAAATGTCTACTCTTGGCAAACATGAGCCCAAATAAATCAACAAAACAAACTCGACTTCAAAAACACTTATACTCTATTGATTGGCATTTGAAACCCACTAAGGAGAAATCAATGGACATCTGGCCTTTATTTGTAATTATTTGACTCAAAACCCTGGGGACTTAAGTGACTTGGTGACACACTTTGCCATCTTTTATGAATTATTATTTCAACCTTTGCCTTAGAGCTTCATATAATACATGTCTGGTTGTTGTAGATGTTACACAAAATGATGTTTTGAAAAAGATAAGAAAAACACAAGATGAAAATCCTGAGTAATCTGTTTGTTCTTTTGACGTGGCAGTTGAAAAAAAAGTACTTTTCATTTTGTCATACAAATAAACAGTCAAACCGCCCTACACTCATTAACAGCATGACATACTACAAGCCCAAAAAAGCAACTTAACTGACTGTATTTGGAGCACATCCTTGGGGTAAACGTGTTTGTATGCAAGTGCTCTGTGTATGTGCAGGTGTGCTAGAGCCAGAATGTCATTACTGAATGATATTTAAGAGCAAGTTTGTGTGCTTGTGTGTGCGAATCTGGAAGGAACAGAAAGCAGGTCGCACTCCCGGCTGTCAGTCCCTGTTTCTCTGCATCGTTTCCATCCATGAAATATTCACACCAATTACAATGAGAGCTCATCAACTATTTACAGCAAACCTGCACACACCTTAGTCTACTGTGACTTGCGATGCTAAATGAATAGGTATAATACTGAATCATCTTTTTTCAGGCATCAATAATGCAGTCATTTTCCTTTCGTATGAAACAATGCTAGAATGATGTAGAATAATGCTAATAAGGACTTCCATTCTGAATAGTGGAAGTCAACAAAGAGGCCTTTACCTTGATTTTTAGGAATACTCATGAGACAACCAGATTCCCTACTGCTTAAGTTTCCTTCAAAGTAGTGTGCTGTGTACTTCAGAATATCTTATACAGGGTTGCAGAGTCATTATTGTACAATTGTACATCATTACTTATTCAACCGGTGGGCCTGAAACAAATAAACTATTACTACAAGCAGTGTTATGTTTAAGCAAGCATTAGCTATTGAGAGGCAGATGTTTTAAACTAAATAAGCTGACATCTGTGTGGCATCAGTGTAAAATAAAACTGTGAAAATATCTAATGGGAAACTTTAATTTGCCAGTTGGTTTCTGTCTACATGTTTGTGAACATCTGTCAAAGACACATTTATTTAAATGAGATTTTAAAGTCAACCACTCGTCTTTGTTGGGGGGATTTGGGTTATCAAAGTCAAGTCTATCAATTTTTTCCACCAGTCATAATGGTGTCAGTCTAAAAAGTCACTCATTTTTATTCGTTTTTTGGCAGTCAATCTGAAAATCACCCCAGCATTAATTGGATATTAGGCTTTAAATTGTGGTAGATTAGGGGCGTGTCTGTTTGATTGACAGGTCTTTGGTGAAGTCAGGCTTCTGCTATTCCGCGCCAGCATACCACAAATGTGGTAACCTAATGGCAACACAATGAGGATGTAGCACACCACTGGCAGATAAAGTGGTTACATAAAATATAACAAAAGTGAAAATAAATAAGACTCTTGAAATCTAAAAAAAAAAAAATCCAGTTTGAAGGAAAATGTGCTAGTGTTGCAAAACAGAGAAAAATAGAAGTATGCATTGACTTGACTTTCTTCTGTTCTCATTTTGTGGTTAAATTGAGGGGAAAAAAAACACTCTTTCCAATACAGAGTTCTCTGCCCTTTTCCAGAGTCAGAGAGTTTTATATGTACCCCCTGGAAAAATGATACAAATTATTCAACAACTACAGCAGTGGTGTCTTTTTTAAGCTGAAATGAAAACTAGGCTGTAGGCAGAAGAAAAAAAAGTCAGGCAGATAAGGACTGAAAAATTTAAATCCAGTAAGGAATCAGGTGGAGCGACAGACAGAGGGAAGGGGGAAAAGCAAGTGATAGACCAAGTCAGAGAAAGTGACAGAATTAAAGGAGTGTGGAGAGAGAAAGAAGAGTGCGACACAAGCGACTGGCAGCATTACAGAGAAAGAACAGACTGTGAGTGACAACGGTGCTGTCTAGCAGTCATGAGCTTGAGTACAGAGCAAGGTGACTTGTTGTTAAGCTCTCCATGTTTGCATTTATTCGAACAGAGTTCACTGAAGTTCGCTTCCCATATGAGCCATGACAGTGAGTGTACACATACCCCTCGGTAATAAGCCACTGTTACTTTGCAACTATACCTACCAGAAGCACAAGTATGTACATACACAGTAGCAGACAAACATCCTTATTCACGTGCTGAAATGCTGCCTTCTTCTTGGACACACAGCTGCACCACAGCCAGGCATTTACCTGTTGTACGTGTCCGTCTGTGGTGAACATTTATGACAGATGGGAGATACTTTGAAGAGCCATCGGCCATTACACTTCCCAAAGGGGTAACTACCTGAAACGACAAATCACTCCTCTGTTCATGTCTCCTCTTCCCCTTTTTTCTTCTTTCTCCACAGGCTCCTGCCACAGCAGGGGAGAGATTTAACACGACCCACCACAGTAAATGACAAAACCGTCAGGCGCATGAGAAGAACAAACCGGAGGAAGGGCGGATGGGAAGAAGGAACTGTAAAGAGGATTTAGATATATTTGCAGATGAGAAAGCAAGAAAGAGGCAAACTATACAAGCGATAGTAAGACATACAGCCAAAGATATCTACCGCAGGTAGGCATTACCCATGATCTAAGGCTGTGCATAGCTTGGCACAACCTGCCTGAATTTACGCTTGCAGAGAGGTGAGAAGAACCAATGAAAGACACATAAAGAGAAAATAATAATAATAAACAAGAATGCCTGTAACTGGGCCTTAATAGACATTTAGACAAAACTGGATCACATCTTTTGGATAACATACTCTATACTGGGGGTTCTGCAGAAGCGAAAGTATGTTGGTGTGTGCAGAATCTTTTCTCAGATCTCAGCAAAGCTTTCCATCTCTATAGATTCATGAGGTTAAAAAAGATAAAATGCCATTTTCATATTATTTTGTTGCGTTAGTGGCAACTGAATCCCTGAAACTATTCCATTACTGTACAGAAAATTCATATTTTATGATTTCTGCTTGACTAATGATACAAGTATGCTTGATACAAGCAAGTATGTATAGCTGGATTATGAAACGTTATGGTAATATCTTCTGGAAGCCTTTCTTGCAGCCCACTTATTTAAAAAACAACAACCAGGGAAATGTTGGATAGATGATTGGATTAGGGGTCAGAATTTGAATAAAGTTGTGAATGAGTTAACAATAAGCAAACCCATGCAAAGCCTTCTCAAGCGAAGTGATCCTCAAAGAGTTGGTGTGTGTGTGTGAGTATAATGATGCGAGAGCATGTGACAGAGAGAAAGAAGTGCTTGCGAGGTGAAGATGGCCAAAGTGACAGAGACAGATAGAGATTTCAAAAGGCTACTGCTTCTTATCAGCAAAGGTCACTCAAGCAATTACGTGACACATTGATTTATATCCCCTGAGGCAAACACTAGCACAAAAGCAAGCACAATACACAAACACAGGCACGCACAGACCCAAATACACACAGAGAAACAAAGTATCAATCTGCTGCCCACCCCTCATTATTATTGTTTTGTGTGGAAGTCTTGTGGTTTGCTGAGATCAGTCCATTCATTACAGGAAACGTCCGTCAGTCAGTCCTCAAAGCCAGCAGCTCTCTTCTGACCCTTTGTTTTCCTTTAATATGCATGCTTAACGGAAAGGGAAAGGGCTCCTCCTCCCTCGGAGTCATGCAAGTGCTCACGTGTGTTCAAGAATTCTAGCAACAGATGAAGGTTGATAAATTCTCATGCATTAGTTAAACTCAACTAACGCAACGTTTCTCTCTTATTATCCTTGCATTGGAATGTAGGACTTTTGCTAATGAATACTCTTTGTGATATCAATTCATGCACTGATGTATGCAACATTGTAAATTCTATTCTCTGGCCACAGCAGAGTTAAATTCACAAATTATTAAAATCTTCGTACATGGGTGAAAGATCAGTAGTTCATGTTGTAGATTTCTTAACAGATAACAATGACATAATCTGTCTTTGCGATGTGTCTTGAGCTCCATCAAATCTGTTTGGACACTTTGAAATGCTCACACTCAGAATCAAATTGTTTTTATTGTGGTGTCAAATGTATTATTACGGTACATCTTCCATTTTACCACCTCTCAAAACATTTGCAGTAGTGTATTCTGCACATGGACGTGTATAATGGGAGTGTGAAATACTCTCTGACAACATGGGAATACTGCACTGTGTGCGGTCCTTCCTGAACAAAATGGGCCTATCAATAAGCAAACATCCAGCCTTCCACTGTGAACAAATGGCAAAAAAAGCATGCAGGTGAGCTTGTGTTTTCCTCCTGAGTCTCGTACTGTTAAGTTTGTAAACCCATACTCGTCTCACACATCCAAAACACAACACAAACCCATCTGATACTTTCAATGATCTTAGCAGTAAGTCAATATCGATCTGACCTGTGAATATAACCTAACCTGACCTGTGATCAGATACAGGCTCAGAGCTGAATATGGGAACTGACTCTTGTAGCACAGGATGCTGCACGAGTTCACTGTGAAACAAAAACTACACAGATGAATTAATTAAATGTAAAAAAAAAAAAAGAAGCCTCAGCTGGAAGTTTTCACAGAATTGTGTTAACTTTTGTTTCCTCTTGCTGAGCCCAACGAGCAGAGGATCATACCAAGACATCTCCAAAATCCTGCTACTTTACTTTCGGCCCGGATAGTGTGTGAATAAGTTCATCATTCATCATGATTAAAACATTTTGAAGAAACAGTTACATAACCTGTGAAGTTTGTAAAAAAAAAAAAACAACAACCACTAAATAGAAAGAGACATGATGTATTTTTTATTGAAGGGAAAATGTGAGGACAAATAAACAAATATTTTGCATAAATGAAGAATTTCACACTTGCAAAGGAAGAGTCGATTTGCTTGGTTGAAATGTAATCATCCTATAGCAATTGTTTACACAACATATATGTATATATGTATGTGATGATATGTAGACTATGCAATAATACAAGGGGTGTATTAGTAATTTGTATGTTCAGGTGTTTCACAGAGGTCAACTCTTTCCTATTACAGAGATCTCAGCCTCTTTCCCTCGTTATATATGTTGCTGCGTTTAATGGAGATAAGAGGAGCTCATGTGATTGGTCGTGACTGAAGCTCATCTCAACTCTCCTCCATCATCATTTCATGTATTCATTAAGTCTTGGAGAAGTCTGAAAAAGGCTCTTAGGATGTTACTCAAAAAGGCCAAGTCCAGACCTTGTCATCCAGCATATGGCACCACAGCGCCAAACACCAAATATCTTCTCCCACATTCAATCAAGCCACTTTCAGACACATTTCTCTGCCGCCCTCTCAAGGGCAAAATGCGTGTCCTCACCAGGAGGCAATGAAGCTAGCCCTCTTAGACGAATGTGCACATACTCACTCTAAAACACACACTAAAAACACATGCTTTACCACATTTAAACTCACATTTGTGCAAACCCAGACATTCCTTGCATCTTTCTAATCTTACTTCCTGCTTCACCTGCAGAGGAGATAAACTAGCTGAACTAGTGTATAATACGGTAGAAGTACTGCAGTGAATATGTGCATGTGTACAGCCGATACATCATGTGAGTAAGCTTGCATGTGTACACATGCCAGCCAAATGGTTTATTAAACATCGCCATCTCCTGTGGTGAGCCCTGGTTTCCCAGGGCGTCTGTTCTTCTTGGCACTCGACGCACAACTAGAACACGTGAGATGTTACAAACACTCATGTACAGTCACCTTGCATCGGATACCATTAAAGCACAAAAACACACATCACGTTTAAGATGAATAATGTGCATTTTCCATAGACTTCAAGCAGCAATGCAGCCACAACAAGATTCTGACCAAACACACTCACACACAGCGTGCGCACATACTGTCATTTCAGGTGACAGTGACTGTATTTTATATGACATAATTACCTCGGGCAGTGTTAAATAATTACTGAGCCTTTGAATGGATTTAATTGACTTGTGGAGAGGGCACTTTACTTTCAACTGATTCATTAGTCAAAAACAATGGAAAACTAATTGAATTTAAGCTCCATATGCAAATAGGTGAAAAAGTAATAAATGTCCATACTAAGCCTCCTGCTGCGTGTACTCACTCACAAAAGCACCTACACACTCCCTGTAATATAGTAAGTCGCTACATTCACAGTGAAAGACAAGATTTTGCGAAGAAACTACAGCACAACAAAATATTTAGAATAATTCAGTGATGATGCAGGCTCATGAACAACCATGTGTAACAGGCAGCAATAGCAGTGCACATAATATAACAGACTTAGGGCTAGATTTATCTAGGACAGCACAGGTCACACCTGCACTACCCATCTCGTTTAATTTGCCCTCTGGATCAAAGTGTACTAAAATTGCTGCCTGCTGTGCTGCACTTTGGTATGCGAGCACCACCTGTGACATTTTGATATTAAGGAAAGCCCAGTACAGCTAAAAGGTAGGATTTTGCTTGAGATCACCAAGATCAGAAAGAAAATAATAGCATGCACAAAAGTACTTAATAATACAAAATTAGTCATTGATAGGATCTTTCAGCTCCACCCGAGAAAAAGACACTGTCAAATACTCATGCAGTAAATTTGAATTCACTCCAGTTGCAATTGCCACAATAAAGAAAAAAGGAAATGAAAAAGACATTCACTATAATATTATGATGCGTTTAACCATTGTTGGTCTGTGAAAACTGCACACAAGTCAACACACAAAGTGGTGAGAGAGCTGAGAGAGTGATTTCCAAAAGAAAGTGGAATTTAATGCAGAAGCCAGTGGAGGGTGGAGAAGGTGCTAATAGACCTAAGGTCTCGCTGTAATACTGAGGTAATACAGTCAAATGTAAATGTCTTAACAAAACCCAATAGTGATTTCACATTTCACTAAATTCCAAGTTCTAGTCTAATGGATACAAAACCACAACCCTCCAGTCCCTTCTTGTTTCCTGTGTTAATTTAGCCCCCCCCCCCCCCCCCCCCCCCCCCCCCCCCCCCCCCCCCCCCCCCCCCCCCCCCCCCCCCCCCCCCCCCCCCCCCCCCCCCCCCCCCCCCCCCCCCCCCCCCCCCCCCCCCCCCCCCCCCCCCCCCCCCCCCCCCCCCCCCCCCCCCCCCCCCCCCCCCCCCCCCCCCCCCCCCCCCCCCCCCCCCCCCCCCCCCCCCCCCCCCCCCCCCCCCCCCCCCCCCCCCCCCCCCCCCCCCCCCCCCCCCCCCCCCCCCCCCCCCCCCCCCCCCCCCCCCCCCCCCCCCCCCCCCCCCCCCCCCCCCCCCCCCCCCCCCCCCCCCCCCCCCCCCCCCCCCCCCCCCCCCCCCCCCCCCCCCCCCCCCCCCCCCCCCCCCCCCCCCCCCCAGCCCTTTCTTTTTTTGCCTGAAACTCTAATCACTTTATTCTCTGCCAGCAATTTTCATTGGAAAGCAACTTTCCTTTGCAGAGCTACTTCTTGGCTAATTACTGTTTGCTTACAACAACAACGAAAATCCATCTCTGATCATGTACTAAAAGAACACATCTAAGCACAATAATGCTGTGTTTACGTGCTATTGTGCAGCTATATCAGTCCTCCATTCACAAAGTAACTTTCATACACCATTCAATACAACTAACTGTCAGAGTTATGACACGTACAACACTCATGTCTGATAAGCATTTGTCATTTTCCTTGTTCAGTTTCCTATCCTCACAGCTTCTGAATGAAATGTTATGTGGCAGCTGAATGGCTATTCTCTGTCATCAGACCTTAACTTAAGCACATGAATGCACCACCAGGAATTATTCACAGATCAATATATTACTTTTAAAACAATTGATAGTCCAACATTTAGTAATTTTGAAAGAAAAAAAAAAGAGCAGGTCATGGGTTTCATTATGTTGCAGTATATATTTTGAGCAAGTCATGTCTGAGTTGGTTTTTCTCTGAGTTTATTTGTAATGTAAGTTGTAAGCACAGGATTTACTTTCCTGACAAATCCACTCTGCAAATCCACTGGAATGGTCCTCTCTCTTGCTCCGCAGGGAGAAGTGCTCTACGTGGAGTGTCCCTGAAAATCTAGTGGCGCTGCAATTTTGGTGCCAAAATCCAACACTGCACTGTTTCCTGCAATGCTCTACAGTCATGGTACTTGAGGTATTCCCCTCACCCATATAAATCTCTTTAAAATGTTATGCAAATATATTGATGTCTGTGTACATACATCAACCAATGGACATATCTAAATGCTTTGATTTTGAATAGGGCAAAGGTTTACACTCACCAGTTTTTTTATTTAAAAATAAATTCTATATAAGTAAGTGGTAGTAGTGGAGTTGTTTCATCTCAACAATTAGGATTTTAATTACAATGCTATTTGGTGAAATGTTGAATTAAAAATAATGATTATTTCACCGTGTGCCTCTGCAGGCTGCCCTAGTAAGGATTATTCTGTAAAGAGAAATTGTATTCTGATTGTGACACACAAGTACTAATACTACAATACTACAGTAACACAAAATACATGCACATAAAGAATACACAACCACCACTAGTATGCATTAACACAGTTGATTTTCTGTAAAGAACGCCTATACTTTGTGTTCCTCATTTAATATTCTTCTCTCTTCAAGTTAATTTCTGCAGCAGGTCAGAGAAACACATCAAATCTGTCCACGGAATTGGATTCTTAGTTCAATTTGCTCGGTAGAATTACTGTTTGCCATCTCAGCTTGGTGGGATTCCCTCCACCCTCCCCCATCCCCTTGATTGTGTTGTAATAGAGTTGTCAGAGGGGAGAGTGGGGCATGGTTGTAAAGTCCTAGGTACACACTGTACGACTGTCTGGTAAAGTTGAGGAGGGAATGCAAATATGTGTTGATGCTTTTGAACATTGACTTCCTGTTGACATTTGTCATAACTAAAAAGGATATTCAGTGGACTGAAAAACACAGGGAAATTGTCATGCATTCTTTGAAATTTACTTTATATAAATGTATGTTTAAAATAAAGCCCAAATTGACTGAAAAGGAAAATAAAATACTTGGTAGCAAAATAGCACAACCATTGTCAATATGATTACAAAAATGTAGACTCTCATGGAACATATTAAGTGAATTAATTAACTAGAAAGACACAGTGACTAGAAATAAAAAATCTGTTCTCTTCCTAACCAAACTCAAAGTAGAAATTAGATATACCAGGGTGTTAGTTTACTGTATGGTATTCCATAATTCACAGACGTAATCAGGCTGCCTGTCACTGTTGATTGTGGCACCAGGAGAAAGCTAAGTTTGATTGGTCTCCCTGAGTGAGAAACATCCTCTTTCCAGGTGTGTGTGTGTGTGTGTGTGTGTGTGTGTGTGTGTGTGTGTGTGTGTGTGTGTGTGTGTGTGTGTGTGTGTGTGTGTGTGTGTGTGTGTGTGTGTGTGTGTGTGTGCGTGCGTGCGCGTGTGTATTCGGCTCTCCGAGCAGCAATAACCAATAACGTCACTTTGCAGTAATATATATTCAGATGCAATGTGAAATATGAGAGGGAAATAAATCATATTTGATATATCCATCATAGCCAGGAATTGACTAAATAAAGGAGGTGGAGGGCAGTGCGATGCATGGATGAGTGAGGACTTTCTTTGATTTTATTTTCCCTTCTGTAATTCTCATTGCTTTACTTCTTCATGGACGTTTCACTGTTGGGTCAAACCATCGGGAAGCTGTGCATCGAATAAGGGATCCGCTTTTCAAAAAAGCCAAATCAGTGTTCACTTGGGTATAAATTTAAAGAAGTGAGTTTATTGAAAAGCACTGGCGCATACGGAGATGTTTTTATGCATAATGCATAATAAAATGGACAAAGTCAGGATTTTTGGAAGTGCACACTGTTTTGGAACCTTGATACTCATGATTATATATTGATTTGATTAGCAGGTTAATCTAGCCATACTAAAATCTATGCAACATGATTCTACACGGTGGCAGTCATAAAGAACTGTATGATTTATGGATTAAGCTGTTTAAAAAGCAAAACACTTCATTGCAATTGAAGATGAATTAAAGGTGCAGTGCCAATGTTCAGTTCTCATGTTAGTTTATTATAGCACTACAAAATAAGGGTGAGGAATTTAAGCTTAAGGCAACTATGTGAGAGGGAAAAAAATAACATGGCAGCAAAGCTAAAGTTTTACGTTTGGACCATTTGAGGCCCTCCAGACAGGTTGGCTGTTATAGAGATCAGGTCTCAGAAAACACTTCCATGTTAACGACAAACAAACATTGTTTTGTTTTGTCTGCAATCCTATTTTCGGAAAGAAACTTAGTCTGACAAATAACCATGCTTTGTTATCAGTCAGTGGATTCTAATGAAGAAACATGAAATATAGGATATTTGCAACTCAGAAATTCAAGAATGCAAGTTGACTTTGTAATTCTTATTAGAATAGGTTTTGTGGTAAATATTTACAAGCAGATATACAAACAGATGACAATGCTATGATCTTCCTCTGCTGTACTCATTTGTCCACTGACTCCCTTCATTTTGTTACGTTTGAGTCTGGCAGACTTGTGGAGAGGTCATGGTAAACATGCTGATAGAGTTAATTAAATGCTATCACTATAAAAATTCATATTTATGAAAGAGAAAAAAAAACACTTTAAAAGCCTTCACACGGTCAATGGTATAAAAATGATTTAAGTTGCTTGTTGCAGCTCCATCTTTTTCTACACTGCAACAAAGTAAAGTGAAATTCTTTTGAAAGCTGTGTTACTGAAGTGATAACTGTGCTTACTATGCATATGCTTGCAAATGTGTATATTTTTAAAACAGGTTTTGTTTTGTTTAAATTTGGTGAACATTTAAGGTAGAGAAAAATGTGAACATATATACACAAGCATTGAGTTAATTTTGTACTGCAACCAAATTGGCTTGTTACCAGCAAGGTAAGAATTAAAAGGGTGTTAAAAGAGACGAGGTGTGAGAAAGAGCTGTGCCACTGCATATGTTATTTACTAAGCCAGAAATAGGTGAACACACAAACCTTTGTGTGTAGTGGTATTCACAGAAAGCCTGCTGATTCTCTTTTACAATCAGATTTCACTTTCACACAAGACAGACTGACAAATGCTAATAAGTATGTGATTACCTAAAATGTGCAGATATTGTATTTCAATATAGTGTTTAACAAAGGCATTTGATCATTTACAAGAGTAAATAAAATGCTTTTTCAAATGTTCTAATTGAAGATTGCTTTATTCAAAACATATGCCTCTGCTTTCCTTTAATCACAACTAATTCAGCTAATCAGAGCACAGGATATGAACAATAATTAAAACAATATTTCATTCTTGCATTGCACATATATTCCATATAGCAAAGTGTGTACTGTATGCATGGTGCAGTGAGTATCAAGCCACTGTCAGGAAGCATGAACCTTTTCATAAACGGAGGAAATCTGGAAAAAATGTGATGTAGTTTATGCATATCATATTATGTAACCATTCTCCTGTTTTTATTTTAAATTTCCATTTCAATGAAAAAAAAAATCTAGAAATATATATATATATATATATATATATATATATATATATAGAGAGAGAGAGAGAGAGAGAGAGAGAGAGAGAGAGAGAGAGAGAGAGAGAGACAGCAGCTGAACGTGGTACAGGTATACCAGCGATTCTGTTTATTACAGCTGCCAGTCACCGCTGCAATTATCAGCAGCAATAGGGAACTGCCGACACACAACGTGCCACACACACGCATAATCAATCATGTGTAATTATGGTGTATAGAGGGAACTAACGTGCAGTCAGTAACGTGTCTGCATAGTGAGAGTCACAGTATGACAGAATAATAACCATCATTAAGGTATAAAGGCAGGGTTTTGTGGTTCTAACAAATCTCGCTTCCTCTACCCATCATTAACTCAGCTGTGTAGGTGTGCATGTAAATGTGCATGTCACTGTGTTCCATGTTTGAGTGTGTATAAACTGGAATGTGAGAGTCCGCAGGTATCAAGTTATTTTATTTATTTATTTATTATTTTGTTCAATCAATACAACCCGCAAATATGGGGATATGACTTTTCTTTGGATCTAAAGGTTATCCTGGAGTGTTTTCATGATGTATGATGTCAGAGTATGTTTAGGTGGATTATTCAGGGAAGGTGCAGAAGCATGTTTCACTTGCTTCCCATTGCATGTGTATGTCTCGTGTTGTTGTTTTTTTCCACAACTGGCAACCACTTGTTCAACTATTCTGATTATAATAAGAGATTATGTGCAACTAGCAATAGAACTCAAGCAAACAAAATAAAGGCATTTGCGTAGGAGTCTAATTATGTGCCTGATCACAGTTTACTTTCCTGTGTAAGTTAGTTATTTGAATATCTCCTTGTACATTTGTGTGTGTGTGTGTGTGTGTGTGTGTGTGTGTGTGTGTGTGTGTGTGTGTGTGTGTGTGTGTGTGTGTGTGTGTGTGTGTGTGTGTGTGTGTGTGTGTGTGTGTGCGTGCGCGCGCGCGCGGTGTGTGTTTGTGGTTGCACCGTATATTTGTTCATTTGTTGGACATGAAAGGTAATTGTGGCTTTTGTTGACTGGTGGAGGCAGGTGGTGAGCCATCTGGTGACGGCAGGTAAGAGAGAAGAATGTGGGGGGCGGGGGGGCTTCGGGGACAGAGGAGTGCTGAGTGGCGGAGGAAGGGATGGATGAACCTCTCCATCAATCACACATGGATGAACAGCAGGCACAGGGGCAATGGGAGGGATTGGAGGATGGGGTGAGGACAGAGGAGAGAATGAGAGATAGAGATAAAAGAGGTGCTGAGTTACTTTGACAGTTGTCTGATAAGTATGTGTGGTCATGCTTATATGGCAACAAATAAAATATGTAACAAATAATTAAAAAAAAAAAACTAAGGAAGAGAAAACTTGGAAATAACAACATAAGAGACCTGCACTCACAAATACAATGACATATTGTAGTGCTATAGTTATTTGCACTACTTTCATCTCTACCGTATTTTGAATTTGTGGCAGACAATTGGGATGGGATACTACAGTTGTACTTTGCTTTGGACACTTCTGCTGCCACATTTAAATGTATAGATTTGATCTTATGTCATTTGAAATAATGATGTCACCTACTGTGTTCAATAGGCTTAAGGGGCTTAAACCCTGTTGTAACACCTGCCCAACCTCCCCCATTAAATTAGTGATTTGTTACAAAATAGAACAAGGGCTTTGCACCCTGACTGATGGCAATGAGAAAACCCATCAAGCCACAAGCATTCTTGAGTGCCACCCAAACAGCAGATAGTGAAGGGCGGTGTTAATTTGGTAAAATCAAACTGAAAACAAAAACCACGATGGAAAAAAAAAAGATACTGCTGACTTATTTTTCACGACAAAAACAAAACTAAAACTAAAGCGAAAGTAGTTTTTGAAAACAATGAGTTTATAGTAAACAAAATGTATTGCATTTTTTTAATTCATGAGAAGAATGCATGTATTATGTGAAACACAAACAAATTGACATAGGAAACTTTTGTAATATATCTGGTACAGAAGTTAAAATAACTGACCTGTTGCACTCATGTTAAGAAGCTAATCAACTGAATAAAACTAATATACACTTCCTTAAGTATTGACACACAGAGCCCCATTTTCATCTGCCTTGGCACAGTGCAAGCCTGCCTGGAGTGCAAGCAGGTGTGGCCAACTCATTGGGTATTTTGGCGAACACAAACGCAGGTGCATCACAGGCAGTATTTGTAAAGTAGGAGAAAGAGATAAATAGAAGGCCAATCAATTCAGTTCCTCTTATCCCGTTTAAAACTGTGTGGCACAGCCTATTCTTAGTTTCATAGTGACTGAAAAAAACAGACCGACACCGCCATCCAAATTTTACACAGGAGGAAACTGACTTATTTGTGTGAGATTCAGGTTTGCAACCATCAACAAGACACCCCCTGTTGTGTGGTTGCAAACATTGCAAATCTGCACAAGACTGGAACAAATTCCCCTTGCGCTGCACTAAAATGTCAATTTATCTGTGATATCTGGATCTGTGCTGCAAAAAGAATTAAATAGGGCCTCCAAAGTTGAAGGAAATAAGTTGTGTACGCATAATGGAAAAGTTCAAATCTATCACAGTTCCCTAGCATTCAGGGACATCCTTGAAACACTATCAGATTCTAAACCCTGAATCTGTGAAGCCTGCCATCTGCTTATGAAAAGTGAGGTAATAAATTGGCTATTTGCAATTGCCTGATCTTTGATAAAATTCAACAGGTGTAGAGAAATGCATCTTTGATCTCTGAAGGATATATTTGCCAGTTGTTAGTTTTGTATTTGCAGTTGTGTGAGGCAAACTTTTCTTTTCATGCTCTTTGCACATATTATATGAAGTTACACTACACTAATACTGGCAAGAGTACTAATGCCCTGTCTTGTTCTCTGCTACCAGAGCTTGTCGCTATAAAGAATGATGTACAAGTATTACCTGTAACTGCTTTAAGGTTGTATAAATAAAGCTCTCTCCCTCTGCTAATTGGATCCCAATGAGTGCAGCAGGAACATGTGTGGGTATATGCTGTTCCAGCATGATGATGAAGCATCATGCACAATTAACCATTTTCTTGATTACCCCAATGGTTTTTTGGGGGGCAGCACTCAGATCAGTCTTAAAATCAGCTCTCTACATCTGTAAAAACAATATAAAATTCCTATCAGAGATACGACTAAGCCAAACTGCATGGATTTGCATCTATTAATGTTGAGTATGTATTCACACACAGTATGAGCCTATCTGTTTTTGTGTCAAGTCATGTTACCGTCACAATCCTTCAGGGACAAGAATTCCTTTTCAAGGCAAAGTCAACCCAATTAAATTAATCTAATTGCAGGATACAGTAGTGCAAAACTGTCACAAAAATCTGCAACAGCGAGGAACTGTAACAAGTTAGAGTTTAAATAGTACAATTAGCCATTGTACTCTGACTGGTGAGCGCAATTGGGCTAACTTGCTCTAATGATGTAAAAAAGTAGTTGTTTTTTTCATAGACATTCTTTCGCACAAAAATACAGGGAATCTACACAATTACAAATGGAAATACGACAATCCTCGCAGCTGTGAATGCATGGTCGTAGTTATCACATGAAACACTCAGCACTTGAAAGTGTCGCTATACAGAATCCAAGTGAAAATACAAATTTTGGGGAGGAATTTTCCCTTTCCTCTGTCTCGCCTTCTCCAGCAGTGTCTCTTTGCCTGCACTTGATTGTATTATTAGATCCTTGGTTGAGTGATTTTTCGAAGTTGACCTTTATTACATAATGTACGTGATGTGTAAGCTGTCTGCCATATACTTTATATATAATTAGTCAATACATCTTCAAGCTGTCTGCATTCTTCAAGCAGAATTATCTTAAACGGAATTAAAGTATTTGCACTATTCTTTGTAAGAACGTTCAAAGTCCAACATAAAATGAATGTCATTTCCCAGATCGAGCGAGTAGTCACCAATAAGACATGTGTTGACACCGGAGCTTATTTCTGGATTAATGCAAATGTGTCTGAAAAATATCTGGATATTAGTGGTATTTTATTCTTGCTGAACTTTGCATGGCAAGTATTTGATTGGCAGGACAGTTATGAATAAATGTCCATTAAAATTGTGTGTTGGAACTGGTGGAGAGATGAGGAAAGAGAAAGCAATATTGTAGATAGGTCGATAAATGGAAGCAGAGAGGAATGCAGGGTAGGTGCTGTTTAGCATGTACTGTGCAACACTTGTTTAACACCTGATGAGTTTAACAGGAATCCTGCTGATTTGCTGACACAGCACACTTTGATCACCATCCTTTTCCATTTAAACCTTCACATACAGTATGCATCCTCCAGTATATCTTGTACACATATTCAAGTCTCCCCTCTCCCCCGTCTCTTCACCAGTGAAAAGATGATTCAGTAGATTCTGTTGCTTTGATGTGCCATGGGGTATCAAGAACAGACAGCTCCCATATGTATAGGCTGATAGTTATGTATCCCCAGCTTCCATGCAGCTGTCCCATGGTACAGATGAGAGAGACAAGACAAGCCATATGGGAAAAGTTATGACACAAGTCATCATCAAACAACTGTCTGGCTCTATGAATGCCTCTCCGTATATATGTCACAGTTTTTCTGTCTGCTTCGCTCTTGTCTTCCATTTGCTCTCAGTCATTTAGTTTAGGTGTCTGTTTCTACATACATATGTATTGTGACAGTAATGCCTTGCACGGCCCAGCACAGCATCAGCATCACCGCCCTACAAACTGCAGCACCGAGCACACACCGAAACCTTGAAATCCCTCCGCATACACCGGACAAGAGGAGATGCCATATGGACCATGACAAGCAGCTCATCGGGTCACACTGCTGACAGCAATCCCTTGTCGGAGCTATCACAGAAGACCACCCAGCGCAGTGCAGCACAGCAGGAGTCATGAGTACAAATTTACAACAATGTACCACACTCTATGCACATACAACCATGGCCAACATTTAACAACTCTTCTTATCTTGATGTATAATTACAGTAAATGTTGAAGTAAATTATCAAGTTGACCAAAAGAGTTTCCAGGATGTTGTTTGCTTATGTGACATTGCTGAGTAATAATACAGGGTTATTGTGTACGCTCATTTGAAAGGCAGGTACATCTAGCTTCACCCAAAGTTTAGCTTGCTAGCAGCTAAAATCCAATTCAATGCAGAGGTTGGAGATGGCAGTGCGGATGAATAATTTAGAATTGTTGAAAGGTGCTGGTAATATTCGGTCTGCTACCATTTTTTTTGGCAAAGAAGAAAAGCTAAATATCAAAAAAATGCCTTAACGCTGTTTTCTACAGTTGTTTGATGGAGGAGCTTTTTTCTTCTGTCCAGCCTACTGTCATTCCATGGGGGGTAAATGGCAGGTCGCCTCTAGCCCCAGGCTCTCCTGCCGGCTATCTGAAAGTTCACAACATTCATGTGGTAGAAATAAAATGTCTCTTTAACGACTAAAGGAAAACTGCTGTTTGGTCCTTCTGTCTTTCTGACTCCCTTTTCAAATTCAAAGTTGTTAAGTTAAAATGTGATGATAAAATCAGGGTTTATTCTGTTAAAATATATGAATAACTACAACTGAAAACCAGACATTTGTCTTTGCTGTAATCTCCAAATTAAAAATATTCATTAAGGGCCTTAAGAGATGAAAAATTAATTTCCAGTGTGCTAACACGCGTTAGTGTGTTCTGCCACACATAACTACACATAGCATGCCCACCAACCCCCCACTCCCAGCTCTCTTTGGACTTGCCATAAGAACAGTGTAATTCTAACATGTGAGAAAATGACTTGGCTTGATAAGGTGTACTTTCTTCCAAAGTGCAAACACACACAAACTCATACCCACACTCAGTCCAAAGGAGTTAATGAATAGAGTTGGGGTTGATGGTGGCACTCAGTGTATATGTAGCTGTCACACACAGTTAGTGTTAGCACTGGGGTCAAGCGTAGCCAGAATGAGCTCTGACTTCCTCTGAGTTAACACCAGCTCATTAGTCAAGTCGAGCAGGGCAGTCACACCTCAACACACACACTAATTCCTTCTGTCTCTTTCTCTGCCCTTCGTTCCCTGTCTGTCTTCCTGTGTCTGCTTGTTGGGCCGTCTCTCTCTCTCTCTCTCTCTTTTTCTCTCTCCCAAACACACACACACACACACACACACACACACACACACACACACACACACACACACACACACACACACACACACACACACACACACACACATTGCCAGTAGCCCATGAAGCATCTTCTACATCATAAAGTGTGTTTACCAAGCATAAGTAACGCACCAACATTTAGTATTAGACAAATGAGATGGAAACTGAAAGTACTGAAATTGTATGACTACTCATATAGTACTTATGCGCAATTAACCCATTCCATCTATTGGGCAGTGAGCGATGCATCGGCAGCTCAACTGTGCATTATTCATCTATAGATATCTCTATAGCTGAATAATGCACACATTCTCTTTCCAACAGAATGCATTGTGTTAATCCATGGTTTCTGTGGTTACTTCTCAACAACTTGTAATTTCAAAAGGTTCATTTCCTCTCTTAACCTGTGTTAAAGGTTTATATCAATGCCCCTCTACAAATGCACCCTTTATGATTATCATAATGCTATCCTTCATTATGCTTCATTGTTCTTCCATTCCATCATACACCATTACCAACAATCAAGGAGTTAATCTTCAACTCCATTGACGCACCTCAATACAGGCTGTATAGTTTGATCGGCTATTCTGCGTTGTCTAATATCACCAAACAGGTTTCATCGTCTCACTTTCACTTCTGTTTCTATTGCTCTTCCTGTCATCTGTCTCGCCTGAATCTTACCACCCTCTCTGTATTTTATCAGTGCTGCTCTCTCTCTCCTAACCTTTGCTCTTTGTCTGCCCATCTACCGCCTCTCTCTCCCAGTGACTTTGCTCATGCTCATCTCAATAGGTAGTTAATTATAGACTGCAGGTCTAATGGCGTGAAGTAATTATAGAAGTCCAATGAGAATTAACCGGGCACCCCTACCTTCTCTCGCTGGCTCTATCCAGTACCTCTACTCTTATTTTCTCCTTACATCACTCACTCTTCCTGTACGTCTCCCCCCCACACCCCCATTACTCTTTTTTCCTAATCTCTAAATTGCTACATAAGTCTATAAATGTCAATAATTTTGTAATTTTGGTCTATACTGGTGCACTTAAGACTGTTTAGGAAGATGACAATGTGCCATTTCCTATGTGTACTTCATTCAAGGTAATGAGGTATGATTCACTGTACTGACATTTAATGCCAGCACAAAGCCATGAAATGTAGAAATGGAAATGGAAAGGGTTTGTCCTTTGGGATGCATTGATGTGTGCAATAAATTCTGTTTCACAGGAATCTAAAACAAGTGGAAAACTGACCTGTTAATAGCATAAGAGGAAAGAGCATGAAGGCCAATGCAAATATTGGTATTCTTCCTCTGGAGAAAATGAAAATTAGAGCAAATTTCATGACAGAGATGTGACATCATGGGCTCAATCAGAGTATTGGATGAAGGTTGGGCACCCACTGAAAATGAATTGCAACCTTAGATCAATACCAATATCATCATGAAATTGCTATATACTTTTGGGAGAAAATCAAATGATGCCTATAGAGGTGTATAAGAACAGTAGAGTGAAAAACTAAAAACATCCCCTTTTTATTTTGGTTGGAGATGGAGTATGCTGCTAAGAAATTTTGAGTGTGTTTGTCTGGTTGCAATATCACTTCAGCACTGGATTCATGTCACTGTATACCAACATTAATGGTGTGAAATAACACAGCAAATGACTGACAAATTGGGCCTCTCCATACAAAACCAAAAGCTCCAGGCTGCAAAATTAAGTGAGATCTCTGTGCAGACTTTACAAAAGCATCCAAAAGTTTGGAGCGCTGTCACTTCACATATGTTAGTTTTGGAGGCTGAAAATATGAGCCATGACAATATTTCACTTGAACATTTTCGCCGACAGATTCAGTAAATCAGAGGAAGAAAATATATTGTTTATTCACATAAGAGGTCTGTTGTTTTATCTATTCAGCCTATCTGAATGGATTTGATGTAGAATCAATATGGGTTAACATTAAGGCTGTTTGTCTGGATAAAACAAACCCAGGGGAACGCGGAGTCAATGCCAACAGGTAGAAGATGGGGTGGAGGTGGAGCTGATGAACAGCTAGATTTCCAGCTGCAACATAACAACAGTGTTTCCAGGATTGTTGGCAAGGGAGCAGTGCAGTAATGACAATGGCAGAGCGAGAGTAAGCCGAGCATGTCAGATACTTCCTTATCACACATGGAGTGTAGGATGTTTCATATTTTTAGTCAGTAGTGTATTATGTGTGAATAAAAAAAGATGATAAACATTAACTTCAGTGTAACATCGACGGTAATAATAGGAGACACATTTTTAAAAAGCATTTATTAAGAATAATGTCATACTAAGCAAATGCAGGGGCTCTAACTTTAGTGTTGAGAATGGTATAACTTTGTTTATTTTTTTAAATAGAATTTTAGCTTGATTTAACACTTGTTTTTATTTGTCATTTAAAAAAAAAAAAAAAAAAAAAAACATGCTCGTGCTTGCCCCAAAGGGTCTCTCATGAAGTCATATCATCCACAGTTTTGTTAACCATTAAATTGTTTTTCTGTGCAGCACTTAGCACACAAGCAGATGACAACAACGGTGTGCCTCCATACCCTGATCCTACCCCTCTTCCAAACACACCCAGGCATAGATTGTTATGCTGTGCTGGGGTGCGATATGCAAAGTTCACACTAATAAACCATACTGGATTTTGGGATCAAACATATCAGAGTGCAACGCGGATTATTAAGTGTGAGAGTACCTAAAAGGACTAAAGAAAACTCTCATTTGATGGACAAAAGTGAAAATTGAAAAGAAAAAAAAAACATCAGGAGAGGATAATCATAAAGAGATTTCCCCACCTCAAAACAGTTGGGGGTTTCTTAAATGACTCTAATAAGGTCAAGGTTAATATAGGCCTTGAGATAAATAAGGATGACTACTGTGAACAAGAAGAGCATCTTTTAATGATGAAATAATTATTCATATATTTTTTATTCTCAAAGAGTTGTTCTATAAAACCACTTAAAATGCATTGTAAACAATTCATTCATCCCTTTAAAAGGATTACGACCAATGAGAGAGAGATTCTTTTCATTATAGCAATATGTGAAGTCACACTTGTTATCTGTCACGCTTGATGTTCACCATAGCCAGAGGGAGCTTGTAAAATAAATTAAAGATGGTAGACAAAATATAATGAAAATGGAACCCAAGGCACTCTTTCTCAGCAAGACTTTTCTCACAGACAGTTTCATGGATAATGTGGTGATTAACAGAGAAAAAAAAAATCATTTAAAAAAATTTAGATATGGGTGTTTAGCCTTGAAAATGTTGATTAGAAAACTGCAAAAGTCTGTTTGGCATTTATATCATCAGAGGGACTCCACAATTAGCTTGCTATTTATTGAAAATATATTAAATCTATTTTACAAATTAACAAAATTTAAAAATAATTATCTTTCTGAAGTGGAAAATTCATTCAAAATTCAAACACATAGGAGTGATATCTTGGCCTTCTTTTATTTCTTTATTTCCTTTTCTAATATGAAACAACACTCAAACATGAAACACACTTAAAATTGCTCACTGGAGGCACGTATCAGTTTCATGAGGCTGCGAAGCTCTCGACTTGGTCTCATGTGTGAATGCTTGATTTTGATTTGGAAAGACTTCAGTCCTGGTGTGAGAACTACCCTGGGTTAAGTGGGATGTCTTTTTACTTTCCCTGTGGGGAGACGTTCAATAAATAATGCTCAAATGTGAAAACTCTTAGTACTTAGAAAGTCTCGGTGTGTCTTTATGCATGCATCATACACGGGATGTATTCAGCTGGAAATGACTGAAATTAGATCTGACTTTTTGAGATGTATCTTTGTGGTTTGCTTGACTAAAGACATTTTCATACATAGCAACAGTATCTGCCTGCTTACAGTGAACATGATAAAACACAATAGAAAAATAAACAGTGGCAGTACTTTGGAAATTCCATGTCAAAACTGTTTGCTAAAACTGGATAATGTTCTTAATAATTTATCTTCTGGGAGGATAATTACTACATCAGCAGGAAAAAAACAATTCTCTTAAATGTCACCTTCTCAGAGAGTTGCCATCAATTAATCAACCCCTAGAGTTTTATTTCACTGACCTTTACCATTAAGGCCAATCAAAATGATTAAGGTACAATATATATGCCTGTACCTCATACAGAGGCACTCTGATTCATCATTTATCTTTCTTTGACATTTCTCATTGAAACAGATGTGAAATTTGGCTTCTTTGAGAGCATGCTGAGACTCATAAGATGACAGATAATCTGTGTAGCCACCCCCTACATTCTGCACCATGTTTTACTTCTTGTTTCACTTCATTCAAACATACTCTGCTGTCTTGGGATGTAAAAGTTACACAGGCTAATAGAGCAAAAAAATTGTGTTTTTAAACATATCTTGAAATGATTTGGCCTTCACCATGGCTAATTATCTTTCTGGTTAAGTGTTGACACAAGCCAACTAACCAGAGGCAATTGTAAGTACACTGGGACACTGAAATATTGCTTCACTGGTCCTCATGGGCTACTGAGATGCCATTACACACATCATTACAACACCACTCTAGAAAAACACAATGTTCACAACTAGCTAAATATTTTATATGCTAATATGTATGAAATAAGTAGGCTATATGAGGAGTTATACCACCCCACTTGTTAGCAAAATGACCCGAATGCCGCCCTCTTGTTGAAATGGCGTTTCCGTTCTCCATCCTCTAGAGAGAGTGCAGGGGCAGAGAGGTTGTTGAATATGTTGGTCTATCCTGGCTGACTCGTTGATCTTGTATCTGACTGAGGTTTGTGCAAGTTAGAATGTATGACCCTGACCAGGCCAATTTCCTGAAATATCAGCAGCCTAACTGTGCTGTGTATGGATAAATCACATTGTATTGATAATGTCTCCCATTAGACCATGCCCCCTGTTAGAAAATAACAAATCACCTACTGTATGTAACATACAATAATCCAATATATGACCTTGATAGATTTTCTCTCTAGACTCCCAGTTTTGGTGATAGACCCACTTGCTGCTTGACAGGAGTGGGGCCATCGTATTTTTTGATAGTGTCCACTGAGAGGACTGTCTGTGTGCAGATTTAGCTAATTACTTTTTACAAGTCCAAGTACAGCTCATTTACAAGTACAGCTCATTACTTTTTAGAGGCACCTTTTCATCCCTTTAGCATCGGATGTACCAATGTGTCAGACTTTTGAGCCAACTAAATGTAATGATAACCATTACTGGCGAGCACGCATACAAACACACGCATGTACAGTACATGCACATGTCTTCAGTTACACTGCTCCATAAACGATCAATTCCCTGCACATAGGGTGGATTCCCTCAAGTGCACTTAACACTCACTGTGCAGAAGAAAGATGTTTTAAAAATGAAGTGGGAAGGAGAGAGAAAAGAACACGAGAAAAACATATTCCCATTTTCACACACACTTCATTCTTCCTGAACAAGTACATTGTGTTCACGTTGCACACAAATGCAGACACACATGCACTACATGTTAGACCCTCCATCCTGCTTAGCCCCCTTCTTTCCCCTACAGTGCAGATTTGTGTGGTATCACTCCATAATTCCCATTATGGTGGTGTCAGGTTTGGTTTGAAGCATCTGAGTGGCTTAGCTGTCTCAGCGGCAGCATTCCAAGCCCGCTTTACTGTTCCTCTCCCAGAGCAGTCCTGTCCAAATGGTGAGATTGGCATGTACGCTGCTGGAAGGTCCACCCACAGCCCAACAACAGCCTGTTACCAACCGTAACTGTCGAACTTTGTTTTGGTTTTGGAAAGACATTGGCATATGATCAGTTAACGGGGAAGACACTGTTTGTTTTAACAGAAAGCGACATCTTTAGTTTCAGTTTTTTGGGGATTTGATGACTTCTGAAATTTTAGAATACACCCTGCAAATATACCCCATTAATTCACCTGGAGTGACTGAGAGTTTATTTATTCCATAAGCTTTCAGTGATATCAGACAATCATCTTCCACAGACTGGAACAGCTACTGAACAAACCGAGCGGTTCCATTGTTTTGTAAACAGCTGCTTACAAGTTCAAGAAACAACTTTCAACCTCAACTTTTAAACCACAATGCGAAGAGGAGAAATGTCTCTTTTTCATGTAAGGTTGAAAGCTCCAGAGCAGCAACTGAATCAACCTTGTTTTGACAGCATTGACACTGGTGGTGTCATTGACTTATGTGCTCTGCCCTTACTGCTGTGGTAACCACTAATAGCTAATGGATCTGCTTTTTTTTTAGTTTTGCACATAGCATATTGTTGGGATTGATGACAAGACTGCATAAGTTCACTGTAATTGTTGTTGTTATTGTTGCTGGGTTTTTAGCATTACTCCATGTTGTTTGGTGCAGCTGGAAATAATGTTTTCTCATTCTTTTCTACAAATCGTTGCTGAGGCAACAACGGTGGACTGAAAGACAGATGTTCTGCACTTTATGGCAGTTTCTGTAAATTGGTAACCACAGTGGGGAGAGAGGTGAGGCTGCTGTCAGTATTTTATCCTAACCTTTGAACCTGTACGCTGCAGAGTGCAGGGCTGGGTGGTCTGGGAGTACTAGCATATAACTCGAGCTCACCTCTTTGGCAATTGGATCTACACTTAGGAAAAGAAAAGTGTGTGGGATGCATTGTCACTGTTCCTTATCAGCAGACTTTGTGTACATTTTGGATGGATGAGCTACATTTGAGATGAGCAATGTTGAGCAGTAATGCACTGCTTAGTGTCACATTATAGTAAAATGATTACTCTTTTGCGTCAGGGAATACAATTTTAAATGCAGTTACTGTATGAATGTACTTTTGAAACTTTTGTTTTACGCAATAACGTTTTTAACTTTCACCAAAGAGGATTTGTAACCAAAACATTTTGTGACACAGGCGAAATTCTCAAGTCTGTGACCAAAGCCCCCCAAAAAAGGTAAAGGTGAATTTGTTTGCAATCCAAATCATTTATTCTCACTTGATATATTTTTACTTACAAGTAAAACTCAAATCATCCTCCAGGCCGTTGCACTGACACACCAGACACCACCACCATATATGTTCATCAAAACCAGCAGTAACTGGATTATATTTACAATGTGTATCAGTAATCCATTTCAACAGACTGTGTTTTACCTGTGTTGTAGACCTCTGAGTGATCAACTGTACATGGCACGTAGAGGACAGAGAACAGCCAAAACCTCTTGGCAACTCCAACAACAGCTGTGTGCACGGCAAGCTTGTGCAAGTGTTTGTTTTGGAGTCAGTTTAAGACTGAATATTGAAGGAAGAAAATTGGCTTTCTTGTGGGGTGGGGAGTTCATGTTTTCTAGACTGATTGGGTTGTAAAGAAAAGGATGTGTTAAGTTATGTGTCTGTGTTTATAAGTCACTTCTGACATTACAGTGTACATTGCTGTTATAATTATAGTAATTTCATATTTTAAAAAAATGTGTAAGGATTACCATGTGCGTGCGTGCGTGCGTGCGTGCGCGCGCATGTGTGTGTGTGTGTGTGTGTGTGAGAGAGAGTATATGAGTGTGAGACAGAGATGGATGGAGTTTCTGTATAAAAACTTAAGTTAAATGTCACACCTGTCTGTCACAACACACCTGCTCTCACCGACTTGTCTGCTCTGACAGGCTGACATTTACACACCTCAATTGACCAACACACACGTGTGTCAGCACATACACAGCCAGCTACACACACACACACACACACACACACATGCCAAAATACACATAGACATTTGCAGACAACAAGGCCACATCCCAAAGGGTGATGAACAAGCACCTATACGTCTGTGTTTGGGAGTCATTTCAAACAGCGTCAGGTTTTATGCTATTAATTTGGTAGCCCCAGTTTTAATGCAGCTCCAATTATTTCTACTTCTGATATAATCTTTTTGTTTCTAAAGGGTACACCATCATTCTGATAAATTCTTATTCATAAGTGTCTTGCAATTGTTTGGAAAAAATCATTTAAAGAACACTTTAAACAGTTTTTCTTTGACATTACTTCAATTGAATCTTTATTATCAGTTCATTTTTGTAAAAGCCAAAAGTTGCTTTGACCTCTGGCTTCTGAGAAGTCACATATAGCAAAATATTAATTTTAGTGTTTTTTTTATACCATGCTACTTGTATGCCAACGACGCCATGCTCATGTCTGTCAGTGCTAATTTAGGGGACATTTCTGCAGTTTCTGGATAAATGGAAGATAGATAGTTAATTAACAACTTCACCAAGGCTGAGCTGCTCCAAATCACATGGTGAGTTCACTGACCTCTCTGGGGACAACATGCTAGTTCAAGCTTCACAATATGAGAATTAAAACCCTACGACACAGCCCATGTGCTACAGGTTCCACTAAAATGGATACAAGATCACCAGAACTTCCAGCAAACACAAATTCTTAACAAACACTCAGATGTCACTCTGCTCCAGTTCTCCTTCCAGCGTACCATTTCTCTTTGTAGTAGTAACAAGCTATGGTAATACCCTGCGATGCAAACATTTCGAACCTCCTGCTTGTAGTTTGCATTAAAAATGTTAATATGCAGGATTACACATATTCTTACCTAACAATAAGAACACTGATATGTTCACAAAAAGAACAATAATTTAAATAAAACATTTTTGGGCATATTGTGCCAATACTACTTCCACAATACTTAGAAGACCAGGTGATCTTGTAATGTACTATGTTCTAAGTCTACAAATTGTAAACCCTCATTTTCAACCAGCACCACATGACGTGTGTTTATGTGTTTTTTCTTTTTGGTCAAGATTGCCATAATGTACAATTATAAGCATTCATCTTCTTTGAGAAGGGGTTGACTGTCAGTGGGGATTTTACCAAAGGATGTAAAGGATTGCCAAAGGAGGCAAACATGTGTGAGAATGCTTACCAAAATCAGAAGATTTACTTACAAGTGGAATCAACAATAAACTAGAATTACAGCACCACATTGGTATGCCTCCGCCAACCAGTCCACTTGCAGTTTAAATCCATGTTTGTCCAGACTTGTATAAAGACTGAATTAATCTATGTGTGCAAATTCTTGGTAAATAAAGCTGATTCTGATAGAACACATATTTCTAGCCACGACAGGTTCCTTCTTCACTGAAGATCTATACAATCACCACAATGTCACCAATTCATTCAGTTATTGCATTGCATTCACAAGAAAGGGGTATACTTCATTTAACAGTAATTTTGAACTTTGACCACCAAAGTCTAATTAGTGTATTCTTGAATCCAAGTGATGTTTCGTGCTATAACGCATTCATGAGAATATGGAGTTCACAATAATGGGACAGATGTGAGGTCACATGGACTTTGACCTTTGAACACAAAAATGTAATCAGTTCAGTTGGATGGGATGTGTGGTAAGTGGACCTTGACCTTTGATTTTTGACCACCAAATCTAATCAGTTGACTCCAAGTATACGTTGTGCCAAATTTAAGGAAATTCCCTCTCAATGCATTCCTGAGATATCACATTTACGGAACTGGGACAGATGGATGAGATGGATGTGAAGTCACAGTAACCTTGACCTTGGATCCTTGACCACTAAAATATAATCAGTTCCTCTAACAGTGCTCTTCCAGTAATAGCATAGATTCTGTTAACTCTGTCACTCTGAAAATGAGGCCGTCATTGTATTTAGCGTTGCTAGTGATGCAAGAAATCTGATCCAAGCCAACAGAGCGTCTGGACTTACACTAGGTGCATCTGAAGACACCAAATTGGAATTGCTTTCCAAACTAACTTTAGATTTGGTTTGGATCTGATTTGCAAAAATTGCTTTTAGGCTATCAAAAATCTGTCCAGTTACAATCTGTATATGATGAAAAAATGATTTGGAGTGGCAGTCTGAACAAGATCTCATTCTCCACCAGATAGCAACCACACCACTGCTCCCTCACTCTTGCCCGCCTACTTACTCACTCCACTAGCTTACTGTTAGCCAGTTAGGTCTTAGCCTAAAATCCATGCTCTTCATCCGAAAAGCTAACAAAACCTTCCGTCCTTAACTTACGGTAACCAACACAGGTCGGTAACCAACACAGGTTGGTTACCCTCCCACACACAACTCAGCTGCTGGCTTCTGCCTGTCAAAGAAATCCCAAGACAAGACCAGCGCTCACTCTCTATGTGTGCTGAACCGCGCTGCTCTCTCCAGCGGTGATTTCAGATGGAGTTACCACTCTCATCATGATGCCAAGATACCATCTGTGACAGATAACTCTAGTTTGTGCCAAATGTCACAAAACTCTATCAGGGCATTAGTGGAATATCAAATTCATGAAAATGGGAGGATGTGAAGTCACTGTCGCCTTGACCATTGACCCCCAAAATCTATTTAGTTCATCCTTGGGACGAAGATAATATTTATGCCAGATTTGAAGAGTGATTGTCTCACGGCGCTCTTGAGATATCGCATTCAGGAGCCCGGGACAGACAGACATTGTCAAAATATAATGTGTCTGGTCATGGTTGTCGCTGGCTCAGAGGGATACAAACACTTTCTTTATGCTAAATAAACTATGCCAGGGAGAGATGGTGCCAATTTAAGAATAATTGAGACTTTGATGTGTGAATTGAATGCAGGCAATCAGCAAATGAGTCAGTCAAACTATGGGAAAGTTAGAATCAATTCAGGAGGTGAAAAATACAGTGTTCATTAGCATTATATGATGGATAGATAGATAGTGCATATAGCAGTGCTCATTAGAAGGTTACAGCACGACAGATGCTGCAGCCTGTTGGCAGCCACCCACAGCTCTCAGGTGTCTGTCTGTCTGAAACAGCTGGGTCTCTGGCAACATGGCAAAATTGACAGTGGGCACTGGCTGGAGTTGGCTTCAGAGAGGTCTCAGCCGGCGAGTAAGCTGCTGAACCAGTGTTCAGGGAGGTTCCCTCTTGGGAAATGTTGTTTTTTTGGTCTAATAAATTTGTTGGAACTCTCATCTGTTGTTTTGCAGTAGAATAATGTCCATTACCTGACAGAAAAGGAATTTGAATGAGTAGCATACCCTCTTACCCAAAACATCTCATTCTGATGTGTTGATTTTCTTACTTACTTACAACACTGGGATTTTTTTTTAACACTTTTTGTTTTTTGCTTTTCTTACCATACTGCTATCTATAATTTTGGCTTTTCTATCTCTCGCTCTCTGTCTTACAGTACAGCATCTTTGTGAATTGTGGGTTTCTTTTAATTGCATTGTTTTCAAGAGTAAAATGATACATTTACCTGTGCAGTAAACATGAAGATATTGTAGCGTGATGTCAATTTAATTCATGAGGATTAAATCTTGCTCAAGTTATTAGAAGGAGCACCAGTCCAGTATTGGACAAATTATTAATTCAAAATCAATATGAAATCAGTCAATCATAACCTAAATCGGAATTATCGTATCAGAACTCAAATTATTTGATATATTCAGAAAGATACCAACATGACACAGTTGGGTCTAATTAATTTTTATTTTATTTTTTTTGTATAACTTCTCACAGGAAATGACTAAATGACAGATGTGTTTATGTGAATGAGAATGTACAAATTACTTTGGAATTTGCTACCGGGCTAACAGACAAAGAACTGGATGAGTGAAAGTTAAGTCTATAATACTATTTTAGAATTTGCCCCCCATGAAGATATGAGCCAGCCTACACCTTGTGATGATTTTGACCACGGGCCGGAGACGGATCCAGATGGTACCGCTCAGAGGTCCGGTAGATGGAAGTCGAATAACGGGGGTTTCCTCCCGTTCTCGGCTTCCAATCCGTTCGTCTGGCAAATGCTGGCCCAAAGGGCCCGTGGAATGCGTCAGCAAAGACGTCTCGGCCAGGCTGGACGTCAGCAGGTGGAGGCTTGGCGATTTACTGATCGTCACTACTTGTAACTCTGATGAGCGCTTAGAGCTGGCCTTGCTCACGGCGTTAACAAAATTACTGATAGTGATACAGGCTCATCAAATGGGTTGAATTGAGTACTTAATCAGCGAAGTTGCTGACGTACTCTAAGACTTTGATTGCTATATTCGCTAAAAGCTTAACAAAAAGGCGGATATAAAAATGACTAAGTCAAAACTTAGCGAAACTCAAAAATGACTGAAAACTCTAAGAGGAGCGAAATTAACTTGAAGGCGTATTGGAAACAAAGGGAAGAGAGTTCAAATGAATCTACAAGAAACTAAAATGAATCTAAATCTAAGTGAATCTACGTGAATCTCAATTAATCTAAATTAATCTATGTGAATCTGAATGATCAGCTCGAGTCTCCCTCTTTTAAGATGAAGAGGATGGTCAAGGATCAGGGTGTCAAATTTACCCTTATCGATACCCTGTCTCAGGGGGAGAAGAGGGGGTGTCATGAGGGCCCACATTTAGGATGATTTAATTCAAACTATGTATAAAAGAAGTCCCTTATTTCACTTCACCAATGTAAGATGAGATATATCATTACAACACAGATTACATTTTAAACGATAAGATCATTCTAATAAATTACTCAGATAAAGAGGTGAAGGAGGGCGGAGAAGAGTAAGAGAGAGGGGTGAGGGACATAGAGGAGTAGAGAGAGAGTGTCCGCATATTCACATAAAGTCATAGTTTGCGATACAGAACACTTTCTATCAACGTCACACTGTTAGCAGAATCATCAGAGTACATTATAGCAGGGTATATAGTTAGGAATCACAAAGTCCATATTTTGTTCTTATAGTTCGTGAGTTTTTGGTGGCATATGACCACATGAGGGAGACGTGGATCTTCGAGATGGTCAATACTAGCAGTCATCTGGCATCTGGAGTGTCAACTGTGGAGTGGTTGTGACCCAAAAGGGATTAAAAGGGATATCCTGTGGTTTTCGCCTGGCATGTTTACACACTTAAAAGGTGTGGATATCGTCACTTGTGGCAGAAGTTTGGGTTTTTATGAGGAAAAAAGGGTGATAAAAAAGGGCCAGAGCAGCTTAACCAAAGTTCACATCCTACAGGGATGTGGGGGTGAAGTCAGCTTGATGGGTCCTTCTCAGGTCACGGAGATAACGGGTGAGGAGATGTGGTTCTGGCACTTTGTGAATGATACTTCAAAGCGGGTTCGCCACAATACACAGACATGTAACTCATTGATCGGACAGTTTGCGCAACTGTTATCCTTCGTCATTAACACATCTTTAGGACCATGGGTTATCATGCAGCAATTTAATGATAGTAATGTCCATATGTATGTTCTTTGGGGTCACAAAGAGCTCATGAAGAAATAACTTGCATGTTAGAATAATTAGACCAAAAATCCACTATAATTTATGAATAATTAAAAACAGGTAGGGCCTTGGCTAGAAAGACGCAACTTGAACTGAAATATCATATGGGGCATTGAGGGAGGAGGGGGGGGGTTATTCCACATAGCTTTCGATGGACCAAATAAACTGCCAAAGAACCGAGAGATGGATGTAAAAACAACCCAACAATGTCTGTGTATAAACTTTCACTTCTTGACGGTCATCTTAATCGTGGATATATTACCTGGGCATTTCAAGCAGAGGTGCATCTCTGGATATCTCTCTCCAGGCAGAGTGTGGCTTGTCCGTGACTGCCTCGACCACAAAAGCTGTTGCTGCTCACTGTCTTGATCAACAGCATAGTGATAGTGAGCTTAATGATAAGGTATTATCTCAGGCAGTGCAGCTTAGGCTGTGGTTTCAAAGATGCTGTAGACAAGTTGGGGTATTTAGCACACTATCTGTGATTTTGATTCATAGCCATCCCTCACAAGGCAACATTGTGAGGCTTCCGGAAGTAGTGCAAGGGAAGATGGACCAATCTGAGTCCACTAGTCAGCGGCCTGTCACTCATGTGTAGCACAGCAGACAACAGTCTTTCAACTACCACCACCCATTCTCAATTGTATAAACTCTAAATAGAATGTAATGATGTCCGGAGCGTTTACATCGCTTTATGTGTATGACCACTGTCTGGTAGTAGGTAATGAACTTACCTAGTGCAGGACTGTTTTTGTCAGTCCAGTGCAACAGGAATTGTATTCTTACTCCATCTTTATTTTGCTTGCATCACAAACTAAGCTGTTTGTTTATCTTTCCATGAGTTTAATGATCTACCATTTAAAACATCAATAATGATGTCTCCATCTTAAATTGGATACAGACAGAAACACCAAATCATCTGTCAATGTAATGTCAATGTGTTAAAAAAAAAAATTGCTCTGCTACCCAGTATCACAAAATGAACTTCACTGAAATGAATTATATTTTTCCTTAAATGTGCCTTATACTTCAACAAATATTTGTATATTATAAAACATTACTGGATGGTTCTATAGGATTTAGAATTAGGATTGAACTAAACTAACCATTGTGGGTGTATAGTAATTCAATGAGAGAGTGGTAAATGGATACACATCTGATAGTTACTAGTTAATAGATACAGTGTTACATAAAGTCTATGAAGCTAGAACAATAGCCATATTTTAATTGCCACATTACAGTTATAATGTTGTTGCAACAAGATTCTTTATGAGTAGCAATAAAATGTTGCAGCTTTTGTCAAGGACTACAGATAGCTGTATTTTGCATTGGTTAATATACAGCAGCATGTGGAATATGTTCATAATAGTGTAATCCTGATTTTCCCATATTATAATTTTATTTTTGTTTTCATTTTTTTATTTCTTTAAACTAGACATGTATATGCCTGTCTAACCTGGAAGAAGAAGCCTTCCTCCTAATTCTGCCTTGCTCTCCCTGAGGTTGTCTTCCTTTTTTCCAGTTAAAGGGCTCTCAGGGTGTTGTTAATTATCCCCATCAGTGCAGATTGTAACATCTTTTTAGCCAAATTTATGACATTGAGCCAGTATGTAAATAAAACGTATTATTATGTTTTTATGAAAATCTAAACTTTGATGTCACATAACTGTCCCTGTGCAATTAAATTTCAGCACCATGTAAATGTATTATTGTTAGACAAAAAGTACTGAAGGACCCTATATAAATTGTAATGAATGCTCCAAGAAAGCATTGAATCTATTTGCACTGGATTGTTTCACTGGCATGATGAATAGTCATGGTCACTTCTGATCAAAGTTTTGCTTATTGTAAAATAAGCTATTTAGAAATTAGACTCAAGTTACATTCTGTGTGTGTCAATGTGTTTATCTTGCATCGTCTACTGAAATTCATCAACATTCATCATCATTTCATTCAACATAAAACAACGTAAGTAAATGCACAGGGAGGTTTGTTCTTCTGATGTATTTGTCCTTTGTCTCATTACTTCTTACACAGAGAGAGTCCAACAAAAGAAAGAAAAACATCAAATCAACTTTCTTTCTGACCCTCTCATTATGTAAAATGTCACAGCAAAGGTCAGAGATAAAATTATTTGGCCCTGAAACCATCTCTCACTTCATTCACTTTTTGTCATGGAAATCATACTTGGTATACAGGTTACATTCCACAACACATTAATATGGTGGCAATTAGGGTTCCATATGGTAGAGCCGTCTTTATTTATTACATATATTTTTGTCCTGAATTGAATGTGCTATATTGTGTTTGCCCCTGAAAACAAACAGAAATGCATTTATTATGCAAGAGAAACTGTGCAATTTCAGTAGAATATTGCTTTTCTTAATGACTGCTAGCCTCTCACTGTCTCCCAGCGACGGCAACGTGCCCTCTTTGCCTCCCACCGCCATACCTTGCTTCTGTGTGTGCGTTTGCAAAAATAAAACACACACAAAAGAACAGCAAAAGAGTCACAGGGATATGAATAGATAGCAGAAACATACATGACACATCACTGTGTTTTGACGTGCAATGCTGACGGCAGCAATCTATTTTTTTTTTTATTTATTTTTTTTATTTTATACTTCCACCGGGGGGCATCAAAGCAGGAAAATGTCTTACTTCATATACTGGTGTGCATAGAATAGTGTATGTCTTAACAACTTTTTTTATTTTGAATGACATTATGCAGGTTGAAAATTCTAACAAAGAATACAACTGATATAGATGTGTGTCTGTGTAGCTCTTTTTTCACAATTACATGATGGTGCTGCAGTTGGGCTACAGGATTAGTTCATTGCAGCATTTTCATTCTGCCATTTGATGACAACAGCTCAGCAAATGAAGATGTACCTGAGGCTACTGATGATAAGAAATAGTTTTTGTTCTATTCATCCATCAGATAATTTAAAATCAGAGCTTGAACATTAAAAAAATGACAAAGCCTTTTACAGCACATGTGGTGACAGTGATTATTAATTACTGGGACTACGACTTTGATTGAGGTCATTGTTACACAATTACAAGTTACAGCAGGCTGTGTCCAAGGCAATAGTAAGACAGTAAACATATTGGATGCATCTAATATTGATCAATACAAAAATGTTTGATAAGAATTGTTCTCTGACACTTACAAATAATAGTAATAATTTTATAAATGACAGAAACATTCTGTGTGTCCCTATAGGACGAGAGTGATGGTTAATATCAACCCAGACACCAATAATGGCCAGACTATAGTGCAAGTTATGGATACAATCATTCAGGTATCACAGTTACAAATAAACTAACCTTCAAAAACAATACTTAAAATGTCAACAGCTACTTTTTTTTCCTTTAAAAAAAACCCACAAACAACATACTGAATCACTTCTCATGAAACATGATCTGAAGCACTGTGCAATCACTTTGTCATATTTTAATTGTGCTGATCTCATTCAATACCAATTCTTTTTGGTTATTTATTCATCTTTGTTATCTAATTTGTATGTTTTTTTTATCATCCAAAGTAAGCTTAATGCTGTTCTGACTTATTTTTGCTTTGTTTTGTTGTTGCTGCTTTTTTCTTTTCCTTTTAAATATTGTAATTCCAAAAATCTGTCATCTGTGTCTGAATTTCAATGTAACATGTTAGAGAGATGACATGCAACATTCAGCATGCTCAACGTGTAACATTTATGTTGTGCTGCAGCCGCCAGCTGCGCAGCATCTGTCTGGACTGTGTGGATATATTTCCGTGGAAAAGATGTTAATCTGCGCTTTCTCTTCTCCTGTCCTGTCGCTAAACTGTGGAAATGGAATTCATACTTTATGGGAACGGATGATGTGTTTATGAAAGATGAGTGTTTAAAGGTAGGACACACTGACAAACTGATAACTCCACTCTTATCTGGATCCAACACATTATCCATTCCCCAGAATAACTGTAAATGTGTTGTGCATGGGCAAACTGTGTGCATGCGTGTGTGCGTCTGGAGAGCAAAAGAAATCTACTGAAGCAATATTACACAAGAGGGGGTGCTTTAATGTGATTATTGGCACGACAGTGATGTGGTCAGGACCGAGGCGTAATATTGCGATTCTACAACAAGTGACCATCTAAATGAAATATGTAATCTAAATGTATTCATATTGTGGAGCAATTCACTCTCAAAATACAAACTTACATTACAATACATGGGCTATGACTAACAACTGGAAAACAATCAGTCGCGTCAGTAGAAGGAAATGTAATGTATGCAATGTCTTTCTTTTTGCACAGTTGTTTTAAGTTTAATTGCATTACAGAATTATGCATATTCAGCTCATCTCATGATGCTACCTTTCATGAGACTTTAGTTGTCATCAGAGTTGGATAAGAGTTGCATATGGTTCCCACATGTCAGACACGCACACGCACACACACACACATACACACACACACACACACACACACACACACACACACACACACACACACACACACACACACACACACACACACACACACACACACACACACACACAAGCACACTCGGGGTGCCTTGATATGAATCTACCTACACAATATTTTGAAAACACTTTCCTGGGGGATTTTCATTTCACGGATAGGGAAGCTTTTACACAATGTTCATGTCCCACTGGGAAATATGTCTGGCAACATTGTAAAATCACTCAAATATCGTGTTCAAAAATGTTTTAATGTATCATACCATTCAGTAATAAGTGGTATTGTAAACGTGTACATTTTTTAAAAATTATTATTATTTTTGCGAAAATCTGGTTTATGCTAATTGCAGGTTCATTGCCTTATCATATTTGGGGCACACTACAAATACATCCAACAGTGTCTATTCTCAGCTACTCTACCATGGGTGCATACGGAGCATCCGGAAAGTATTCACAGCGCTTCACTTTTTCCACATTTTGTTATGTTACAGCCTTATTCCAAATTGGATTAAATTATTTTTTTTCCTCAAAATTCTACACACAATACCCCATAATGATAACGTGAAAAAAGTTTGTTCGAAATGTTTGCAAATCTATTTAAAATAAAAAATATAAGTATTCACAGCCTTTGCCATTACACTCAAAATTGAGCTCAGGTACATCCTGTTTCCACTGATCATCCTTGAGATGTTTCTACATCTTGATTGGAGTCCACCTGTGGTAAATTCAGTGGATTGGACATGATTTGGAAAGACACACACCATCTATATAAGGTCCCACAGTTGACAGTGTATGTCACAGCACAAACCAAGCCATGAAGTCCAAAGAATTGTCTGTAGACCTCCGAGACAGGATTGTATCGAGGCACAGATCTGGGGAAGGGTACAGAAAAATGTCTGCAGCATTGAAGGTCCCAATGAGCACAGTGGCCTCCATCATCAGTAAATGGAAGAAGTTTGGAACCACCAGGACTCTTCCTAGAGTCGGCCGCCCAGCCAAACTGAGCGATCGGGGGAGAAGGGCCTTAGTCAGGGAGGTGACCAAGAACCCGATGGTCACTCTGACAGAGGTCCAACGTTGCTCTGTGAAGAGAGGAGAACCTTCCAGAAGGACAACCATCTCTGCACCACTCCACCAAGCAGGCCTGTTTGGTAGAGTGGCCAGACGGAAGCCACTCCTCAGTAAAAGGCACATAACAGCCCACCTGGAGTTTACCAAAAGGCACCTGAAGGACTGTCAGACCATGAGAAACTAAATGCTCTGGTCTGATGAAACAAAGATTGAACTCTTTGGCCTGAATACCAAGCGTCATGTTTGGAGTAAACCAGGCACCGCTCATCACCTGGCCAATACCATCCCTACAGTGAAGCATGGTGGTGGCAGCATCATGCTGTGGGGATGTTTTTTCAGCAGTAGGAACTGGGAGACTGGGAATCAGGATCAAGGGAAAGATGAAAGCAACAATGTAGAGAGACATCCTTGATGAAAACCTGCTCCAGAGCGCTCTGGACCTCAGACTGGGGCGAAGGTTCATCTTCCAACAGGACAACGACCCCAAGCACACAGCCAAGATAACAAAGGAGTGATTTTGGGACAACTCTGTGAATGTCTTTGAGAGGCCCAGCCAGAGCCCAGACTTGAACCCGATTGAACATCTCTGGAGAGATCTGAAAATGGCTGTGCACTGACGCTCCCCATCCAACCTGATGGAGCTTGAGAGGTCCTGCAAAGAAGAATGGGAGAAACTGCCCAAAAACAGGTATGCTAAGCTCATACTCAAAAAGACTTGAGGCTGTAATTGCTGCCAAAAGTGCTTCAACAAAGTATTGGGCAAAGGCTGTGAATACTTATATATGTGTTATATTTTCGTTCTTTATTTTTATTTTCTATTTTTAATAGATTTGCAAAAATATTAAACAAACTTTTTTCACTTTGTCATTATGGGGGATTGTGTGTAGAATTTTCAGGAAAAAAATTAATTTAATACATTTTGGAATAAGGCTTTAACATAAGAAAAAGCAGATACAGTGCATCCAGAAAGTACTCACTTTCTCACTTTCACTGTCCCTGCTTTTTGTGTTGTTAAAGTTGTCTCACTAGGAACTTGCTGTCAAGGTTTAAAACAGCACTCTGCCTTCCACCACAACAGCTCTAGGAGGTGAGTTTGGTTATTGATATAATGCACTAATGATTTCACATTCATTGTAAGTTAACATATGCATCATGTTGTTTTTTGTGCACTCTGACATATTTCCATGAGCCATCAAATGACAAGTTGTATATGACCTGACTCTTATAGATAGAAAGACATGGGAATTAAAGTTAAATCACTGGAGCAGTAACTACTTTAAAATATTTTGACCTAAATTTGATTGGACTTGTTTTTAATCTGTGTGTTTGTATGGTGCAGAGTGAGACCTTTTCATTTTATTTATCTTTATGCCTGTGTGTTTGATTGTGTATGTATGAGAGAGAAAGTGTCTGAGTTTGTCTCACACCCAACTCGCTTTGAGCTATGTTCTGGATCAAACATTCCATCTGCTCACTACTGTCCTGCTGTGTCCTGCAGCAGGTACACTTCCACACACTCATACACGCACACAGCTTTTCCATTTCTGCCTGTGGCCCACCAAAAAATGTAAACATGCTAGATGGTCCATAATAATAGTGTGCGCACACACACACACACACACACACACACACACACACACACACACACACACACACACACACACACACACACACACACACACACACACACACACACACAAGCACGTCAATCACCCATCCTACTCCATGTGAAGTGACAGTCACAGATTGAGATGCAGCTAGCCAGAGGGCCCAAAGCCAGGCATGCGAGGACATAAAAACAGACATGTATAAATGCACACACACACACACACACACACACACACACACACACACACACACACACACACACACACACACACACACACACACACACACACACACACACACACACCCTACCAATATCCAATCCAGCTGTCCCTAAGCAGTGACTCAGATACAACTGGCCTATCTCTAGGCTCTGGGGAAGAAGAGTCCAACGTCCACAGAAAGGACAGATTTGAGCTTTGGGAGCTCTGCTGATCCACAACGTCAAGCCTGTGCTTGAGATATCTGACTGCTTTCTATCTGTACTCAGAGAGATGTACTGCACCACTAGCCAAGTAGCCAGAGGGTGTAAAAGGTACAAATGGAAATAAAGTAACAGCAAGATTTTTTAAGTTTTTTTAAATTTTATTATGCAGAATAATTTTAATTATAAGTGGTCTGAATATTCTATAGTCATAAAAAGTACTTTTCATTCTGCTGGAATTTGGTTAAATTTCTACAAGTTGTTAGGTTTGAAATGTATTTCTCATAAAACATAAGTAGATTTAGATATGCATAATCTATCTGTATTCAGTTTGTACTGGTTCATTAGTATTGCTCTCTGTTGCCGCGTTATTTGTCAGTTTTTTAAGTTTACAGAAGTTATCTTACAGAAGGTAATCTCCTCTTTCTGTAGTAGAATGAATAGGCACAAACAATCTACTTTCACTATGTTGTAGTTATGTGGTTTGGGTGGTGATCTGCAAATAGTGTGATGTCACCTGCTAAAAACAACAGTCCTTTGTGAATACTTTGATGTTGGAGTTTGATTTACGAACTGGTTAAGGGTAACCCTAACCCTAACCCTAACCCTTACCCTAACTCTGACTTGAACGCCAACTCTAATCCTAACCCTATATCTAACATTAATCCTAACCCTAACTCTAACTCTAAATCTAACCCTAACCCTAATCCTAATCCTTTTCTGACTGCTTCAGTCAGGTCTTTGGTTTATTTTTAGCATATTTTAATGTCAAAGGAGTAAAAAGGATGATTTATCATCCTCTTCTCATAGTAGCCCGGGGATTCAGACCATTACTATTCAAGACAGAGACACATCAAACAAATGTGGATCATCATCCCAATTCCCGAGGCTCATGCAACTAGGTTCAAGGGACCAAGGAAAGTACAAGATCCAATGGGTTGAGATGATCCCTTGAGATAAAAATGTGCATGTGTGTGCAAAGTGTGACTCTGGATAACATTTATATATTACATACTGCCCTGATGTCTTCAGCCAATGTTAATAAAATCCATAAAGATTCATGGACAAGTTCACATTTAGTGTACAGAGGTTGTCTTTAGGAGTGGTTTTAATTATCTGTTCACATGGCTTCATCTCTTACTTTGTGCTTACGTATGTGGGTGTGTGTGACTGTCATATTTAATTGCCAGCTAGAAAATAATAACATTTAAGGACAAAGAGGCTTGGTCTTCTCTACAGGCCACAGGCCCAGATGTACCCAGTGACACTGTAAACTCCATGACTGGGCTCTCAAGAGGCTGAAGGCACAAATGTCTGGCAAAAGCCACCACAGCCCCACAGGCTGACCATAGATGTAGCCATCACATGTCTTACTAATTAAAACATTTATGGCTGAAACATTGCTCCAGAGGATTGTTTTATTAATAATTATATAATTTTCAGCTGCAGGGGGCTCAAATAATTCAATAAGTGGATAATCAACTGGTTCCACTCTAGTTATTTAAGAAAGAACAATTTGGCAAAGCAAAATCATTGCAGGACAAATGGAACAGGCTTTAAACAAAAAAATTAAATAAAAGCGAGCATTGCCTACCACTGATAATTACAAACATTACATTGCAAATGTGGTGGGGGGTGGGAGACTAGAGTGATTGGCAGATTACAAAAATATCTCATTTGTGAATAGTATACATTCCCAGGGCTGCTTTGAAATAAGAACATATTTAGCCATATGATTCTGATTCATCCAAACTAAACCATTCTACATTGACTTTGAAGTATTTTTCAGTTTGACAGCTTGAGGGCAACTACATTACAGTGTTCAAGCTACATGTGAGTAATTAGAGGAAATTGATTCATTGACTAGTAGTTTATTTAAATGGTGCAGAGAGAGAAAAAAATGAAAAAAATACAAATACTATTGCCTGTGTTTGTGTGCTGTATATTAATGACATTTAACCTTGAAATTGTGCAGTCTGTGCTTCTATCACTGGCTCAAACATGATAAAACCTTTAATTACCATTCAATTGTGCTACGGCACTTTTCAGTCATGACATTCTTGTTAGGCACTCAAAAGGTCACAAAAGCAGATCCCACAGCTCTGCATTCCCAACTTCAAATGTTTACTTGATAGCGAATTATGTAGGTTCACAAGCAAACATTCCTTCTCATAAAAGCATTTTGCTGTCTCCCCATAAGGCAAAATTTCTATGTAAAAAAGAAAAAAACAGTTTAATTGGAAACTTTCCTCTAATGTCGGCTGGATTTCATTTCATGTTAGCCACATGTTAATGGTACACTGGTCATGACCAGACTATGCAAAGGTATAATATGTATATCTGATATATTCTCTGTACGGGCAAACTAATGAAAGCGTGGCTAGATAGGTGGGATGGTTGGAATTAAGGATGGGTAAAAGGGAGATGGTGAGGGAGAAAGCAAAAGAGAGGATTAGTCCCTGATGGGAACAACTGTGGTTTTCCCATCTGCTGTGCATCTTTTAACCTTGCATGCCCCAGCCCAAAATAGATTAGTCTGTAATGCTTAATGCATCTAGAAATACATAGAAGAGCAAGAAAAGGCAGCACAGAGAAAATAAGAGAGAGGATTTGCTTGATATTTTGTGCAACACTTACATATATTTGCACACATACATACATTCACACAGTACAAGATGAATACTGGCATAGAAAGTAGTTACTTGTAAGTAAGTGTGTACGTGAGCCTGCACAGTTGGATTGTGGTTAGTCACTTTTTGCCCGTGCTGCTGCCCTTGCCTCATGGCGAGGTTAAGCACGGAGCATTAAAACCAGACGTTCTCATTACATTACAAGATGAGTAATGCTTGGCAGTGGCTGCTGCAGCTCAACTTTACTGTTACTGCTGTGCGCCCTCACCATCTCTGCGGTCATTACAGCAGTCATTGTCATTGAAAGCATCATCATTTTCATAAATGCAAATGCACGTTGATGTTTTTCCCTTTGTGGTTCGAATCTTCACCATTGCCAAACGTTGCTTCTCTTGCCATAATTACAGTCATCTTTTTTTTTGTCTTTGTCACATTCATAACATCATCTATTCATCAACACTCACATCAAAGAAGTCATTATTATTCACCCTTGTCATTGCCATTTTATTATCATTACTGTCAATAGCCTGAATACGCACACTTCTATTATTTTTATGGTATTAATATTATTATCTAGCAGTAACGAGTCCCTCCCCACCCTTTGAAAACTTTCAAATAGTGTACAAATCCTGGCATCTCTGGAATTCCCTGCAACGTGTTCGTAAGCTTTTATTCTTTCAGATTTTCAGAGAACATGCAAGATAAAGACTAGTAATTTGTTCCACCTAGATGTAGTTACAGGTACAGAAACATTTTCAAAAATGTACCTTTGTGTCTTGAACTGTGATATATCTATCACATCACACCCACATGTCAGTCTTATAAATCTTTTCAATGTTTTATTGTTGCTTGAAATTAACTTTTCACTGGATGTTCATGGCTCTATGTAGATAAAATGTACAATAGTAATCAGAACTAAATAATTCTCATTCTTCACAACTTTGACTTTAAAATGAATATAATATAATTAGAATGATTGTGTCTTGGATAGTGAACTGATTGACTATCCAAGACTTATGTCCTGCTCAAGGTGCCTTTATGTTGATGAAAAATCAACAGCGTTGGCACAAGTTGACAGCACAGCACTGACCTTAAGTGTTAATCATTCCATCAATATACATGGTGAATAAACCAATAGTTTCATAGTAAAGAATATGTGCTTCAGGTTCAAATTAAATTACATTCACAGTTCTCATAAACTAACCCATTCCTTGAAACATTTCCTGTGGCCATGTCTACCATTTCCACTCTGCTTCTCTTGTAATTTACCAGTGCCGCTTGGGTTGCTTGGAGAATTTAGCAAAATGACGTGACGATTTTCCTAAAAACATGAAAAGCCATCGAGTTTCACATTGAGTGTTATCCCCTATTAAAGATGTACAATTTCAGGAGTGAGCAGAAAGCTTTTGCATAGCTGATCCTCTCCCTGCAGTAAAATGGTGATGTTTTTATGAGTCTGATTAATATTTCAACATTTGGGGCAATTACATGACTCTAAATGAGACGAAGTGTACTTCAGCGAAGCTAAAATATGCAGGAGCTGTGAAAGACATGATGAGCAGAGCCAAACAAGTGACATGTGTCTGATGTAATACCTCTAATATTGTACACACTTCGTTAATTGTCCTTGCATTGTGTCTCTATGTTGCTTAGTCTGAACTTTGTGCACCAACAAATACGATGGGTCACATTCATTTTTGATATTCTATTAGCTCTTCACATTTATCTGTTTCTTGTTGTTTGCTTTTATGTTGGGGATTGAAATATTAATATTCAAGAAGAACACTTAAAAAAGAAAACATACACAAGATTATTAACAATTTAGGACAGATCTACACATAATTGATGAATTCTCTAAAACGGTACCTTCACTTCTTCATTACTTCTCAGTTAAATTTAAAAACTGTTATGACTGATTAATTGTAACAAAATCTAACTAATACATCCATGCTATAAGTGCTATTTACAGATTACATTGTATTCATATAGGCTGCAGTATAGGTGGCAATAAATAATAATTCTGCTATCACACAACTCATTAGGATACACATTTTAAGTCATACAACTTCAAACACAATCACATAAATAGCAAAGCTATCTATTGCTGCTTATATCTGTTTACCTGTCACTTTTTCCCTCTATTCCTGTCTCTCTTTTCGACAGCACACACACAAACACACACTGCAGAGGCAATATCATTTCACTGTTTCTGGGCCTGTAACCCATGGGGTTCTTGGCTAACCCTCCTGTCACTCATATCTGCAACAAACAAAAAAGAAACCTCAACAAAATATTGAGTAAGCAGTTTCTATTCTGCTGACCGCCATTCCCCTGCACTGGGGCCAATCAGACTGGGATGAGATACTGGATGTCATGGACCCACACAACCATACGTGTGTGTGTGTGTGTGTGTGTGTGTGTGTGTGTGTGTGTGTGTGTGTGTGTGTGTGTGTGTGTGTGTGTGTGTGTGTGTGTGTGTGTGTGTGTGTGTGTGTGTGTGTGTGTGTGTGTGTGTGTGTGTGTGTGTGCACAGAGGAGATTTGCTCTATGTCAAGAGAAAAAGAGATGCAGCATATGGTTTGTGAGGACACACACACACACACACACACACGCAGAGTAAAACTTATGCCTCCTCACTTTATTGTAAAGTTGTGATATTGGTTTTGTAAGCTTTTGGGGGTTATAGTGGATTTATTCGGTTCTGTTTGCAGAGTGGCGATATTAGCATAATCTGGGTCAAAGCCTATGAATGAGGATGTGGATGCATGTTTTACTGTTCTCCCCAAAGACTACAGCACAGCCCAGTTCATACATAATTCACTTGACAACAAGTGTCTCAAAGTAGAGATGGTGAGAGAAAGAGATGTGCAGATGGAGACAGATAACAAAAACAATCTAAAAATAGCAGTGCTTTAAGATAGACAAAAAGGGCAGAGGTTTTGCAGTTGTTTGGGGACAAAATTAATTCTTAATATACAAAGAAATAAGGCAGTTTTCATCTTTAAGCAAATTTGTCATATGTTGGACCCTGAAACTGGTACTTCTGTTCTACTTCTTGGCCTCATCACAAATCTAACAAATAAGCTAACATTGCCAAAAGATCACCTGTGGCTAAACAACACAAATACTACATAACAGGAAAGCCCATGACAAAGCAGCAAACCAAACAGCTGACACTCAGTCAACCAAACTATGATGGGTGGCAAAACAGGTAAACTTGAATTGAATACCAACTCTTGAAATGTTAGGTCAATGTATTTGAATAAAAAGCTGCCTTCATTGTTTTCAAAAGTTCATCCTTGACTGAGGACACAAAAATAAGTCCAAAAGGCCTTGTTATACTGTATCTTCAATGCAATCACTGAACTCTGGTTATAATGTGTAACTGTATGTATTATAATTTGAGTAAATATACTTTATAGGCTTTGCTTTGAATTCATAATTCATTAAAATAAATGCATGAATATGGGCAGTTTTTACTTACAAAATGAATTTGTACTTTGTTAGTGGGTCAGGCTAGACAACTGCAGTTGAAGTGCATGGGACAAGCTTGATAGTTCACACCTGGGCTTTTGTGTGTATGTGTGTGTGGCAGTGTACAGTTTTCTGTGAGTGTGAGAAAGGATTAAAAAAAAAAAAAAAAAAAAAAAAAAAAAATCTGCTTATTACAGACAAAGGAAAAATGTCAGCAGACTTCTTTTCTGCACCAAGTTGCATTTCTTAGCCTTTTCTGACCAATATCACATTTGTGCCTCCATTCAAAAATAACTTTAGAGATTTTCCAAGTCTCTTCAGGCCATAGTTTCTGCAAGCTACATTCCATTATGTTTAAGTTTTTGAGGAGTGTGGTAAGACTGGGACATTGAAATGTTAGGGGTCGAATGTTCAGGGGAAAATAATTCAAAGGTTTTGCGATATTAGCTGTTATTCTGTCGGTGTTTAAGTAAACTGACATGCCATACCTGAAGGCATGCAGCATTGCATATTCAGTCTGTTTTAGTAAGTATATGCAGTTCTACATGTCTGTGTGTAGTGGATTGAAGGGGCTCTAAACTGTTCGAAATCAGGGTATGGAAATGACAGAAAGTCATCACAGAAAAGAGGAGGCAAGGTCCTGACAACAACCTATCTTTCCTTTCATTTGTTGCACTGTGGACAGTTTTATTATTGATACATTTAGGTGGGTCTCATTTTGCAAGTTATTAGAAACACAACTAATTATATAACATTGATAAACATCCCCATTCAACCAATATACCTGACCCATAATTAGAGGCTCAGACTGCTTATTGTTCTACTGACAAATACATTTGTCTTTTAAATGTGCATAGGAGAAAAAATAGAAAATTAAGTTTAAACATACAGTATTAAGTAGACTTTATCAATTGTTACAAACATAACCAGCCAATGTATTGATATTCACCAATATTTCAACAGCTGCATCAGTAGTGATGAGCAGTACTGTTTTGAAATATCGCTGCTTCATGAAGATACAACATTTTTCTCCTTATACTAATAGTCTTTTTAGCCTTTCTTCCCAATTGCACCCAGCTGTGTCTTGCTGTGCCTGGTTTGTGCCAGTGCCTTTGGTTATCAAAATAGTAAAAATTGGTCATGCCCATTTGTGTTTGTACTTGGAAATTCTGCTCGTGTTTGTTTTTATGCCATGTTTTGGGAAAATAGAGCCCTTGGCTTCTGTGTGTATTGATGATTAAACTTGCAATCATTGGCAAACCTACACACACACACACACACACACACACACACACACACACACACACACACACACACACACACACACACACACACACACACACACACACACACACACACACACACACACACACACACACACACACACGTTGGAAATACATACGCAAACCAACGTCAGGAAGTGACAGTCCTGACTTTTTTTTATACTCACACCACCCCTCCCAGCATACAGTAAAGTACACAGACACACTCATTAAGAAAACAAATGCATTTACAGTTAATGCTTTCTGCTGCCAGTGTTCCACTGCAGCCACCTTTCTGCTTCTCCTACCAGCTAAACAGAACATCTGATTAAGATAATATTTCACAAAATGTGTTTTAAAAAGGCCTAGCCCGACCCCACATTTGTGATTAACTTCATAAAGCTGCACATACAGAACAAACAACTGCAACTCTCCCTCCAAAATTGAACTTTTCTTCACGTTTTAAACAGGTTGTGATCATGAATTCCAAGTACTGAATGAATGAATGAATTTGTAAATATTTGTTTTCATGTGTGTCAGCGCCTAGAGCCAAAGCAAAGCTGCACAACACAGCGCGGGCCATCTGCGTTTCTTCTACCAGCCTGCATAGAACACACAATCCCACAAACAGGGAGTGATATCATTGGGCTTGTTTTTGTTTGTTTAACTTCTTGTTCTGTATCATGTTAACATTTTTAAATTCATAGTTAGTGTTGATCTAAGTAATGGATAAATCTTAAAAACAAAAGTTACAACCTCCTGGTGGATCTTTTCTCAGCCACAAGAAGGTGAAAAGTGTATTTAAACCTGACTTAACTTTCTTTTTTGGCTACTCAGAGGTCATGGAAATGCTACAAATGTGAACCTGACTACAGAAGAGCAGTAGCATTCATATATAGTCCTGTCTTTGGCCACTATTCCAACACTTTAGGGATTTAGCATGGGTCTCCACCAGCTCCTAATGAGCTTTTTTGCTCCTTAGCCATGTTAAAAGATATATGTGTGTACACTTTTCTCATATACAAGAAGTCACATACAAATAATCATATAATCTATTGTACAATTTGAATATTTATTATAGTCTCTAAAACTTCTTATCTCTGATCTTTCTGGCCAATACTATGCATAAGTATATCACGTATTAATGATAGGATTAATTTAGGTGATTTACTTTCTAATTTTGGCTATTTTCTGTGAGCAATGGACCCATTCTAATTGCCAATAATTGTCATTTTCACAAATATTTTCCTTAAAATTTTACAGAAGTAGATAGCTAGGTCTAAGGGAATTGATTAATCAATAATTACTTGTAACAGCAACTCTCTGGAAAAGGCATTCAGAGAAGCAACAACAGTACAAGCTGAAATTGTCAGTACTCTCCACTTCCCTCATGGCCTTTTATGTCATTTTCCAGCCAAAATGTTTTTGCAGATTGGGTGGCCAGTAAGGAAATGCCAAGAAGTACTATGTCTGAGGGAAAAACATTTGCGCTAAGCGTATAAATCTGTATGAACGTGTATGTGTGCATGAGTTTGTTTGTGTTTGTATGCACCAGAGTGTTTTAGGTGAAACCCTTCTCTCATGCCTGGAGGTTTCCGTCATTGTCACTCCGGTCCATTCCATATTTCTCCTGCCTATGCACCTGGGACGTTTTATTTTATTTGCCTGCCATAGACCAAGGTCTGGATGATTGATGGGCCCACATCAGCTGCTCTCTGCCCATTTATCAACTGCCCAGTGTTTAGGACAAGTAATGCTCATGTGCACACATATAAAAATGCATACAGCAAAGAAAGCTTACCATAATTTGAACCTAAAACCAATGAAGATTGAAAAAAAAAATCATATAAGTTGTGTACTTACATTTTTGAGTGCATATGTGTATGTATGTGTATGTACATATCTGTCAGTGTATCTGTGTAAACTTGTATAACTATCCCTTGTAAGGTCTACGTTTTAGACAAAGTGAGGACAGCTTGGCCGCTTCTCAATCTCATAGCCCTTCAAAAGACTGTTTGAGGGTTAAGACTTGGTTTTAGGGTTAGAATTTGGTTTAGTTCAGGGTTAGGTTAAGGGTTGGGGTATGGCACTTAGTTGTGATGGTTAAGGTTAGGGATAGAGGGCGAGGGAATACATTATGTAAATTAATGTCCTCACCAATTTGTGTGTACGTGTATGTGTGTGCACTGGGCAGACTCAATTTCACTGTGCAAGAGCCAAAACATGCAGCTTCGTTTGGAGTCTTGTAGAGCGGGAATAAATTAGACTATCACTGTTCTAAATGCCAAGTATTTATCAGCCATTTATATTGAATAACCTAAAGTTCATCACTATGAAATTGGAACTGAAAGCTGAAGTGGAGATTTATATTAAAACAGAAAGAGACAGCTCATTCAATGTTATTATCTTAGCAAGTAATAAACGAGCATTACATGTACCAGTGCATTATCCATGACAAATCCACGACACCTAACACAAATATGGAAAGATTGATGTAGACAGATACAAAGAGAGATCAGTGAAGGAGATGAATAGTGTAGAGTAAAATAAATAGTAAGAGAGAGAGAGAGTTGCAGTGGAAAGCAGTGAAAAGCACTATCATGCATGAGGCTGGATTTATACTCTTTAAAGCGTTTTTAGAAGATATGTCACTGAAGATGTGTGGGTAGATGAGTATCAAGTGGCATGACTGACAGGAAAAATGCCAGTAAAGGGTTACTAACACAGGAGAAAAATATAGAGGAGGCATGGGATATTATTCAGTAGCTAATGTGATTGATATCAATAGTTGAAAAAACTGAGCAGTTAAAATCAGGCCCATATACATTGTTTTACAGAAGGAAATTGCCACTTAAGAAAATTATTCGCACTGCAATACTACAGAAAAGTTATATTAAAAACAACTAAAAACCTTGAATGCATTACTCGTCCTCAACAATACTATAGTAAATCGCTGTTGATTGAATGTGGTTTGTTCTGAGGTTAAATGACATTATACTTGTTATGTTTCATGAGTGTCTTTTGACATAAGAGGTGCAGATAAAGTGCCAACCAACAAACAGGTCTCAACAGGAACAGAGAAACAGACAGTGTTCAAGCAGCACTTAGTGTGAGGAGTCATTAGTAGGCAATGACAAGTCTGTGTAGAGTGAATCTCTGGCCTGAAGGAACATCAAGCTGAGCATTTATTCACGGAATTACTTACAGTTAGACAAGCAGACAGGAAGGTTCTGTTTGGTGTCATTATGGTTTTGTCAATGTTGGAGTTCTGATGAGATGATCCTTTTTACTGAAACAGATTTGTAGTTGACTACACTGGAAGGGAAATTGCATAAAAGTAGTGCATGTTCAGGTTTGAAAAATCAAGTTTTACAGAGTGGCAGCTGCAGATTTAGGTTTTGCATATTTTCAGTTGTCATCATATGACATGGAATTTTGTTCACATGGTAAAAGGATGATGTCAGTAATGTTCTCAGTATGTCACTCTTTCTTACCAAATAAGACGCTCTGCACTGTACGAGGGTCCTATTCCCTGATTTGTATGTTGTGGTTGGATTTAAAACTAAGATACAGCTCTCTGTGAACCTTCATTGTGAACCTCTGAGTTTAGCAACCATAAAAAGCATGGCAGGCATGTGAAACTATGCTGAGATTATGGCATCATAGGAAAAAGTTTTGTCAGAGTTTGGAGGATAGTGTTTTTAGTCTTTTCAAAAACACAAGGGTTAAAAAATGGCTGGCTTACTAGCTTATTACTACCATCCGTAGAATTAACTTTAACCAACATCATTTAACTAGCCAAGGAGCATGTCATTAGCTAACAATGTTATTTTATCATTATTATTTATTTATCATATTCTTATTCTAGAAACTAGCTCTACGGTGCAACACAAAGACAAGCCTGCTCTTTTTATTACATGCACGTCTAACCCACTCCTGGTTGGGAACATGTCACTCTCTGCTCAGGAGGAGCTATTAACCATAAACATAACACAGGAATTAAGTTAGACACTTGGCACAAACCACAGTAACATACTACAACTCTGATGCTGACACACCAAAACTAGCAAAACAGAATTGAAAGTCTAGCTGTCAGAGGCACACAGGGTGCATTGATTAAGATGAGACCAGGCCTTCATGTTGTCTCACAGCTTCTGTAGAGAAACCGTTTCACTGCTATTTGATAACCGTTTTGTCCTTGTCCTTACTGTTTCTCAACTCAGTGCAGCCCTTACATGGAGCATCTACTTCAAGCTCAAAAAAAGAAAACTCAGAGAAAACTTTCCTCCTGTATCACTGACTTTTCTGTTCGCTGTATACGTCCTTTCAATAGTTATTTAATTTGCTTTTAAACAAAATATTTGATTAGGTTGTTACAAGTGTAGCATTTAACAAAGAAAAAAAACATGTTGTATCTAAATTTGAGTTAGTAGTTCAATTGTTTGGAACTATTCATTTATATTTCAGCACACAACAGTTACGAATGAAAATAGGGCTTTGACAATTGAAATTTGAAAGTGGAAGCTATATGGTATGCATGTTAGTTATTATGTCCACCTAGCAAGTTATGTTTTTGGATTGTTTGTTTGTCAGGCTGACAAAAGAAGAACCTATTAAATTTTGGAGCAGATCCAAATCACTGGGCAGATGCAATAACTATTTTTCAACGTCAGTAACATTGCAAGATAGGACATTGGGCAAACAAAATGCCATACACCTTAAAAGGCAGTCAGTGGTGATTATGTTCAATAATGAAAAAAACATAGACAATTCCAGGAATAAGATGACTCCATATCACAAACCAGATGAACAGGTACCAGTACCCCTCTGGGATGCACATGTACTTGCACAAACTTAATACAGCAAGCACTCGTTATACAGCACTTGGGGTCAGTAATTTCATAGGGGAGAACTGGAACTGGCACATAACATCAGCACAGTTGCATATCATAGGAAGGTGGACTATTGGCATAAACTACAAGTGCCTTTCTTGTTTACACATGTACTGTATTTAGTACAAGCATGGTTTTCAAATACATACATCAATAAATACATAAAACTAGAGTAAATAGTTGATCATCCAATGTGACAAATTGATGATGAATATTTCCTCTCTAAAACGCTATTTCAACATATACTGTATTTATATGGAACAGTGTGAATTATAATACCACTTGAGTAAATGCGTATCTTTCATCCACAAACAAACAAGGTCATTGGGGTCACAGTGGCATTGATTTGTATTAAATGCATCTACCATACATTTTCAAACCATTTAAGGGCCTTCAATTATCTCACCATGACAACACAATATGTGTCAGTGGTAGTTAGGCTAAAGTGCCTGTGTAATCTTTGTACCCAGAAGACATGGGTATGTTTTGTTCACCTGCATGTACCCTTGAAAACCCAGCTGGCTGCAAATGATTCACAGGCAATCAATAGGCAGAGTAGCAGGTGGGCAGAGATTACTCTGGATAATGATGACAATAAAAGGATTGAAGGAATAAAGATAGGGGGAGAGAGTAAGAGGAATGAGATAAGATAGAAGAGGTTGGATGGGGGTACAAGATGCTTAAACATTAACAGTCTGGAGTCAAAGTCACCTTCATTAAAATATTGCGTTCATAATGTCGTTGTTATATAAGTAAACTCTATCTCCCTCTGGGAAGATGCTGAGGACATTTTTGGAGAAACATCCTGACCAGAGTTTTTACCAGAGCTTAAGAGTGAATGCACTATAAAAAATGTTGTTGGTGTGTGAGATCTGTGACCTTTGCAAACACACAAGCTTGCATGTGTGTTTATCTGACTTTGATTAGGCCAGAAATTGCTGAGACTGACAGTGGGTCATGTTTCCTTAGAGCTTATTTCACACTGCAAATAGTCTTACCACCAGTTGTTGCACTAGATAGTGTCAGTCACATATTGCGTTTGGATGCATTGCCTTTTAATAATTGTTTTTTTTTATTAAATTTAAAAAAAAATTAAAAAAATTAAATAAAAAAAAAAATCAAATGATGTTCTTTAGAAAAGGGCGGCACGGTGGTGCAGTGGTTAGCACTGTCACCTCACAGCAAAAAAGGTTCCGGGTTCGAATCCGGTCCTGGGCCTTTCTGTGCGGAGTTTGCATGTTCTCCCTGTGCTTGCGTGGGTTCTCTCCGGGCTCCCTGGCTTCCTCCCATCATCCAAAAATAATGCACCTCAGGTCAGGTTACCTGGCGCCGCGCTAGTGGCAGCCTGCTGCAGCATCTCCCCTCTGAGAGCCCCCCTGCTGTAGTGAAGAAATTTCCCCTCGGGGATTAATAAAGTGTATAAAATAATAAAAAAAAAATGTTGTGTTGTTTTACAAAAGCATTTAATGTTGTAACGTTTCTTGGGAAATTTGTGAGTATGAGCAATGCACTCATTAGATTCGATTTGACTTTATTAATCCCACAGTGGGGAAATGCGGTATTAAATGTAAGTCCTTTGCTGATGGTATTTGTGTTGTGAAACAAACAGTTGGAACATCAACAACATGCATTTTACTTTAAATGTGCATAATACAGCAATTACAAAATTATACTTTTCCACTCTGCTTGTCCTACTGCTGCTCTTTTCTGTTCTTTCCTTTTTTTCCCCTCCATTTATTTCCTTCCCCCATTCATTCAGTTGGCTTTCTGACAGAAATAGTTGTCCACACAACTATGATCAAATGATCTGTATTATCTTAATTACAGGTAGACTCTGTATTTTTTCCCCCCCCAAAATCATTTACAGATAATGAGCAGTGAAAAAACAAATATGGAGCTCAGGTAAAAGGTGTCTAATAAAGCATGGGAGTAAAATCTGCTCTGACCTTCAGCAGAGTAATTCAAGTAAAACAACCGTAGAAGGGAAACCTTGATGGAAAACAAGCATCACAATCCAATATGACATGAGTCACTTTAAATATACTTGCTTTTCCACTAGGTAATATTATTTACATTCTGGTTTTAACAAATATACTAAAAAAAATAGGCCATAGGCTCGTAATATCACAAGAAAAAAACCTGGCCTTTATTTCTAATTTTGACACGATAAACTGATAATAATAAACTATTGATAGTTAGTGGCAATATCAGTACCAGTAAGAAAACTATAGAAAGATTGTACATCTACTTGCACTATCATGGCCTTGACTAATTGTCAAGGCCACTATACTTAAACTGTCTGGGTTGTTAATGACCCCACCTGCTGTCCTACCATGGAGGCAGTTGGAGTAGTGGATACGTTACTCCTTTATGTGTCCGGGTGCCTTGCTTTTACACTTTTGCAAAGGTCTACTTTAGATGACAGAAGTACAAGTGCAGACTCTGACTCTGCAAATGCTGGCTATCCTGCAGGTGCATATCAACCAGATATTTGTGTCTAGTAGAAGATGTGGTGTGTAAACATCCGCCTAATGGGCACCTTCATCCTGTTTTTTAGAGATTGGCATGGATGTGTAACAGGCTTTCTTCCCTGCCTTTATCATAAGAAATGATCACAGATGAATTTTGAGGTTGCCGGCTTGTGGTGTTGTGTGAAATCGCAAATCGTCAGTTTGGTTAGGCAGCAATGAGTGAAACAATCTGGCTTAATTCCCTTTGGCCCTACTCGAGTCAAAAGCATGCGTAAAATAGAACAAAGGTTATGCATTGTAACTGTAGTTCTATGATGACTATTTGAACTCTCAAACTTTGTCACTAAGCCACTTTTGAAATTGCTGACTTTGTGCAACCTATATGGCTATTTATACAGCCCAAAGTAGAAGGGTTTGGTGTGATGGTCTACAGAGGGGAGCCTATAAAGCTTGTTAGAACGTTACCTATACTAATAAAACAAGGGCTATAATGTGTAAGCCACACAAGCATGACAAAAAGTACAATGGAAAGAAATAATAAATGTGCTATTAAATCAATTCTCAAAGGGGGAAGAAAACGTCTTTTCCCCCTGCCTCTCTCCGTAGTTTTTTACTTTTCCTCTCAATGGCTCAGCACTGGGACCAATCAGTGTATTTTTGCTGAGGTGCGAGACTGTGTATATGAGTAAGTGTGTATGTGAGTGTGTGTACTCAACACCCCAACACTCTGTGGAGTTGTTTAAGGTATCAGAGGCGGGAGCGTTCGGAGCTAAGCCCTTTGAAGTAACTCATCTCGATGTCAGAGGACACCATTAGATGTTTGAGTACGGCTGTATATGGGAGCAAATGGAAGAGTTGAACATCACCACTGTGCATATAATTTTGCGGTGTGTGTTTATATATATCCTTGTTTGAATATGTGAAACACATGCAGAAGACGTTAGTGCTTTCTAAAATGTACTATATACAGACTTTTTTTTTTAATTTGTGTGCATCACATTGTATGTGTCTACGCACGGACTCTATGACCTATTTTCTTGACCAAATCAACCTTTAATGTTACTATCAATAATGAATAACTACAACAACAGCTACTTTTTTTTCAGACATATTAAAGCTATCAGCAAACGTCAATATTTTTTTTACAAGAGAATATTTTTAACATTAATCACATTGTTCAATTTTTTAACAGTAATTATATATATTTTCAAATATCTACACAAAGTTTTCAAGAGGGAAATATACCATCCAGGATTGTTAAAGTAGTGTTTTGGTAATTTGTTGACCTCAACTGAGTCTGTACTGTTCTACCCATTATCAATGATCAAGCAGCCCACCATTTCTGTCCATTACTGTTTAAGGGATAATGTACCATATACTAATGTGGAACACATTTATCACTATGTGACGGAATTGTTCACTCATCTTGAATAACTCATCCCACTTGAAACTGTATGGAGTGCACACAACCTCTTAGCTGAGTCTGAGATGTATGGTAAGCTGCTGTCATTACAGTTTGGTGAGATTGTAGTGCATGGGTTTTGTATGCAAATACAGTTAGGCTTAAGACATGCAGTAACCTTCCTACCTTTAAGAAGGAAATATCTTTGTTGCAATGAGTTTCACGCTGTGACATCTGGAGAGACTTATACATAGGCATAAAGGAAATGTGAGCAGTCATACCTATCAGGGAGGTTTTAACTGCCCTGTCACACTGTGTCCCTTGCAGATTTCAGATCATAGCTTTAGTAGTTCTGTTTTGATTCGGCCAAATAAGCATGCATGTGCTGTACAAACACACTCACATAATGCTGTTGCCATTCAGTGCACACAGCCTTGCACGCAGCATTGGACACCAGATAATAAGGGTAAGTGAGTCGCGGTAGAGTGAAGTGAGAGTGACGGTTTCTGTAAAGGTGTCTTAAGCCTGGGGGAGGTGAGAATGGACCCTAAATCCACCATAATTACTGACCAAAGCCCATGGGAAGAGAGTGGGCTGGAAAGAACAGGGGAAGAGCAGAAGAGAAAGTGGTGGGGGTGGACGTTTGAGGAAAGATATTCTTAATAGGTTATTTGCTTTATTCGTTAAAAGTTGATGATCGAGCTTAAAGCTGGTGGTGGTGTGTGCGTGTGTGTATGTGTGTGCGTGAGAGGTGGAGTGGGGTGCCATGGTCCGAGGTTAAATTGGCTGCATAACTTCTTTATATAGGTTGATTGCAGAAAGTACGAGGGAAGGAGGTAATCTGTAACATCTGATATGGTTGGGTACATTTTTTAAATGGAGTGCCAAATTGATATTCTAACTAGTTAGTTAGTACACTGATTAATCTGCCAATTGATAATATATTTACATCATGTGTTATTACTTTTACACCTCCCTTGACACCTTTAATCTCACAAAACTTTGACATGTAAACGACCTGGAGGGTAGTGACACGTTTCTACAGTACACATTCAAAGGAGGCATCTGCAGTTCAGTAGTAAATTATCTGGAGGTCTGCCTGTGGAAAATAAATGCAACACACAGTTCTTGCGAATGTACAACCCTGTTTCTAAAACAGTTGGAATGCTGTGTAAAATGTAAATATAAAGAAGTTGTGATTATTTTAAAATCATGTAAAGCCTTGTAACAATTTCTAAACAGAACAAGGACAATATATCAAATGTTGAAACAGAGAAATTGTATTAGTTTTGGAAAATATTTGTTCATTTTGAATTTGATGCCAGCAACAAATTTCAAAATAGTTCAGACAGAGGCATGTTTACCACTGTGTTGCATCACCTCTTCCTTTGGCAGCACTCTGTAAACATCTGGGAATGGATGAGACCAGGTGCTGGAGTTTTAAAAGTAAAGTGTTGTCCCATTCTTGCCTGATATAGGATTTCAGCTGCTCCCAAAACTGTTGAGCTGTTTTGTCAACAGTTTAACCACTCAGGGTCCAGGATTTCCAAAAACAATTTCTAATTTTGATTTATTACACCATAGGATGGTTTTCCACAAGCCTCAGTACATCTTAAATGAGCATGGGGCCACACATGGTGGCAGCATTTCTGGATCATCATTATACATTTTCTTCTTTACATGGTAGAGTTTTAATGTTGATTTGTGGATTCAGTAACGAACTGCGTTAAGGGAAAATTGTTTTCAGAAGTGTTCCTGGGCCAATGCAGTGATCTTCCATTCAGATTCATCTCTCTTTGATGCAGTGCCACCTGTGGACCCTGAAGATCATGGAAATGCAATATTGGTTCTCGGCCTTTACCCTTGCATACAGAGATTTCTCCAGATTAATGATTATGAAAGCCCCAAATTCTTGCAATTTTACATTGGCAACATTATTCTTAAATTGTTGTACGGTTTTCCCCCCGCAGTCATTTACAGAGTGATGCATCCCTTTCCATCGTCACTGCTGAGAGACACTCGCTCATTTCATACCCAATGAGGTCACCAATCTGTTGCCAGTTAACTTAATTAGTTGTAAGATGTTCGACCAGATTTTTATTATTATTTTTTTAAACACAACTTTTCCATTCTTTTGTTGTACCTGTCCCAAAAATTTTAAAATGTGTTTCTGGCATTAAGTTCAAAATGATCATACATTTTGCATAGAAGACTAAAATTTCTTAGTTTCAGAAAATTGCTGTCTTTGTTCTATTTTTAAATTCAAAATGGGTTTGCATTATTTGCAAATCATCATATTCAGTTTTTACTTACGTTTTACAGTGTCCCAATTTGTTGGGAAACAGGATTGTGTGTTGAAGTAATCAACTGCATTGCAAATTAAATAAAAGATGCAGAGTCCTAATACTTACTAATATTTACTTATATAATATACATTATAGTAATTGTAATTAGAATCGCAAGTAATGCAGCCTGCAAAACAATGTAAGATACATAACACTGAATTGTAGCTACTGTATTTACCTGTGTAATGTTTTTAAACCTTGTAACGAGTAGTAAAGGGCTGGCAAAGATGAGGGGCCTGCCCCATGTGAAGAAGTTTAAGTATATGGGTGTCTTTGTGAGTGAAGGTAGGATGGAGCAGAATATGGACAGGCAGATTGGAGCGATGCCAGTAGTAAAGCAGGTGCTGCACCAAATCGTTTTGGTGAAGAGGGAGGGAGTCAAGGGGCAACGTTTTCAATTTACCAGTCAGTCTACGTCCTGACCCTCACCTATGGTCACAAGCGTTGGGTAGTGACCAAAAGAAGGAGATCGCAGTTTCAAGCGTCTGAAATGAGTTTCCTCCGGTGGGTGGCCGGGCTCAGCCTAAGAGATAGGGTAAGGAGTGCTCCGACATCCAGAGGGAGCTCGGAGTAGAGTCGCTACTACTTTGCATCGCGAGGAGCCAGCTGAGGTGACTCAGGCATCGGATTAGGATGCCTCCTGGGGGCCTTCCACTGGAGATTTTACGGGCACGCAGAGCTGGGAGGAGACCATGGGGCAGACCCAGAACACACTGGAGGGATTATACATCTCATCTGGCCTGGGAACGCCTTATGATCCACCAGGATGAGCTGGGAAATGTTGCTAGTGAGAGGGAAGTCTGAGCAAACTTGCTCAACCTGCTGCCACCACAACCCGATCCCTGATAAGCGGAAGAAAATGAATGGAAGGAACAAATGGTAAAGGTGTAGTACATTTCGGGAGATATTATTGCACTGAATTACTTGTGATGGACTGCCAATGGCAAAAAAATAAAAAATAAAAAGTCCAAAAGATCATCTCTATAGGATGGAAAATAATCTGAGCGTTTTCTCTAAACTAAGTTATTTGGATTCTGAATGGGTTATCAAACCTTCTTTATCCATAATAACTATTAATTAAATTTGGAAAGGTGTCTAAGACAGCTGCGGTGGACTGACATTGAAACCCATACTGTCTGAACAAAAGAAAACATTAGGACAAAGAGAAACAAACACAAAAGAGAGATGTGAAGAGAAAAAGATACATAGTTCATATGAGACCCTGACAGAGTAAGAGGGAAAATGAGAGCGCTGTCCCATCCTATTAAGCATCCCTCAGTAGTAAGGTACTGAGGTTTGGTCTGAGAATTATGGATAGAAATGTATTAAATATGGATGGGTCCCTCCCTACTCTACAGAAATGGTGTGAATGAGGAGTGTCTCTTGGTCTTGTGTTTCTGTAAACATACAAATTCATCCACACACATGCACAAGCGCATGCTGAATGGAATAAACCAAACACAAACAAGACAAGACTGCATTCCATATACAAATTTTGTCAAAACGTGTTTCAATATTCATTAAATACACTCCGTAATGCCTTAAGTAAGATACTGCATTGCAAGATCAGAGATGTGTCCTTTTGTGATAACTTATTTGTAAGTTTTTACAATTCAGTATTAGTGTGCACTCACACGCACTACACAGAATGACATGAAAGATGCACGGTATTAAAGCAGTTCTGTGGCAGGAACCTAAGAGTCCATTCCCATTTTATGAATCATAGTAGCACTATGAAGGACAAACATGAGAGCTATTTGATTTAACCTCCAATAATGCATCAGTCAACATATTCCTTTCTTTACCAACATCAACCAACAGACAGACCAACACTGCCCTCCCCGGACCCATGTAACTATCAGGGCTAAAAGTGAGAGAATATAAATTATGCAAAGAAGCACAGACAAGCAGAGTAACGAGTATGATATAGCCATGTTGTTTTGCTGATATTTCTTAACATCTACTACGGTGAATTTACCATGCAAGCGACATACTGTATGTGTATGTATCAGTATTTTTTGTTTGTTCCGCCTTCATTGCCCATTGGCCCTTTGTTTGTTTAGCAAACAATTATTTGACACTGAGCCATTGGTCAAGTACTACATTTTATTTTAGGATTTACAGAAGGCCTGGATGAAATGCATACACTACATCTATTACACACTCAGTTAGCACACCATTATGATAAGATTTGCTGGTCATGAGCCTGTCCAATCAATGGTTAAATATTGCCACTTAAATATATGGCAGAGACAGAAAATGAGTCTGGGTTGTAATTAAACACTGACCTTAATGTAACCATTCAGTCATGCTTCCCTTTATCACTTTCTACCCCCAACTGCCTCTTTCTCCCCAGCCTGGAACTCCCCTACACTCTACTTTAATGGCTTCTTGCCAAGGGGAACATATGCAATTATGCCACTTAGCGCTTTCACAAAGTAGCCTACCGTCACTTTGCAGTCATATATGTACAGTATGTGTAGGGTAGCACATATTTACTGAGCATACACACAGATAAATGGACAATGTACTATAACAGGGTTTTTGCTATAGTATCCTTTGAAAATGCATATATTTAATATCAACCATACTTCCATCTTTTGTTGTTCTATTACTGTTTGTGTGTTTTAACTTTTCATAGGAAGAAAATTGAAGTTGTTACCCCGCAAAAATATACCTGCATCTGTATAGTTGATCACTGTTCATCTGAAATGAGAAAAAAAGACTTTCCATCATAACTTTGTAAAGGTAACACATTCTTAGTTATTATAAACGGTAATCATATTGTTCACCACTCTGGAATTAATGTAATTAAATTATGTGAGTCTTCCAAAAAAAACAAATTATCTGCACAAATTGTATTAATCTGCTTTAAGAGATTCATACCCCTGGAGCCCTGAGAGGAACTAAGTGTTCCTGGTACTCTAACAGGAACTTCGTGCCCTTGGTACTCCACCAAGGACCTAGTTATTTATTTTGTATGTTGTAAAGACAAGGAGAGCAAAAGCCTACAGCACCTGGTATTCCCAGGCAGTCTCCCATCCAAGTACTAACCAGGCCCAAACCTGTTTGGCTTCTGAGAACTGACGGGATCAGGCTCTTTCAGGTTGGTATGGCCGTAGCCTACAGCCATGAGAACAAAAAGGCCTTAACTAGATTCCATGTCCAGAGTTGCACGCAACTTGCCCCTGAGTTCAGTCTTGGCGCCCACTTCTTGTTCATGTGGATTTAAACACACATATGTGTTCATGATTGGGAGCTCCGTGCCCCTCGTATCTTAAAACAAAAAAGTAGCCTGCAAAACACCATGCAATCATGCATATACTTCATAATTTTGTAAATGTTTTCAGGACCCACCTTCTCCTTTGCCTTTTGTTGTTAAACAATATTGCACCAATTAAAGTCAAATAAATGAGATATGCTACCAAGTAGACACAATATCAAGAAGAGACCACAAAAATATGAGCAATAATTGCCTTTTAAGTGTGACAATAATACTGTGACATGCATCTCACTATCACCAGTGGGTTCTTTCCAGCACGAACAACAACAGTCAGCCGACATAAAGTTTCCAAGGTGTTTATTCCATCCCAATACAAACAACCCAGGAATACTCCACAATGTCTGTGTCTTTTCTCTCAAGCAGCCACCCTGCTACTCTGTCCTCCATCTCTCATCTGGTGACCTGCTTGGGTTTTATCTGGGTTAGGGAGGGACAATCAGGGATGTGATTCAGCTGGGGCTAATTAAGCCCCTTCCAGGCACCGCTCCCTGAACCACTCCCCCAATCAGTCCCTCCTGCAGCTGAGCAAATCACACCCCGCCACCACAAATACATTTTGTGTAAAATAATTATGCCATGGAAAAGTAACACTCTCCATTAGACTTTATGGAAGACAGACTAACAGTATAAGACCCCCCAGGTAGTAGTGTTGCTTGATTCAAGATAAACTCAAGTGCAGTATTCAAAGAATGGATTCATTATATTCTGGTATCGTGTTTTGTGTAGCAGCATCATGCAATAGGATTATTCAAGGTATCCTATATTTTCAGATTAAGTCTCTGTGCAGATGACATCATTTTAAGTGTATGCCATGTGTCCTTGAAACAATTAAAATGTGATGAAATCCCCATACAAAATCTACAGCGTGGGGACTGCATCATGATTGTTTTTTTTTTTTTTTTTGTATTTGCAAAAATATGTGACAAATCAAATCTACAGTTTAGTGTAGACTACCACTTTGTCAGATTACCCCAAAATCACACAAACCATATGAATTTGACCAATGATAAGCTTGTTCTCAGTCTTTAATTATTTCATTGCCTATCTTCCCATTCTGTGTTACACATTTCCATGCAATGATCCAAGGTTCCCAAGACAGGGCTGTAAATGCAGGGAAGCCTGGGGTTTCCATCTGTGTCTTGTCAAATATTGATGTGTAGTCTGTATGATATATAGTTTATACCTTTATATCCGGCAGACATTCGGTACTCAACACTGAGCTATTACTTAACCCAAATGTTAGAATAATATCAAGCCTGTGCAAAATGTGAGTTGTCTCTATACATTATTATAGAATAATTACAAAACTGGGGATATCCTTCCCATTCCAGCCTTTGTTGTTTGATTTCCTGGGTCTTGGAGATGTGGAGATGATTCACGCAGTTTCCAAACATCTTCCATGGCATGCTTCTATCCCTACTAAAACAAAACTATGCTAACTATAGTTGTAGCATGTCAAATCAATTCATTCTTTGAATATTACTGGGTGCATGTTCTGCTATGGTATCTGTAAGCACTGCAAAGCTTGCGAGTGTGTGGACACCAAATGGATTATCTGTTGGCCTCGTTGGGGTGGGTGGGGGGGGGGGCACAACCCTTTGAGCAATCTAAAGTCACATTAGCATGCAACATATTTTTGCATTTTAGTTTCATCTACTTGTCTGATCTTTAGCTTTTTTTTTTTCCAATTTCAGGTTTTTTTATTTTCTTCTCTTTCACACACACATGCAAATGAAATCCCTAACTCAGTGAATTATCCGTAATGTCTTACATACAACCCCTAATTCTGTGTGTGTGTGTGTGTGTGTGTGTGTGTGTGTGTGTGTGTGTGTGTGTGTGTGTGTGTGTGTGTGTGTGTGTGTGTGTGTGTGTGTGTGTGTGTGTGTGTGTGTGTGTGTGCTGTGTGTGCTGTGCCGTTACCAATCAAGTCCAGATCCTTGCACACATGTATTCTCGCTCTCTCAGTCACAAACACACACAAGTCACATTAGCATGCAACATATTTTTGCATTTTAGTTTCATCTACTTGTCTGATCTTTAGCTTTTTTTTCCAATTTCAGGTTTTTTTATTTTCTTCTCTTTCACACACACATGCAAATGAAATCCCTAACTCAGTGAATTATCCGTAATGTCTTACATACAACCCCTAATTCTGTGTGTGTGTGTGTGTGTGTGTGTGTGTGTGTGTGTGTGTGTGTGTGTGTGTGTGTGTGTGTGTGTGTGTGTGTGTGTGTGTGTGTGTGTGTGTGTGTGTGTGTGTGTGTGTGTGTGTGTGTGTGTGTGTGTGCTGTGTGTGCTGTGCCGTTACCAATCAAGTCCAGATCCTTGCACACATGTATTCTCGCTCTCTCAGTCACAACACACACACACACACACACACACACACACACACACACACACACACACACACACACACACACACACACACACACACACACACACACACATAGTCAGAAACAAATGCAGTCAACTCCCTATCACTGAAAAATATGTACAGCATTTCTTTATCACTTAAAAAGATAGATAAAGGTGGATACAAATTATTTAATTGGTAATATGAATTAACAAGTAAATATATGTCAGAATTTGAAGTTGCTAGTCTCTTATGTCAGCTGCATTACAGGAGTCTCTGCAGCATCTATCTTACTTCTTCCCCAGTGTGTACACAGGGGGATATTTGAGTATGTTCTTTCCTTTTATTACGGAACAGAATCGCAGTGGAATGGGGGAGATCAACCGGCAAACTGGTGCCAATCTCAATCTGACCTTCTGATACCAGATACATGTGGAAATCCAATTATAATTAAATCTGTATCTTCTCACATTTGCTCTCACAATGATTAAATTGCAGTTGCGGGTATATAGTTCTGTGACTGCTTCCCCCTAATGGGATACAAGCTATTTTGTTATTTATTTTTAAATTCTACCCTAGACAGATATAGTTACATTCTTTGCAAGAGTTATTACGCCTCATATTTTCTCAATGAACTAAAATGGATATTTCAAGCTACAACCCCATTTCCGAAAAAGTTGGGATGCTGTAAAATGTAAATAAAAGCAGAATGTGATGGTTTTTCAAATCATATATTGGAAAATAGAACAAAGACACCATATCAAATGTTGAAACTGAGAAGCTTGTTTTTTCGAAAATATATGCTCATTTTGAACTCGATGCCAGGAACACATTTTAAAAAAGTTGGGATAGGGGCATTTTTACCACTGTGTTTTATCACCTCTTCTTTTACCAACACTCTGTAAATGTCTGGGAACTGAAGAGACCAGCTGCAGGAGTTCGCAGGGTCTACTTTGTCCCATTTTTATGTTTCATGATGCACCAATGTTTTCAGTTGGGGACAGGTCTGGACTGCAGGCAGGCCAGTTTAGCACTGGGACTCTTCTATGACAGAGCAATGCTGTTGTAATACATGCAGGTTGGTTTGGCATTTCTTTGCTAATCAAAGCCTTCCCTGAAAAATATGTTTTCTGGATGTCAGCATATGCTGCTCCAATTAATGGTTCCTACCCAGATGTGCAAGCTACCCATGCCATGTGCACTAATGTACCCTAATACCATCACAGAGGCTGACTTTTTAACTGTGCACTGATAGCAACCTGGATGGTCTCTCTCCCCGTTAACCTGGAGGACTCAGCATCCATGATCCCAAAAATAATTTCTAATTTTGATTCATTACAAAACAGGAAAGTTTTGTCAGATCACTAAAGTGGCAACGTTTCTAGATTATGTGTATATATGGTTTCTTCTTTGCAAGCTAATTGAGCATGAACATGTTTACCACATTCAAATTCTAAGTGAATTCCAGGTTGCTTCGCTATATCTATCGAGTTAGGATGCAAAACACAGTTTTTTGTTCAAAGTTATGCAGTCTGTACCCAACCACCCCATATGACTTACGTATTATACTTTTTTAATACTAAATTAATAAAATGAGGCCATTCTTTCTTTCAATATTGCATTTCCATTTGACATAATTCATGTAGAAAATACTTTGCATACCAGAACATAATTTTCAAAATGATTATTACTGTATTAACTAATTTATGGTATGTACTGGTGTGAAAAATGAGCAGGCAGTATTTTTCATGGTGATGTGAAACAATCCATGTTGGGAAGATCAAAATCATCCAAGCCACTTCTTCAAAATCAAGAAAACTAAAGACAGTGTTCTTATCAATTACATCATGATGAGGAGCTAGATGAGGAGCAATTTCATTAGCTATTCATGTGATTCCTTCATACATAGTACTGCTGATTCGTTTGCAATAATCCTGTTTGATAGTAAGCATGAGAGTATTGTGAACAGAAAAGGAGACACTTTCACTTTCTCACCCAACATTTGGAAAATAACCATGAAGTAAATCATGTTTAAAAATCAACTGTAAGTGATTCAGTTTTTTTCTCAGGCTTGACACTGAATGTAAAATATCCATCAAAGTTAACGAAGGAAGAGTTACCATCTGGGCTTATTGTCTGCTGTCAAAGACATACACGCTTCACCTACCAGTGGCAGGCTGTTGCTCACCAACCTTCTGTCTCTGAATTATTTTCATCCCTTTCTATTTCTACATTTCTTGCTTTAGTCACAGGCTCTCTCTCTTTGTTGCTCTCCTCTCCTTCTACCGCTGCTAGGCATTGAAGAGGAATGATTACGAAATGATTGCAGGCAAAATGATTGAATGGCACAGTTGACATTTTCCTGTCAAGGCTATACAGTGGAAGCAGGGCTGGACTGACCTTCCCCTCTAGCATATTGCTGTATTGTGAGTAGCTATTGGGAGGGACATAGTTGTTGTTGTCAACTCACCATTGTTGACTCCAGTACTTTTTTTCAGTGTTCCTGTGTGCGGGTATCTATACTTTGTGTGCATGTGTGTATTGGGCCTAAAGTGCAAACATATACAAGTACAGTATAATAAGTACAAACCTGTTTCCAAATAAGTTAGGACGCTGTGTAAAATGTAAAATAATACAGAATTGAATGATTTTTGCACACTCTTCTCTGACAGAGCCATGCTGTTGTAATACGTACAGAATACGGTTTGGCATTGATTCGCTGAAATGACCAAGGCCTTCCCTGAAAAAGATGTTTTCTGGCAGGCAGTGTATGCAGCTCCAAAACCTGTACCTGTGCCTGTTCAGCATTGTTGGTGCCTTTCAAGATGTGTGAGCTAAACATAGTTAGTGCACCAATGCAGCCTCATACTATCACAGATGTTGGCCTTTAAACTGTGCGCTGACTACACTTCACCTCAGTCCATTTGAAATAAGCTCAGGCCTGGAGAAGGTGGCGCGTTTTGGATCACCTAAGTATATGGTTTCTTGTTTGCGTGGTAAAGTTTGAACCTACATTTGTTGATGGAGCGATGAACTGTGTTCAGAGACAAAGGTTTTTGGAACTGTTTATGAGCCCTTGAAAATGATTCCCACTACAGATATGTGTCTGGTTTTGATGTAGTGCCGCCTGAGGGCCCGAAGATTTTGGCCATCCATTATTGGTTTTCGGCCTTTTCCCTTGCAGACAGAGAATGTTCCTGCTTCTCTGATTGTTTTAATTATATTATACACCATGGATGACGAAATCCACAAATTCTTTGCAGTTTTTACAATGAGGAACTCTATTCTTAGATTGTGGCAGTATCTGCCCACGCAACCTTCCACTCTTCCCCATCTTCACTGCTGAGACTTTGCCTCTGTAGGATGCTCTTTTTATCCCAATCATGTCACTGATATGTTGTCAATTCATCTAATTAGTTGTGAAATATTCCAATGGGTGTTTTTTTTAGCATTACACAACTTTTCTCATCTTTTGATGCCCTTGTCCCAACTTTTTTAAAACCTGTTGCTGGCATCAAATTCAAAAATAGTGTATATTTTCCATAGAACAATATCATTTCTGAGTTTCAGCATTTCGTATGTGGCCTTTTTTTTTTTTTCAAATTATCACATTTGTTTTTTATATAGATTTTACAAAGATTTCAAACTTTTTCAAAAATGGCTTTTTTAAATAAACATGTAACTTTTAGTTTTGCAATGAAAAATGTTACTTGTTTCCCTAATATTATTTTAGATAACTGATATCAATCTCAGACAGGGGTGTTAATTAGGTTGCCAGGTGATCTTAATTATAGGAAACCTACTATAAGTCATTGTTCTCATACAATGTAAGAAGGAAGGTTAAAAGTATGAAATAAAATATTTTGCAAGAGGCATGAAAACATTTATATTTAGCAAAAACTGAGGAGAGTTAATACAACTGACAAACCTGGTAATAGCATTAAAACGGCTGTTGTAAAAGAAAGTTACTGTTGAGGATCCTTGAGGGTGTCAAAATGATCTCTGCAAGATATGTGGAATTCATGGCTGACAATTTACTGCCATGGTATGAAAACAATTGTATGTTGTGGAATAAAATATTTGCATACAGGGCAATGTGTCAGCCCATGTTGTACTAAACATGTGGTTGTTATGGGAATAAAAGAGAAAAGCATCAAGAGTTGACCCCGATTATCCCCTGAACTTAACACTTCTGAGAAACTTAAAAGGTAGATCTACCAGGCTGGTGAACTAGGCAGAAATTACAGTCGCCTCCGACAGTAGTTATGTGTAGAACTTATTATGTGGTAGATTTAGTTTTAAATGGAATGTTTTCCAACTGTATTCTGTGTAAATTGGAACAATGTATTTTGTGTTCTATTCCAAAAATAAATAAAAAATCTGTCAGTAGTTTTTGTTTATTGTAAATAATGTTGTGGATAGAAAAAAAATAATAAGCCTTCATCAGGCTGACTGAAGAAAAACAAACTAAAAAGGCATCTGCATAATAACTTATACTCAGTGTAAAGGAAATAAATATGGAGCCTACAGATAAAATCTGCTCCTTTAGCATCTATCAGCCTCCCTGTTCATTATCATCTGCATAGCAAAAGTGAATTAGAAATGATAATGAACAAAATTGTCCATCTTTGCTGCTTTTTATCACACATATAAGGTTTCAGAATAAGTAATAGTCCACACTGCAGCTGGGTGTCAGGACATTCAATGTATTTCTTAAGTTTAAAGGACAATACGTTCTATGGTCATTGTGGTAAATTGGGTTTTAAACTGCATAGAGGTTCTTGTAGTACTTTTCAAAGTGTTCTGGCAGAGTAGGAAATTGTGTAGGTGGTTTGCAGAGGACAAATCTCAGCTAGTGATTGTTGCACCCCAGAAAAATAAGCCAAGGTGATTCATTGTCCTCTTGTTAGATGATATAAAAGCACAATAGACATGATAAAAACTAAATATATGTATGCGTTTGAATTACTGTATCTGTATGATAATGACTTGTTTACTGAAAATGTGTATACAACACATCAAAGCCTTTTTCTGAAAACATTCTGTCATCCTCTGTCAAGACAGTCAGTCACTTATGATGCTTACTTTTGGAATTCCACAACTCTAACCTTCCTATATGCTCTTTCAACTTCAGATAGTCATGTTTAGCCAAAATAAAATTGGGGTTTCAGCTTTTGTCAGCTACGCCCCAAAGCTGTGGAACAAACTATTTATAGATATCAGGGAAGCCAGCTCAGTTAATACTTTCAAAAGAAAGTTCAAAACACATCTCTTTACATCAGCTTTTAACTAGCTACTCTTGAAGCTCTTTTACACCTGCAATGCACTTGAACTACCGCACCTTGAAATGCATGTTGTTCAATGTTATATTTTCCACTTTTATTCCTTTTTATGCGTTTTATCTATTGCTGATGCTTTTTATCAGTTTTTTATAAATTGTATTTGTTTTATCTAATTTATTTTCTAAGTTTATTATTGTTATTATTATGTATTCTTGGTGATACTTTTCATCTACAGTATTCCCATTTAGACAAATCTGTCAGAGCCTGAGGCAAATTATTTTTCTTTGTTTCTGTAGTTATACTAAACATTAGTTTCTAATGTTTCTTAAAATGGACTCCACTTTGACACACAGAAGATAAACTTGTATTATATTAAAATAAACCATTTCGTCAACTGCAAGGATGTGGCGTGTTTTTTATTTGGTTGTTTCATTCTTCTCCAGCTTAACTGCATATGGGATGCTGTGTGTATTAATTACAGTTTGCAAATGAAGCTGTAATCTATCTTTTAAATGAACAGCTGTCTGAATGCCTGGTGGGATGGTCCCAGGTGAGTTTTCTTTATGTCCTCCACTCCATCTAGAGATATTTATTCAGATGGAAGACAACAAAAGATGATGGGATATCATCTATCATGATCAGCATTTCTTTAAGGAAACAGTATGCTCCCTTGTTGTTACAATTACACTCCCCAAATTACCACATTTTACTATATATGTTTTAAAATTTAACAGTCAACACGTGGCCAAAATTATTTAAAAATAAATAAATAAAATAGAATACATTGTTCTCTGGGCGGCACAGTGGTGCAGTGGTTAGGTTGGATGGGGAGCATCAGTGCACAGCCATTTTTAGATCTCTCCAGAGATGTTCAATCGGGTTCAAGTCTGGGCTCTGGCTGGGCCTCTCAAAGACATTCACAGAGTTGTCGAGAAGCCACTCCTTTGTTATCTTGGCTGTGTGCTTGGGGTCGTTGTCCTGTTGGAAGATGAACCTTCACCCCAGTCTGAGGTCCAGAGCGCTCTGGAGAAGGTTTTCATCAAGGATGTCTCTCTACATTGCTGCATTCATCTTTCCCTCAATCCTGACTAGTCTCCCAGTTCCTGCCGCTGAAAAACATCCCCACAGCATGATGCTGCCACCACCATGCTTTACTGTAGGGATGGTATTGGCCAGGTGATGAGCGGTGCCTGGTTTACTCCAAACATGATGCTTGGCATTCAGGCCAAAGAGTTCAATCTTTGTTTCATCAGACCAGAGCATTTAGTTTCTCATGGTCTGAGAGTCCTTCAGGTGCCTTTTGGCAAACTCCAGGTGGGCTGTCATGTGCCTTTTACTGAGGAGTGGCTTCCGTCTGGCCACTCTACCATACAGGCCTGCTTGGTGGAGTGCTGCAGAGATGGTTGTCCTTCTGGAAAGTTCTCCTCTCTTACACAGAGCAACGTTGGAGCTCTGTCAGAGTGACCATCGGGTTCTTGGTCACCTCCCTGACTAAGGCCCTTCTCCCCTGATCGCTCAGTTTGGCTGGGCGGCCAACTCTAGGAAGAGTCCTGGTGGTTCCAAACTTCTTCCATTTACTGATGATGGACGCCATTGTGCTCATTGGGACCTTCAATGCTGCAGACATTTGTCTGTACCCTTCCCCAGATCTGTGCCTCGATACAATCCTGTCTCGGAGGTCTCCAGACAATTCTTTGGACTTCATGGCTTGGTTGTGCTCTGACATGCACTGTCAACTGTGGGACCTTATATAGATGGTGTGTCTTTCCAAATCATGTCCAATCAACTGAATTTACCACAGGTGGACTCCAATCAAGTTGTAGAAACATCTCAAGGATGATCAGTGGAAACAGGATGCACCTGAGCTCAATTTTGAGTGTCATTGCAAAGGCTGTGAATACTTATGTACGTGATTTTTTTTCATTTCTTATTTTTAATAGATTTGCAAAAATTAAAAAAATTAAAACAAAACGTTTTTCACGTTATCATTATGGGGTATTGTGTGTAGAATTTTCAGGAACAAATTAATTTAATCCATTTTGGAATAAGGCAAATAACAAAATGTGGGAAAAGTGAAGCGCTGTCAATACTTTCCAGATGCACTGTAGCGTGATCTTGGAGGTCAGCTTGTATCTGTTTTAAAGGTTTCTGGGTTATTTTTAAACCATTAGAATTATTCAATTCAATCTGGGGTCAACTGTGGATAATTTAATAATGTTAACAACTGTGATGACAGAAACATCAAGCTGCTTTGAAATGGTCTTGTCACCTTTACCTTGACCATGCTTGGTAAATATTTTCTTCCTTATCATGTCATACTACTGTCTTATTTCCTTTCTCTTGCCTTTCTCTTCATTTGGATCTTAATTAAAGAACGTTTTCTTTAGATTTTTTTCTTGGCCAATATAAAATATCTTTGTGAAATAGGCAAAAATAAAGCTCTTTTCACAGGTTCTTTGTGTTATTCTATGGCAAATCAAGGATGTGCAAGTATGTATGACAAAAGAGCCTTTAATTTCAACACTTTACAGGAATAACAGAGCATTGTCCCAGGGAGGTGTAAGGGTACTGACACTTGGCCACATTTGCATTTATGTTTGATATTTGGTAATGCTGTTTAATCCTGTCTTCAATTCTACAAAACCCTGGATTAGTTCCAGTGACAGCCTTCCAAAATTCTTGCTTTCTACAATATCTGCAATATGACAAGGTCAGGTTAGAGAATGATCATGGCTGTGGTAACCAAAGAGAACATTGTTAATTATGTCTGTGTTCAGATGCAAATTGATCTTTTGTTTCTGGAATCGCACATGTCAAATGCCTATCCATCACCATAATGATTACTTTAATGTTTTGTTTCTCAGACTTGCCTCAAGTGAGTCCTACATGTCTTTAAATGCATATAGCACAGCTGCAGAAATTTCGCATGGTTTATTCGTATTCATTATTAAATGTAACCACCAAAACTTATACTTTGTACTCTGTGCACTGCTGACTGGAGCTATTAATGAAGGGGATCCTCCAAAACATCCATAAACTAATACATGCACAGTGACTTAACAGTTTAACAGTCCAAAATAGGCTGTGTGTGTAGCAGCTGGCCAGTTCAGCAGAAGCAGCATGAAAATAAAAAGGTAAACTTACAAGTTAAAAAGAGAGAACATTTCCAAAAGTTCATGGCAAAGGGATAATTACGAGCAACACTAATCAGGTCAGTAACTCAATGAAAAAAAAAAAAAAAAACATCATAAAGAGAAAAGGAAAAAGGGAGACAACAAGAGAGAGAGAGCAAAAGAGAGAGAGTTGCATAGCCGTGTGGGGGGTGATTAGCCGCATCGATTAGGCCCACTTTGGTTCTGTGTGGCCGTCATTTCCCCCACGTCTGTCTCCATCCCAACTAACTACATTCTATTCAGTGACACAGCACCGTGCATCCGCTTAAAGCGTATGTGTTATTGTTTAAACACAGACCGCAGTGAGCTATTGCTTACCCGATCTACAAGAATAATAAAGTAAAAAAAAAAAAAAAAAACATAAAAGTGTAGCTAAGAATGTTAAGAAAAAGAAATTCAAATCCAGAAACATCTGAATATGTGTATTTCTGCAGACAACTGAGAGAAGGTGCAGAATGGATTCAGGACTACTGAGACCAATACCAACAACAGTTTCAGCTAACAGCATAAACAAAAGAGAAACTAGTCAGAGTTTAGCAGGATAATGTTGTGTAGCTATGGTTTGATCAAATATTCTGATATGCTAATTAAAGTATTAAATGTCAGACCTACTCAATTCTATTACAGAAGGATGCAATGAAGGAAGAAATGATATTAAAATAAAATATGTATCCTGCTGAATTCTAATCTCGAACTCCCTGTAGCATGACTTGAAAAATGGATGGAAAGTGAAGAGAAAATGCAGTTTACTATAAACCATATGGCAAACGCTTTTTAAGGCCATTTAAATATATTCCACTACCAACGTGCGTAAATGTAAATGTTTGGTATGACAGGCTTGTGGGCACAAAAGTGCTGCCGAGCACTAAAGTACCTTGAAAAGGGGTTATAGTTACATCTAATGTTGTTGTTTTTTTCTGTTGACTGCACCTTATATTAAGTTAATTGATAAATAAAACATTGAATGGCATTTGAATTCATGGCATTGGTATGCATGCAGTTTTATGTCTCCGTATGTCATTTACTATTACAGCTGTGTGGCCTTCTTTCTCTTTCTTTCCTCCCCTCTGCTGCCACATTTTTCGGATCTGATGATGTTATCCGATGAGCAGCCAAATCTCCACTAGTGCAAATCTACCCCAAGGGATTCCTGACACCTTGTTATCATAGCACATGCAGAAAGCTATAGCATCCTCTCTACATCACATCCTCTTACCTAGGAAGAGACAGAAGAGTACAGAATATAGAGAAAAAGGGAAACGGTGTTAACTTGTGCCTGTGAACGAGTGGGTAGGACAGAGAAAGAGAGGGAGAGGATAGAGGGAGAGGTGTTTCACACTCCCATTTACGAGGTACACATTTAGCCTTCACAAGGCCTGGAGGGATTTCAATGCCTGGCTTGTGTCTTTGTTCTTTCACTCTTCCAAACTAACCTATTTTCTTCTTGCTCTTTACTCTCTTAATTTCTAGCATCTTTGGACATTTAACTTGGCTGGTGTCTTTTTGTCTCATATGACAGATTGTTCCATTCCAAACCAGCCCACATTGGTTAAAACTGATTAAATCTATGTAAATGGAAAGCTAGCTGGAATTTTCAAACAAATCCATCATGTTTCTGTTTGCTTTTTCCAAAAATTTGCCTCCAAGCTCTCTTTCTCTCTCCAACGCATGTGGTGATTTCTATATAGCCCAATTTAGTGACCATCTGTCATTTATGGATGAGCCATTTTGGCTCTGCAAATTGATGAGGACGGAGTGATATCAGATCAGTTTCCAGTATTCATGAAGAAATCATGGCAACCCACAACAGTTGTGGAAGAATACAACATTTCTGTCTGTTGAGGAGTTACCCTCATAAGTCTACATAGCTTTATAAATGTTTTACCCATTTAGGCCTCAATGAACAAGAGTGCTTCTTTATTACATAGTGACTAATTCCACCACTACGTATCCCTTTAAACATAGTCATCATGGAGAATATTTTGCACTGAGCTTACATTTAACCCTCCTTCATTACCCATCAGCCAAACAACCTTATTCCTTGTATTTTAAGGCCAATTAAACACTCTTAATATGAGAGAAGCGCCGCTGGTGGACCCAACTTAAAAAAAAACAAAGCCCTGATTAAAGTCATACAAGAGGGAAGGCTCCCGACAAATGCAGGGGAGAAAAAAAATGGGCAAAGGAAGGGGGAAAAGACAAGAGAAAAACAAGAATAAAATGGGAGGATTACTGTGGCACCCCCGTCAGCGAAATGTTTGATTTAGTTTGGTTCTGGCCATTTAAGCCCTGTGTTAGGCCCATTGTTTCCCTAAACCAATGCTGTAATCCTTCCTACTGCAGCAGAGAGAGACAGAGAGAGGTGAAAAACAAGAGAGGCAAATCAGAGAAGAGGGACATAGGCGATAGTATAGCCATAGTTAAAGAAAGAAGAGGGAGAGGTACAAGAGGAAGGAGGGCGAGGGAAGTAGGAGGATGTGAGGGAATGAAGAGAGAAAAGGGCATCCCCAATTAGAGCAAAAAAAGGATGCTACAGATACAACCTTAAGTACTGCTTCCATCCCCTGACTGTCAGCTTTTTTTCCTCCTCACTCGTTTCACAGTCACTGTCATTCCGTCTTTGTTTCACCCTCCTTTCATGTTTGTTCTCTTCATTTCATTTCTGCCAAATGGTGGAAGTTAGCGCCTCTCCCTGTCTACCAACTACAAAAGCCGCTCGAAACAATCTGCTCTTTCTTTTGACACTCTTGTGGCGTCTTTGGTTTTCTGTCTCTCTTTTAATAGGGTTAATCAGTAAAACTCAAAGCAATATCCCAGCTAGAAGTAATTAAGTTGTCAAAACAGAATTCTTTAAACTTCTCTCAACGTCTGACGGAGAAGCACTCATTCTCTACCTCCTGCTGGTGCATTAGCATATTCTTTATTATCCATCATTAACTCAGTGTTGACACATTGTTCACAGAAATATGTGTGTGCCCTCAGGCTTGCGTGTTCCCTCGACCCATGTCTTTTCCTCATACCTGATACCTGGCATGAAAAACACTGAAAATCTCATAAACAGTTACATATGCACGAGTAGCACAAGGACACACACTTTGAGAACAGAGAGAGGCCAAAAATGAGAGAAGACAGAAAGGAAATGAAGAGACAGAGGGAAGAGAAAAAGGACGTGTAGAGATGGATAGCACAGGAAAATTGAGCTGTATTAAACCATAATCCGGTTAGCGACGGCTGGGTGTAATCTCACTCATTAATAACATACTCCCGGTCTAATCTACAGACCATCAAAAGAGAGAAATTTTTCCATAGAGCAGTTCAGTTGCTTTTAGCAAATTCATGAGGATTCTTGATGCCTCATTTTCACAGACGTCAAACGTCAAATGAGTTGACAGTCTGGCAGGCAAGAAAGAAAAAATAAATGCACATTAGAAATACAAATACTCCCAAATCCTGATTCCCAGTAATTAGTGGGGATAAACAAACTGTAGCATGATAAATACCATCAAATAAATCACTGAAAAAGGGCAAGGTTGTCCTTGTGAAGGACTTAGAGGGAACATATGCAATATCCCTAATTTATTTCAATAGGTATTTCCCTTACCATACTATTTATTTAGAACATGTATTTTGTACATTTTTCTCTGCATGCACACACACAATATTTTCATTTCCCTTCATGTAACTCCATGCTTTGCATCCTTCTCCTTGGCTCTCTAACCTATATGCATCTGCTAATCCTATATATACAACACAACAAGATTTCCCATTTGCTTTTTCATTTCTCTGACACAAATTGAACTTGTCCATGTTATACAACCGCAAGGACACACTCTGGCACGGACAGGCAGAAACACAGTCACATTCCCTTTCAAGCAGGTGTGCAGACACATAAAAACACAAATTGGGCTTGTCTGTAGCAAAAGCAGCCCAGATGCGTGTGGCACAAACCACTTGGTTGGCTGTAGAGATTAGGAAATCCAATATGGATGTATTAAATGAACGTGGGCAGTGACGGAGAGAGCAAGCGAGTGGTGATGTCGAGGGGAGGGAGGGAGCGAGGGACACAGACAGGAAGGAAGGCAGCTTGTTGATTACTCTGGTGTTTAACATTAGGAAATGCCAGAATGAAAATGGTGCTCATATCACCCTGTCAATTGCCTTGTTAGCTCCAGCCAATGAGCATGAGAACAAGCGACTGGGTAGAAAAATCTGCTTTCTGAAGTGGTTGGTTTAAATTTCCATTTGTCTCAGCGGGGTTTGGGAGGCAGGGGGTTTGAAAGTGGTTATAATATGAAAAAGCCTTTTGCATAGTCTTCAGGGCACACAAACTCACACAGGTGCGTCAGCATTACCCATGTGGCTACATACACATACACCCCTACAAACAACACACACATATAGCTCCAACTGGGCACACTTGCACACAATCTATCCGCACTCATGCACCTGCTGTCCCTCCATCGCTGTTTTACCAATCTGGGGACTCAATTCCCTGCAGTTCATTGTGATGTGACACCAGTTGGTGAGGAGAGGTGAATTGAGCATCAGAACATTCCACAATGAGAAGAGAGAAAAGAGATAACCGCCGATTGCGAGCAGAGAAGAAAACGTCTGAGTGGCTGTGGTCATGATGAGTCACTGAATACCTGCCAAAGCAAATCTAGCAGACTCAATGTACCAGAGGTAGAAGGGCACTACAGGTTTAATGGATGTGTAAAAAAAAGATCCAAGGTAACTCTGTGGTAACTCACAATGGCAAATGTGCCGTGAATGAAATGGCTAAAACAATGACGAAGTCAGTTGATGATTTCTGTGATGAAAATGTTGTGTGTAAGTGTGACTGTGAACACCACATTTACCATGTGTGGACCAGACTGAATTTACCAAAATAAAAGGTCTCACTAAAACAGCAAAAAAAACTGCAATGCATATTTCAAAACACATGTCATTATTCTTTTTAAAATCTTGATCTAAAAATAAAGCCAACATAATGAATAAGGACAATTTAATAATACAAGACTTGCCAACAGCTATTGTACATTAACCTAATATTACACTTCCAACTGCTCTAGGTGATTCCGAGTATGCTGAAGACTCTGAAATAATGGGCTTCTACCCAATTTAAAGAATGGGAAGAGGACTTTCCTGGGCTAAAACAGGTAAAAACTGCTATAAATTAATGAATTAATAATAGTATTTTGCAGAATCATTTCAATTCAAGTGGAATAATTTTCTGTTACCTTGCTGCATTATGACCTTTATATACGTCGGCTACTTCGTCAGAAGCCTCTAGGGACAGATATTCATAAACACCACAAGGACAATGATCTATATTAATGATAGCATGGTAGACACAATCTACCCTGAGGGCAACTTTTCTATGACAAACCTCAGTTCCTAATTACCCTCTGGAGATAAGGTCAGAGACTGGAGCAGCAGTAATAAATAAGTCCATAGCATCGCTGTATATAACTGGGAAGGGACACTAATAGCCCCTTAAGTAATAATCATGCCATTGGGATGAAACCTCCAAACCTCAGAGGGGGCAGTAATCTTATTGACTCCAGGATTATTATGATATGTCATTACTTTTTTCTGCTAGCGTAAGTGATCTTACTCATCAAGGCAAGTATTTATTTTGTTTGCTTTTACTTTCATTTGGTATCACATTTTCCATAATTTCCCTGATCCCTGTTTTATCTAAAATCTATTGTGAATCCAAAAATGCCCAAATTTTCGCATTTCTACTGATATTCCCAATCCTACCCATCTTTTGAAACGAGATCTAAAAGTACAGCATTATAAATATTGAGGACAACAGATCATCCAACAAATCTCCCGAAGGACATCTTGCTCAACAATTACAATTCAAATTAGATTCTTATATGGAAACAGAGCACCATTCTCACCATTGCTGCATTATGGAGAGATCCAGTATCCTCATGCTTCTGCCTCTACCCTTGAACCAATGGACACTGTGTACAACAGTGGCATTGAGTTGATTACGTGAAAAGACAACCTACACATTCACTGCTGGGAGTTCACTGGCATCTAGAAGGCATCAGCATATGTACTGTATATCTTAATTTATAAAGCAAAGCTCCTAACTTGTTACAGCCGTGTGCAATAGTTGCTTTAGGTGAATACATGTTGTTGTTGTGACCTACTAATTTGTTTTAAAGTCTATCTTCCATGATAGGTGTTGATCTAAATGAGATTTCTTAAATAAGTAAAGCTTAACTAAATGTCACCTCCTCACTGATTTATTTCACGTGCAGGAACTTATACACACACACACACACACACACACACACACACACACACACACACACACACACACACACACACACACACACACACACACACACAGAAACTGATACAGAGAATCAGTCACATGACACTCACTGCTAATGATGTAAACACAGACCAATAATTATGGATGTGGCTTGCTCTGGGTGTGACACCTGTGTCCCGCCTCCTGCGTCTCTTTGGATTGGACAGCTATGCTAACAGTGACTACTGTGCCAAAGTTCACACACACGCACACATGCACTGGGCAGCGCAGTCTAAAAACTGCATGCACACATACAGAACTCGGTAAATAGACAACGAATAAATTCAGATACTTAATAACGGAAAATTGCCATTTCTCTACAGACATCATTTGTTTATCAGAGTATCCAGTAATTGTCTTCCTGCATTATGTGCTCAGGAAAAAGACATAACCTGAATGGACAGAGGAGCCATTCCTGTTAGATGAATTGTAATTGAACCAAAGATGGCCAAAAACATCGAACACACACAGGCACGCATGCACATTTTGTGTAGGGTTTGCTCATGTATCAAGTTCATGCTCGATCATTTCCACATCTCAGCTGAAGCTGCCTCTTGTGTGCTTTTTTCACATGCATTTCACTGTGTGCTCATTACAAGGTTCCATTTCGTCAAAACTTCCATACGTCTATTATTAAACTTCTGTTCACAGGCCTGTATCGTTGGGAGTTAAGAGTGTGTTAGCATGCATTAAAAAGGAAACAGTCAACATAAGCTTTAAATTTAGATCATCCCTTGATAAGATTCCCACAAACCTTTCTGACAGAACTCTAGATTCCATTTGCAGCTTCATCACTTGTCACTGAAGTTGGAACATGTTCTTAAGAGCCTGATTGTGTTTGCATCATCTGGTATATTCTTGCACTGGATATTATATTCCACTCAGTATAGCTACACGGGATTTTTTTTTTTTCCATTCATTTGCTTCTAGAGAACATGACATATGTAAAAAAGAAAAAAGGGAAATACAATGTGGCATATAATATATTGTCCTATATTTGACATATGCATTCTCATTGCTAGATACACACAAGCACAAGACTATTTAGACAAGAAAACAATTGCTTTTTTTAATAGAATATGTAAGTGTGTTTCGCATGCCCAGTTAGGCTTTAATTTATTATACCAGGTGCCTAACTATTCACCAATGTAGTGTTCCCTTCGCAAAGGCATGTTAGATCACAGAAAATGTCACTGATTTTCATGGGAAGGGCTGTTATGTTTTTGTATGACTACAGCTGCCTAGTTAAGCAGAGTTATCTACATTCAGGACCATATACGCATGAGGAATGGATGACATACGAAACAAAAGAAAAGCTATGCATTTATTTAATTTCTACATGTTGAAGTGTTATTGTTGTATTCTAAGTCCCAATACTAATTATATATACATTTTTCATTATATTTACCATCCACTTGGGTTAAATAAAAGTTTTAAAACATTTTTTTTAAATTTCTATTAAACTGCTTAAAGACCAGATGACTGAAACTGCAAAGTACTACTGAACAGTTCTCATTTGCAATTACCTTCATCACTACATCACCCCTGAACACACCCTGTACAACATTTATATATTTAATAATTCATTTTCTGAAAATGTATACCTATACAATAAATAAACAATAAATGAAACAGATGTGAGCTATTTTACCAGAAATTAAAACTTGTCACGAACTAGTGGTGCCAGAGGAAAAGGCCAAAGTCATTAGGAAATATAATTTGGGCACCATGGTTATCTCTACCAAATTCAATTGTCATCCATCAAATAGTTGTTGAGATATTTTAGTCTGGGCCAAAGTGATAGACTAAATGACCGCTCTACAGATCAACTGAGAAAAACTGCCATCATGAGAATCATATCACTGGCATGACTAAATATCACATTTTAAGGAGGGAAAAAAAAACAAAAAAAAAAACAGGCCCAAAGCAGCTTGACTCTGCATTTAACAATGACAAGTTATACTGCAACAAATATTTTTAAGTACACTCAGTGAAACTACAGGTTGTACTTATTTGAACCTGTGTATAACTCCCATTGAGAATCATACTCTCTTTATAGTGTTTCCAATGAGAGCCTTTCAAAGGCAGTCCTCAGAGTTAAAGGAAGTGAAGAAAATGAAAAATGCCCATGGAAGATGAATTGTATCTAAATCTTAAAAGCTTAAATACAATTCTCTATCTGAGGGCTGTGCTTTTGATAACCAGAATTTTATTCACTATTTAGCATGAATTCTCCTTCAAAATAAGGTCAAAGTGGATTTGAAGACGACTGGGAAAATCTAAACCTAAAGAAAATGTGATTTATGTTTGAACAAGAAACCTGAAGAAGGAAAGCAAACAAAGAAGTAGACTCAAAACTCCAAAAACAGCACAGGCTCGGAAGCAGTCATTAGTGATCAAAAACAAACTTTGATTTTTGAGAGGGATTGAAGAAAAAAAGGGAACTGTCAAGAGAATACTGTAAATGTTGGGTCGAAGAGAAGTTTGAATATATTCTTCTTTGGGACTGGAGACAGAACAGCATCACAGACAAATGAGAAATCTCTCTTCAGACTGTTGGGGTTCATAAATTAACTGCTAGGACACATACCTACACTTGTGTGTGTCCTCACACTCACCTGAAGACCCATTTAATCCCTCAAAAGACATAAATCCGCAGCAAAAGTCAGATAGCTATCCCCAAAGTTTTAAAACAGCAACCATGATGAATGATTTAGGAGACGAAACTTCTCTTTTAGGACTACAATAAAACCCTAGTGTAATTTCAATCCAGCAGCCTGGCTGGAGACTGACAGTCTCCCAACTCCATTTAGCATCATAAAGTTCATCACTTTAATGCATACTTTTCCTGACACAATCCTTTAGTCTATATTTTCATCTCTGTCTCCTCCTCAGGCCTCCGGCAGCCTTACTGTCTGCCTCCGTCTCTGCATACTCGTCATTTAAACGGTTTTACCTTCAGGTAATAAGGAAATAAATCAATTAGCACTCAGTTTAAGTTTTGCAAGTCAGCTGTTTAGAGCTTGAAGTTGGCAGGGCAATAATGGTTTACCTTATGCATGAACTTAACATACTATGCTATGAGTCTAAAAAAAAACTTAAAGGTGACACAGCAGGAGATGAGGAAGTACTGAAAACATATTTATGTTTTACTACAGTTAATAAGCAACTGCACACCGGCTACTACACATTGACTGTGGAATTGAATGCAAGAGCTTTTAAGTCCATGTTTCCAACTCAGCAGAAATAAAGTTCAGGTTTTTATATTTATTTAATTTTTCTGTTGTCGAAGATATTTAAACAAAGATATTACCTTTTTGTTTTTACTTTAATCAGGATTATCAAAACTCTTTGATATGACAAATGTATGGTCTTCAGAGACATCCAGTGGTCACAAGATGTTAGCAGTTCCACTTTTTAAGTTGAAATTTGCACTGCTTGACGAGAGGTGAGTGATGGAATTTGAAATCCTAGAATACCTTATCAAAATGTATCTTAATATAGTAAAGTAACTTTGCGGGACACATGAAAAACAAAGTGTGTAAAATTCAATCATGTGGTCTGCCCTTTTGCTATAACCACAAACTTCAACCCCTCATCAAACCCCCCAACTCCTTCCACGTGGCATCAATTGTTGATTTAGTATAATTTTAAATGCTAAGGCTGCATTTGTCTAGATGCAATCAAATAACCTAAATATTACAAAGGAAAATAAGGGTAATCAGCTAATATTGTTATTTCTGTAAAGGGTAAAACAGCACTTGCATTCTCAATTAACTACATATATTTGACTAACTATATAATTAACTAACTATATATTTGAATATATGTCAATTTTTTTATACTGCCACCGGGGCTGGCCAAAATGACAAAAAACAAATGCTTGATTTCAGGTAAACTATTAGCAACAACCCTTTCACAAGACAAGTTCAATTTGTAGGTTCTAATCAAGTTGTAGGACAGGAATTATAATGGGATTTTTAGAACTGTAGCCTCATTATTAGTCACAAGAATGTGATACTTATACCATAAAAAAGATAATGTATTATATAAGTAATATAATCTGGAATTATGGCATTTTATTATCTTAAGAAATACCTGAAAACACTTCATCGCTCTAATGATATTAGCCACTTACAGGAGCTTTAAATCTCTTACACACACTCATGCATAAACACACTCTCATTTGGTCTGTGGCAGGATTCCAGATTCTGTCCCTGACAGTGACAGCAGGGACAATGAGAGCAGTATGTGGTTTTGTCTCATTTTGGGCCATCCTCCAAAGATGGAGAGCTATTAATTAAAGTGAATAACATTCCCAGTCTGCCCTGCTTTTACGCATGAGTCTACAAATGGCCAGATGCTCTATTTGCAGTTGTTAGCAAAGCGGACAAGTTATTAAACCCATTTACAGTGTAAACAAATAAGGATGTGGTTCACTGGACAATTTTGTACTTTATTCTGGAAACCAGGACACTGCTTGAGTATGAATATAAACTATAAACACTAATATATATATATATATAGGTTTTTGCAATTTCTTATTTTGATACGATATGATATCTATCTGACCCGAAAAAGAAGGAGAGCCGAAAGAAAAACCTTTGATGAAAACCTTGTGTGAAAAGCACCCCTCTAACACTGATTTGACTTTTTATGCACAATCTTGATTCTGTATCTCGGTCTATTTCACCATCTCATTCCCTTTAGCTGCCCTTCTTGACTGAAATGGATATGATAGGTAGATGCAATCAATAAACGGACACACTCCAATTTACACCAGATTTGCTCATCCTGACAGCTGGAAGGGAAATCTTGATCAGAGGCTAGGACAGAACTGATTGTCAGCACAGATTATCTGGTAATGTGGACATTTTATAGATTCAATCACCCAAATCTATCTACAGCCTGATATGAGCTATCTGGATAACATCATATGTGACAACTCAAGTCAATTTTATTTGCATATCCCAATGTCGCATACTACAAATTCTCCCCCAGGGGCTTTATAATCTGTAAAGAATAAGAACATGTGTAATTGTATGATATTTACAGTGTCATCTACACAGATCCTGTAGTTTGTGATGATATATATCAGGACTCTATGGGTGGACTGGATTTTATTTAACAAGCTGGAGTGATGAAAACAAATTATCATTACCGGTTTCAGATGAAGTAACAATGGCAAGAAAGTTCGTATTTACCTTCATGTGAACATCTGTTTCCTCTCCTCACCTTTTGTCAAAGAGCTTAAAGGTTGTTTGAGGTACGTATCCGTAGTCAGTGTATCACCAGCACAGAGTTACATCTAAAAATTGACAAAGTCTCAGAGTCTGAAAAGTAAAGCCAGTGACTTAAAGCGCAATACCACTGAGAGGCACTAGGGGCTGGCTTAAAAACAACTTCCGGATCAAATAGTCTAAGTGTAAACTTCTCTTCTACAAAGTCAATATTTTTTTTTTAACAAGTCATTATGGTGTCATTAGCTAAATTCACCCCTTATGATTAGTGTCCTGATGGTCGTTCTAAAAAATGCCATTATTAATTACATATCAGGTCTCAAAGAGAGGTATATTTGGGGGTGTGCCTGGTTTGATTGACATGCCTGGGGTGTAATCACATCCCCAAGTTATTGTGTGACTTTGGTGGTGTTTTTGACACATTATCTCCGATCCAAACTAGCACTAAAGTAACACAAGTTTATTTTATTTTTTTAGATTTAAAAAAAAATATTTACTTTGTATTTCATGAGAGGAGTTGAATGAGAGTCTATGGAGCAGGAGTCTTTTTGGAGCAATCCCTAGTGGCCCTCAATGGTTTTGCTGGTAATGTAATTTCTGTATTGGCCTCATTTTGGTAAAGTGGTGAAAACATTATAATTATAACAGACACTTAAAGTGATATTGATTTTTTTTTTTTAGGTGGACCGGCTAAAAAACTTTCTGTTGTGGACCTTTTCCACAGAAATATTGCCTGGGCTTCCATGCCGGTACGGCTGCCCTCTTCGAAAAACGGGCGACGTGCCATCCCCCATCTACTGCAGGTAATACAATGACTATGGTTAAGAACCACCTTCTAACAATCCCGACTATCCCTTTAATGTCCTATCTAAATATTTCCTCTTGAACATCTGGACACATTACATGTCCCCAACCTATTGAGGATTCTCATTTCCATTTCCTAAATTTTCTGGCACCTCCGCACAACATTCTATCTCCCAGAAATAAACTCAAGACGAAAGAAGTTAAACCATCATTAATGTGATTACTGGACAATCCTATCCTACATTGAATAGGACTGAACGGATTACCAAAACTCACAATCAAACATCAAGATTGGTTATTAATGTGATGTTTGGGGGGAGACATGATCAGTTGTTGTTGTTGTGATTCTGAGATTACTGGGTCCTGACGTGTGCATTTCAGAGGTTACAAGGTAACCACACTCTCCCATACCTAATATGAAACAGAAAGTTCAAAGTGAGAAACAAATTTGAGTGACAAGATGGATTGCAAATTTAAATCCCTTAATTCGTACCCCGGATTACACCTGTGTATACTTGGTTCATCTGTATAAAGGAAAGAATAGATGCTGTAAATATTTGCTCACATCTCCTCTATTTCTCAACAAACACAGGAAATGTAAACTGTTTGGCAGATGGCTACATCAAAATTCAGACCAAAGACTTTGTTTTTTTTTTCAGTGAAATTTCACTGCAATCAACATGAAGCATCTAAATAGGATTTTGAAATGACTGAAAATGTAAAAGTGTCTTTAGGTCTAATGTGTATTGATTTACTTATTTATTTGTGATGCATTGTATACATGTTTACACAGAGCTGTTTATTTTGCCTTGCTTTTGAATTGTAGTGCTTTGTATTGTTGTTGGCAAAGTTTCCTTACATGCACAATGGATACGATAAAAAGAAAAAAAAAAGTCTATTCCTCAGACTTGGAATAGATAGCTAGATATTTTTGATGCATGTCTTTGTTTGCAAACCAATTTCCTCAAAAGCCATAGTGCTCCCAGAGAAAACAGAAACCATTTCCCTGCAAGTGGTGTTCCATGGATTTATGAGAGGCCCAGAGCAATTTATAGTGGCGCATGGCAAAAGGAGAAATGGGTATAAGCATACAGCTTTACACGTTTGATGGAGTTGAATGTAAAGGCTTTGGAGTGTGCATATTCATTCCAGGGACACACATACCTATGTATTTATCTGTCTGGCAGACCACTGAGTGGATATCAACTCCCCTTGTTTTATCATTGGTGGTGCATCTTGTCTTGAGGCAGGCAGTCTCTCCCTCCCTCTCCCTCTCTCTTTAAAGTTCTGTCGTCGTTCCGAGTCGGAATTGTCTGTGGCCGATGGAAGTGCCTCTATCTGACCCAGATCATCGGAATGAGTTTTCTCACTATGAGCATTCTGGAGACAATTCCCTGGCCGCAGAATGGAAATAAACCATTGGCTGAAACATCAGATAACGGAAGAACAATCAGTCATTGTATGTGCGTACACATGCATTTGTGCGAAAATGTGAGTGTGTGTGTGTGCATCTGTTTGAGCGTGCTTGTTCATGCAGGCCTACATGCAAGTGCCAATAGGTGTGTATTTGTCGGTGTGTGTGATGGAGGACCACAGATCCTATCAGGTTAATACCTCTGTTGGGCCTTTGGCTAGGCTGAGTGCATCTCCATGGTAATTTTGCCCTCAGTATGTTTGTCTTCCCAACAACTGAGGGACAGAATAAAATAAGAGGAAGGCAAAGCGGATGAGAGAAAGGCAGGCGCGCACACACACACACGCACACACACACGCGCGCGCACACACACACACACACACACACACTTGGGGGGAAATTAATCCTGCGTGCATGTTAATGTTATCGGATGTTGTGGAGTGCAGGTGATGAAGGCCAGAGGAGTCAGTGGGAGTCCAAGTGGATTGTTTGGTGTGTGTTTGTGTGTTCTTGTATTTTATCAGTGCTGTAATGGTGACTATGTGGATTACACAATCAGTATGTACAACTTCCGCTCCTTAACACATGCTTATAGTGGAAACTCCCACAAGGCACAGAAGAACACACACAAACACAAAGTGCACACATTAAGACTAATTTCACTGGCAAAATGTAAAAGACTCCTAAATATACTACACTTTATTTTATAGGTTGCAGTTTAATAGGAGAGTATTACCTCCACAAATACAGCAGATTAGTGTCACATGAGAATCATTTCGGGATTAAAAAATGGCTTTCCTTTGCTATAGCTTTGGCAAGTGACATTCCCAAAAGTAGCTTTAAAGTTTCTGTCTCTCTAAATGACCAGTTATGTCATACAAACCAACACAACTATTCTGCCATAAAGTGTACTTTTATGGTGCTTATAATGTTCAGTTTTATAGTGGTACTGTCATAAAGGTGAAATTATGTTTCACTGAGATCATAACAATGTTGTACTGAACTTCATTATACTGGAAAGTGTCTAATATTCCTTCCCAAAATGTACAAATTGGAAGGACAAAAAAATGATTATCCCCTCTCACTATATTTTTGTCTCATACAATATTACCTCTGTGAAATGTACACATTTTAGACATGTCAAAAAACAAAATACAATTTTTATAAAATCATATAGTAGGACAGGGCTTTTGAAAATAACTTAAAACATGTAGTAGTCACTTATGACTGTGCCAAAAACTCAACACAACAAAGGAGAACATGATTTGGTTTGAGCACATAAAACCAAAATCATCTGAACTAAGATCAATGATTAGGTCAACCTGTAAAATGTCAGGTCGTCCTTGGTGGCGAGAAACATATAACTGCAACATTCACTGTTCAATTCCAGTTGGAGCCTTTTATTGGATATCAATGCTTTCTGTTTCCATTTAGCCTTTTATTTGTCCAATAAATACATTAAATAATAAGGGTAGTTTTCTTAAAAGAGCACTTAGTCCAAACTCATGTCTTCATCATCATCCTTCTTGTCTTTGGAGTCGCTGTCCTGGTCCGACTTCGTCTCCGTCTCCATGGCTTTAGCTCAACTGCTTATCCTGTTCAGGGTTATTTTTGCTAATGTACCTGATTTTTGTATCTGTGGAATAAACCACAAGAGGCTTTTGGATGTGCTGCCTCTTCTGACATCCAGATCATTCTTAGCTGAATGCATAGTGTGTGTGAATGGCATTACAAATTATGAATTTTGAATTGAAACAGTCATTGAAGCCAAGCCCTTATCATGCAGACACAAGAGCCTAGCTACTCCTGAAAAGTGACTCTTACACAGAAGAGCTCTCAATCTACCCAAAAGCACATACAGATATAATATAGGTGCAATTCAGAAGCATATCATGGATGTCATTTACAAATCTTGTATCTCCCAATTAGCCGTTTTCTAGGTGATCGGAGATCAAGCTGAAACAAATGTCATGTTAAAATCAGCTTAAGTACTTATGCTGTATTTTTACTTCACAAATGTTGACTTCTAAATACCTATTATAAATTGTATAATGCTCAAATCTGGGGAGTTGATAAAATTGATTATTAGCTGGGATCTGGACATCTATTTGTTGTCTTTTGAACATAAAATAAGTGATTCATCCTATTTTCAGATGACTATCTCGTGTCTGACAATAAATGTGGTATATCATGTTATATAAGTATTTTTTTATATCTTCAAGACTATTTTCATAAATGCACCCAGCTTTGTTTAGTCAAAAAAGCTGTACCTCTATAAGTCAGCCAGTATCTATAACTAGTGATTCTGTGTCTGTGATTACTCTGTGGACATGACCAGAGGTCGCACTTAAAATTGTATGTTTAACGAAATAAATTGGCAACGTGGTCCCTTAAAGTGCTTTAGGAAGCCTGTGGCCTGAAGCAATGAGCCTGTCGAGGTGTTTTGAGGGGCGAAACATCAGCGCATCAGGTCCGGCGCATAACCGGGTCGGTTTTCTTTGACATGCACCATGAATTTGTCCCACAGGCACAGACTGTCAACACCGAGCTCTACTCTGATGTTCTGAGATGTCTGAAGGAAAATATTCAGTAAAAAAGACTTGAACTGTGGTGCGATGGCTCTTGATTTTTCAACATGACAATGCGCCCACTCAAAGTGCATCGAAAATGCATACATTTCTCGCCCACAACAAAACAATCATCGCTCCCCACCACTTTTACTCATCAGATTTGGCTCCCTGCTTCTTCATCCTGTTCTCCAACAGTGTGTTACAAACTTTGATGTGCACTCTCTGCTCTATGGTTCAGGTGCGTGGAAAAATCGCAGATAGACCAGACCAGTGACTACAAAAATGTGTGTAACTCAGGGGCTGAAGTTGATCAAGCAATGAAACTTGGAATACTTACTCACAAAAGTTATAGCCAACCTCGCATTATACCGACATGCTGCTCTTCATCCAGTGGCATAAACATTAGGAAACAGTATGTGCAAGTGGTAATACTAGCAGCAGATCACGAGGTAAATGCTGCTGAAGAGATCGACATGCCGATGACATTGATGACTTCGGTGACAAGGTGTCCTGCTTTGTGCAGGACTGCACGGCATTGTCCTTCTTTATCACGCGTCCCACATATTGATACAGTGTCCCGCATTTTTACTGGCTTCTCTAAAATAACACTTTTATCAAATGGCTGTGAAGAGAGCAGGGAAGGCTGTTTTCATGGGGCTGTGTTTGATGTCAATCAAACCGTGCATATGTGGGTCAAGTAAAGGTTAGTATTTCACTATTTTGCTCGACAGGGAAAATTGTGATCACAAAGTTACAAGCTATGCAAATTTCAGCAGAATATGATGGAAACTATCACAAAGAAAAGGAGACGAAGGAAAAAGAGTTACATATAACTGGGTGAAGTGGGTGGAAGGCAATTCTAGAGTTTTTAACCTTTTTTGCCAAATTCATTCTTCAATTTCGCTCGGGGTAGAATATGACCTGAAGCAACCCAACACATTTGAGTCTCAAGAATCCTGTGGCTCAAGACGACGTGCCAATCTGTGGATATATTTCTACTGAAACTGAAAAAAACTGAAAAAAGACAGAAACCACACAGATGAGGAAACAGCAACTGAAATAACTAGTGTTTACCACACTGTGCTTCACTTCAAATCATCCCACAGTCAGCACACTCAGGTAGTAAGCTAGAGCAGGTGTTGGGACGTATTAAGCACTCCTGCCGTGAAAGGAACCCCCATCGTGGGAACGTGCATTTGAAGAGGGAGCGCTTTTAATTGCAAGCCAGTCTGCTAGATAATGCATCCCTGCTATCTCTTGCTAGAAAAGTGTCACATTTATGAAACATACCCCAATTATTAGCATCAGTCCTATAACTATACTCTCAAAAAATGTGATTTCGGAATTAACAGAACTTTAAAAAAAAAAAATCTATACATATTTATATTATATTTGTGTTTTATATTTTATTTATTGTTTTGGAAGTAAGGAAGGGGCTTTTTGTGCCAGCCAGTCTGCCAGGAAATGTACCCCCTGCTATCTCCTACTAAAAAAAGAAAAGTTGCTCTGTTTCTGTTCATCCCAACATCCAATGCTTTTAAGAGTACAAGTAGAGAGACAGAAAATAAATATAGTTGTATTATACATTATATAGTGTCTATATTGTATTCAAGGATGGGGGTGGTTATATGGATTGCAGAATATACTTGGGCAGTTGTCAATATACCTGGATAGCCCAAGTAAATCTATTTATGGGAAGCACTGCATATTGTTGGAAACTAATGTGAGCTACTCAAAAACAGGTAGCTCGCTACCAGTAGCTCTTGAGCAACGGGTTGGAGACCTCTGGTCTACACCGAAGCAGTAGGTAGACCCATCGTAAGATCAACCGGTTGCAATTGCCATCCAAAGAACCATGCTGCTGCTGTGGTTAAAACCAAACATCTACTGCCATATTGCCTATATTATCAAATACTGTTTTTTTGTTTTTGTTTTCTATTTCAGAAAAAAACCAAAAAAAACATCTGACATTCCAAGTCTGCTGTGGACATTTTACAATAGTTATGTCTTTCTATGCACTCGAGTGTGGCCAGCTACACGTGCACATGTTGACATTTACTGGGGATTGACTAATGCAGATGTGTGTGCACTGTAATTTAGACATCAAAGTGACAGCTTGGCAGTCTGAGGTGCTCAACCAACTGTGCTGCTGTCACAAGTTCAGGCCTGGCTGCCTTGATGCAGCATACGTCTGATGTAAAAAAAAAAAAGAAAAAGAAAGAAACAAAGCTGCTGCAAGTGAAGAGGTCTGATGTGTCTCCAGATATGTCTTCTGGAAGTGCAGGTTCAGTTATTGGAATGTAAGCAAGTGTGAAAGACACATCGGGATGTTCCATGTCAAGGATTTAATTGCTAATATGTTACACTCACTGATCTGCGTATGTGTGTTTCAGCTGTTGCTGTTGTGCAATCACCAATATGACAGTTAAATATGCAGTAGACGTGTCAGTATTTAATTGTTCACACTATGACGCTCTCATCTTCAAGCTGATTTGACTCCACTCCAACTGAAAGTTCTTCAATAGGAATTGTATATGACAGCCTCATCTATTTGCTGTAATGATCCAGTCTGAAGACTTAGAAACTGTCATTTAATCAGAATGTTTTCTTTTTTTTTTCATCTGTTTAAGACTACGAATGTTTTTCTCATTAATTCAAAATGAAGTGTCTTTTTTTTTTTAGGGTTGGAAACAACTAGTTTAAGCCAATATACTAAAATACCAGTCGTCTGTGATAACAGATATAAGTCTCTGTCTCTGTAGATAGTTTGACAGTATATTTCATATAGCTTAGGGAATTATATGTCATCTGTTATTGAATGTCCTTGAATTTGTAGATAGAAATATAGTTGGTTGGTAACAAACACAAAGGTTATTTCTTACACATATAGTGCATCCGGAAAGTATTCAAGGCGCTTCACTTTTTCCACATTTTGTTATGTTAAAGCCTTATTCCAAAATGGATTAAATTCATTTTTTTTCCTCAAATTCTACACACAATACCCCATAATGACAAAGTGAAAAAAGTTTGATTAAAATTTGTGTAAATCTATTAAAAATAAAGGACGAAAATGTAACACATATATAAGTATTCACAGCGTTTGCTCAATACTTTGTTGAAGCACATTTGGCAGCAATTACAGCCTCATGTCTTTTTGAGTATGATGCTACAAGCTTGGCACACCTATTTTTGGGCAATTTTTCCCATTCTTCTTTGCAGGACCTCTCAAGGTCTTCAAGGATGATCAGTGGAAACAGGATGCACCTCAGCTCAATTTTGATGTCATGGCAAAGGCTGTGAATACTTATGTACATGTGCTTTTTTTTATTTTTAATAGATTTGCAAAAATTCAAAAAAAAAACATTTTTCACATTATCACTATGGGGTATTGTGTGTAGAATTTTGAGGACTTTTTTTTTTTTTTAAATCCATTTTGGAATAAGGCTGTACCAACAAAATGTGGAAAAAGTTAAGCGCTGTGAATTATTTTCCCCAATGCACAGTATTAAAAGATTTACATAAAAACCATGATTACCAATACTTGTCAAGAGATAGAGTCGTATTGTTTCCTTCCTTCAGCATAAAAAAATGCATATAAGAAAGTCAGCCTGAGACACCAAAGAGAGTTTTGCCCCTTTCAGTTTGATGTCTAATACTGGTTGAAACTATGACTTAATGTCCACATATTTTAATCATACAGTGTTAATAAGCTGTAAAACTTGCAAGGTGACATGGTGTTGTCAAGTGAGCAAAATAACAAAGAGAATTACCGCCTCGTTATTGTATGCCACTCCGTTTGCAGTTTGCATCCATGTTTGTGAGGACTTATATACATGTAGAGACGACTTTAAAGAAATTTGGCCGATAAAGTTGATTCTGAGAGAACACAACTGGTAACCATGACAGTAGGCATTAATTCTTGCCCTCTATGCCGTCCCTCTGTTAGAGGTTTTTCTCCCTTAAAAAGGAGGGTTTTTTTTTTCCCCTCCTAGCTCATGTGGGAATTGTTGAATTGTTGGGTTTCTCTGTATAATATTGTAAAGTCTTGCTGTAAGGACTTTAATGTGTTAAATGCCATGAAATAACCTATATTGTAATTTGGTGCTATATAAATAAAGTTGAATTGAATTGAATTAAAATATGGAAAAACTTTCACATTTGCCTAACAAACAACAGGAGAAAAACACAACTCAGACCGTAATGTAATATTTACCTTTTCAGGGCAAGCAAACTAAATATGTACATTATTAAACACACAATAATGTTCTTATATCTGAGTAGATGTCAGAGGTAATGACAACAAACGCAAACATGTCAGGTGATGGAACTGCATTAGTTTTTACTATATTGCTGCAACTTTAATTATGTTATATCACAAGTGGTTTCATGTTGTGAAACTAATCCCGTGTGCTCTGGCTTCTCAGAGGTTTTTTCTTCTTTTAAATGCTAAGTCTATCACTCCCAAACGGCTTCAAACTGCACATAAAGTTTTATTGCATTAACATATTTAGTAATTTTGCACAAAGTAGAACTCACCAAACCTCCAGGGTAAATACTACTATTAATAAATGTTTGGTTATAGATCTGTTCAAAGTTAGGCATAAGTGGATTTTATGTCATTTAGAAATCCCACACCCACCAGGTAAACCTGGAAAGTTTATTTGGGTTTCTCTGTTAAATAATTCTTCTCATCTCTGGATCTTTCACCATTTCTCCAGCCAACACATGTACACAAAAACACACAGACATACACACATCCCTACCTTGAGGGTGTGTGATGCATGCAGTGAGGGCTGATAAATGGAAGTGTCTCAGAAGAGGAATGAGTCGGTGCCTTGACCTCCCTCCTGGCATGGGCATCCTTCTCCAGACTGCCTTATCACCAGACAAATGGTCACAATGGTAACACACATCACTCCCTAAAAAGCATGCATTCTAAAGTAGCTCACCAAGTATTCAAGCCATCAACCTAAAAAAAAAAATGTCCAAGATCATACACGAAGGACATGCTACTTTTCTCTTCTTAAAGGATTTTACTGAGAACAACTTCAGATAAAACACCTTAAATCATATTTTGGTCTGAGTTGTTCATTTTTTTCAGTCAATTCGAACCGTAGGAACATCCATTTTCAATGATTCCTTTCAAACAAGCCATATGGAGCTTCAAGAGAAGTTTTTCAATTGCTGGAGTCTTAAGAAATTAACTCCATTGGATTGGTAGATTAAAAAGTGAATTAACCCCAACCTTTCAGAGCACTCCTTTAAATGTTCACAAATAGTTTTGCAGAAAATGTACTTCTCAGATCAGAACTTCCCCTTGCAAACCTTTTTTTTTTTCTTTCTATGATCTTAAACAATAACAAGAAAATAGTCTAGATTACATTAATCGTGGCTGAAAAAAATTTATACTGGTAACTGGATAACCACAAGCATAGTGTTGAGCCTGTGTGTACTTCACAGTTCTCAAGCGCTTTTTACTGATATTTCTATTGACAACAAATGTTCTGTAGTGTTACAACTCAGATGCTCTAAACAGATCAAGATAAAAATAAAAGTGAAACAAATATAACAATTTATCATCAAGTGTCCTTTATGTGATTAAATAAGTTGTGGATCCAGTGTACAATGGATGTGTGTGTTTGTATAAAAGAGAGGAAGGGTGAAGGAGAGGGATGGTGTGGCTGGCAGTTGGTTCACCTTTCACATTTAATAATTCATCTCTCAAATGGATCAATAAAAAGATAGTGCACTGAAATGATGCTCTCCTTTTGGCACTTAAGCTATTAGAGAAGTGTGTTTGTGTGTGAGTGGGGATGTGCATGTGCGTACATGTGCTACAATTTGTATATATTGTGTAAATTATACTCTCATAGCAAAAATAGTAAAGCAGTAAACAGTGTGACTGAGAGTGACAGTAAAAGACTTGGTATAACAGAAATATATTTTGGAGTTTAGTAAACACAGACCTTTACTAACAGAAAAATGACAATACCCTGACAACTGAGATGGAGCTCAATAGCTACTAACACTCAAACATGGACAGATGCTATGAAACAATAATTAAACTCTTGCTCACAAAATGTGACTGTGTGTCAGGTCACCGGTCTGAAGTAAAGAAAAGTAGACTACACATTGGCATTTGTTGTTAGATTATGAACGATCCTGTCTCCATGTCGGGCCTACTTATTAAGGAAGTTTTCATTGTTATGCCTCGTACGTAAATTTGTGCAACTCTCTGAACACTTGGTCAGGGCTCACGAGTCCTGCTGCTAAATGAAGCTGTGAGTATTTAATAAACTCTGAGGAAAGACTCCTACAAACAACTAAACTAAACTAAACTTAAACTCCTCTTAACGTTTCAGAAAACCCAGATTCGATTATTTATTTCATTTCATTGATTAAACCTGGTACAGGCTCTGAGTTGCAATAAAAAATATTGTATTTATACACATGTGTATAGGTCTATGTGCGCGCCTCCGTCAACTTAAACTGTGACTTTTATTCTTGGAGCTGTTTATGGACTACTATTGGTGAAGAACCATGGAAAAACCATGGAAAAACAATCTAGATGTGTAGATGTGTGCAGAATAAAATGCTGCTGGCATATAGGCTATAACTGTTTTGTCTTAAAAGAGGTGCTATAAGACTTGTGTGAGGTGAGTCTGGGCAGTGTGAGAGTGCGAGACAGAGACTGAAACAGGTGTGAGAGTCTGCAATCCTGCTGGTATCTGCAAAACAAAGTCACCAAAGTGGAAAAAAATACATCTTAATTAGTCTGATTTTATGAAAACAATAGTTGAATCCATGCAAGGTAGGCATACCATATTAAGCCTATAAATGTATTACTATACATATCATTCCTAAACGGCTGAGTGATGTGTCGCTGCAAATGTTGCTGCAGCAAGGAATTGTGGGATGGCATCATCTTCTTTCCTTTTGTAAAGGATGATGCTGTGTATCCTATGCTAAAGGACATAAGAAGCAACTTTAACTACTGTTATTATGGCATTCCCTTAAGTACTTCTGGGCCATTTCACTCAGTCAAAAACCTTCAGTGAGCAAAACTGACTATTCAAACAAACCCCTCAGTAACAATTCTAAGTGTGCCACATTAAACACGTTCCCCCTACCCAAAACTTGGTAAGGTTCCCTTGCTCTTCTCTGACTTCCTCATTAAACTGAGGGAGGTCATACAAGATATTAATATGTAAACGTTTGTGTGAGTCTGCACTTGTATATTAGAGACAGAGAGAAAGAAGAAAAAACATTATCTTTCTATCCATCTATCTATTTCTGTTGCAAGGACTAATAAAACACAACATGAAAACAAGATCCTCTGACCTATATTCTCTTACTTCCTGCCACTGAGTATGTCTTTGAAGATGCGTGTCTTCAGGTGAGTCAGCTGATGTGGATTCATTATATTTGATTGCGCTCTGCATGAGACAGAGATAGAAAGAGCAGAGAGCAAAGGACAGCAACGGGCCAATTTCAAGTGTCAGTATCAGGGAAGCAGTAAGATTAAAGCCACCATGTTATGGCACTGAACGAGAATCATGGCTTTGTTTTAAACTTACATCTTATATCTTTGAGGTGACATTTAACATGACAAGCTGATACAAAGGATAACACAAAACGAAAGAGAAGGGGGTCACATGATGTGCATCATGAGTCACATTTGAAGCAACATGAACTGACTTGAAATGGGCATTATTTCCTCTTTTCATCATGTTATTTGACAGGAGGAAAAACGAACAGTCCGGGAAAACAGGAAAAGACCACAGACAGGCTGTGACATATATTACCATGATCAAAACAATGTTATGATTGGAATGAATGCTCTGTATATAGCCCTGAATGTGTATTTAAATGCACTTGTATCTCTCCTACAACATCGATGTTCCCCAGCGGACTGTCTCTCTCTGACTGATTTTTGGAAAACAGCCCAAGGTATAGTTTTTCAAGGACCAGAAAGCAGATAGAGAATTATTCAGTAAAAAAATCAAATCTGTGTTTGTCCTTCAACAAAGCACAAGTCTTACCATTGGACATACTTTGAACGTTGATTAAATTACAATTATGCTAATATGAGGGGAAATCCCACTGAATGCTCTGCATCCAGGAAAGAGAGTGGTGAGAGAGGGGAAGGGAAGAGAATAAACCAAGGAACACTTAAAGTTATGCATTATATATAAAATGCAACACACTGTATGTAAAATGAGCCACTCCCCGATTTTATGAACCATGCAGGCCCTGAGTTTGAACATTTTATGAGACCAAATTTTGATATCAATTAGAACTTGTTATTCAGATACGTTCATTAAATTCTGGGGCCAGTTTAAGACAGGTGAGGCATAAAAATGATCTCCTACGAACCACCTATCTGACCTGTGAACACACAGACACCACAGTCGGCAGAGCAGCAGATAACATGTGAAAGAGTCATGAGTTTAACTATTTCTAGTAAAGTATGCTTTAGAAACTAATGTTATTCATGTTCCCATAAAGCTCAGTTTACGCCTGATACAGAGACACAGTATGAATACTGTAGGAGCTTTACACATGCACACACACACATGCACACCAATCAATGTACTGTTGTGTCACTGTATTGGCTATCTGTGTCACTCTTTTGTACGGTCATATACAGATCCTTGTAAACAGTAAATTTCTGTCAGGAGGATGGAAGCAGGCATACACACCAGAGTTCAGGTGACAGTGTGGACTAAAGGGCCAATAAGTCATTTTAAGTGTGAGCAGTAAATTTCTCTGGAGTTATGAGAGACAATGAAAAAGCTTTGCTTTTACAAGGTCAAGGTTCACAGTAGCTCTTCTCTGATGTGGCTATTTAGGAAGAAACAGGAAGTGTTTAGTTTAATGCACCTAACAATCACTTTCATTGTAATTGCCTTTCATCAGTTGATTAGATTTCTGATAATGAAATAAGGAGAGGTGCACAGAACAAAGTGACATCTTCAAATGTGTATCTTGGTCTAAAAAATTCAAACTCAAATATATTCTATTTGCAGTCATATAATTTCATATTTAGACTTGATAAACAAACTAAATGATACAAATGAACAATTAACTGACGACTAGTTCAGTCTATGCCTACAGTTGTAATTAAAACAGGTGCCAACCTCTTAGATCCCGTATTAAAATTCAACATGTGTTCACTTTTGCAAACAATAAGATCTACGTGTCCAGTACCACATTTTTACTGTGTATACCTCTGCATTAGTTATCTGTTGCAGAGATGTATACATCTCATTTTGAATGTAGTTTATTAGAGTGATAAAAAAAAATACTCTCTAAAATGCATAAAATGCTAAGTTTTAGACCCGTTGACCACTATGTATGAAAGCATTTTGCCCACCTTCAGGTTCCCTGACACAAAATGACTGAAAAGCAGAGGGTGGAGATCAGGATGAAAAGGGGAGGGAAGCAGAAATGTTTGCCTTGTGGCGAATTATGTAATTCAGCTTCAGCCATGCAGGCTATTATCTGTGCAAAATCTGCTACATGGCACACCAAAATACTCAAATGCATACAGATACAGTCTCAAGGATGATTTGGAAAAATAACAATATGATATGCATACACAAGGGACACACATATACACATATTCCAGGAGAACACCAACATAAATCCAATAATAATGATAATATATATTTTTTGTAAACGTATTACTCTGAGTGGAAGCCGCAAGGCCACATGGGTGTTTGATGGGCACACACACAAGTGCAGCCATACAGATCCAACATCTCACACACACACACACACACACACACACACACACACACACACACACACACACACACACACACACACACACACACACACACACACACACACACAGGGGGTGACCAAGTGTTCAGGAGCTGTCATGGGAGAGTGAGCTGTCATTTGGAGAGGTGAGTTTGGAGGTTAGGAGAGAGTGATGGAGCTGAAAGATGGGGAAAGATAAATTAGTGTAGACCTAAAAAATTATTGGGGAAAAGACTGTGTGGCAAAAACACTGATTTACTTAAACAATGTAGAAGAACTAGTTTGGATAAATTCCTTCTTTTTTCCTCCTCAACTCCAGTGGTGTTGAGGAGGAAAAAAGAGGGGAGATGAGGAGAGTCAGAAGAGATCAAGTTGGGAAAGAAACCACAATTGATAGGTGGAAAAGAGATGCCTCAGCAGGACCCTTCTCTACTGATATACACTAGATAGTCAGTTTGATGTATTAGCCTACTGCAGTGCCACAAAAGTTATGTACTGATGTCTTGCAGAGTGTGGAATCGAAAACTAATTTCAGATTATTCCCAACTGTGAAACCACTTCAGCCTGTTTCAAAGAGAATTTGATTTTACAAACCCTACCCTCCACCTCGATAACAATTCAATTATCAAAATCATATTTGCCAAACTCCTCAACGTACTACATAACATTAATTTCAATATTACAGAAACACTGAGTCACAATTCAAACTCTGACTTTTAAAAAAACAAGTATAATTGCTTGCAAAGTATTCCACGTTAGAGATTCAGTTTTGAGTTTTTGACCTGTTGGCTACAGTTGTGGAAATCTGATGCCGTTCAATATGTTGTTCAGTTCAGTTAAATGAGTTTTAATCAAGCCACGTGTTCAACTTTGAATCTTGACTTTAAGGAAAATAACATTGTGAGTCATACTCACTTTAAAGTGAAATTTCACCTAACTTTCATCAAGGTTCAATTGTGTCTCTGAATTTACTTCCAATTCAGGCTTTGTGCACTCACATGGGTGTTTGTTCTAGCGGAGTAGTAATCTGCAGAGGTTGAAGTTGCGCAAATCAGTGAAGTCACTAATAAGAATGCCAAAGATGTAATGACACCTAGCTTAACAGTCAAATGTTAATTCAATTTGATTCAAAATAGCTGTAAGTGAAAACACCTGTCTGAGAGAACCACGTGTATGTAGGGTCTTTAATTTACAGTGTTAAAAGACGTTTGCTAAAACCAAACAAATGAAACAAACAACAACAACATTAACAATCAACATTTTGAAAGTATCTATTTCACATCATTATGTAATGGGTAAATATAAAAGTTAAATAAGTAACAAAGAAACCAATCTTTCTTTAAATCTAACTTATATTGACGCATGCGTCCGTTCTGTTTCTTTTACAGCACCGCTCACAAACTTGAAGTGTGCAACAGTGTGGAATGTGCATCTCTTGAACTTGAAAGCGGTTCAACTCGGGATTAAAGCAGTTACACTTTGAAAAATGTTCACTGTCTTCTGTTATCAGAGATCTCATGGGTGTCTTACCTCTAAAAAAAAAAAGCGGTTCAGTTGCATTTTAATCAGTAAGACAGGGTTGACAGTTAACCATGAAAATGGAAGACAATTTAAAAGATTGGAAAGGAAAATTTCCAACTGGTTAGCATGTCTCTGATTTGACATCAAGTAGATGAATGTGTTTGTACTGTATGCATTAGCTTGGCTGTGTGTTTGTATTTTGTATTTTCACTTGTGCATGCGCAGGAAAGTGTGTCCACCATCTTATCTGTTCTGCACCTACATCTGAAATCTAGTGACCTTGTGTTTGTATAAGCTGAAGCCGCTGTGGAGTTTTGACTTCAAATGATGGGTAAGACGCAAAGCCTTAAGCAACTTACTGAGTCCCCAGTTCACTATATTTACCCACTGTAAATACTGCGAGAATTTATGCAGTTTCTCTCTCTCTTTGTATCTGTATGGATGTGTGTGTAAGGCACTTTGGAGACTGAACCGACAAGTCTTGCTTTCTATGCAAATTCTGCGCAAAGACATACAACAAACAGAAACACAAATGCATACAAAAGTACCCTGGCAAAGATAAAATATAACTAAATGTTAGATTAAAGTGAAGGAGAAAGTGGGACATCAAAGACAAGATAAAAGACATGGACCTGCCTGTTTAAGCATAACTAATCACTCTGTTTTAGATGTGCAGCATGATGGCTCACAGGTCAAAGACAATATTTTATTTTCTGACTTGTGTCTTCACACATTAAATAATGTGCAAAACCAGGCATCTCTCTGTCTGTGTGTAAATAAGGCTTCATGTCTTGCCCTCTTTCCCTCTATTATTTACTACTCATCTATATATACAGTATTAAAGATGTTTAATGCCACTATGTATATTCGTGACTCCATATTTATAAGTTTAGTCAACCAAGTGTATATCTGTAGGAGGATATATCTGTACGTAAATAAATACTTGTTGTGAGCTTCAACAATAAGCAATTCAATTGACTCGAACATACAGTCAGATACCAAATGTAATCCGAATTACAGTACTCTCTCTGCACATTGGGAATAATTCATTGTATAATTATATAATCATAATAATAAGTATAATAATATATATATATATATTTTTTTTATCATTTTAGGAGGGTCACTAAAAGGTGCAACAGACCTTTTTTCTTTCACTCTGTCAGTACCTTTGGTACCATAGGAAACATGTGCTATTGTGGTGCCAACTTGGTGCCAAACTATCAGTTGTCGTGGAGAGAGTCTCAATCAAATCAGAGTATCGGTTCTCTCCTTTTCACCGACATTAAGAACCAGCACGGCACAGGGATTGATGCCAATGGTGCTGTGTCATGTGACCCCTCTGATTCTGGAATGCCAGCATGCTATCTAAAATCACACACTCCAGCAGCACTTTATTTGGTTTGGTGTTAAAAAGAAAAGAAAAGCCACCATGAGTGCAGCGGTATTGCGGGATCTTTGTGTAAAACAGGCTACTGACTCACTTTTTGTCCCATGGGCAACTGTCTAATGTCTATACATATCTCGGATTGTGGGAAGAAACCAAAACACCTCGAGTAAACCCATGCAAGACACAGGGAGAACATGCCAACAGTGCTCTCGGGCAGCAGCGATAACTACTGAGCTAATTCACCACATCTTCTGTTAAATGTTGACTTTGTGACAAGAAAGTAAATACATTTTTTTGTATCTAAAATCAACCTTAAATCTTGCTAATAGAGAGGTAGAACAGGTAAAATATCGACACATTCATTGATTCATTGTAAAGAAACAAGAATTGCTATTGACCATCTGAAAGGTCTTCACAAGTAATAGTAATATACATCTTTTTCATACTTGATGGGACTAACAATGCCTCAACGGGAGGGTCAACTGAAGGATTTTTTTTTTTGGTCAAATGAAGTCTATTTGTCCTGCTGACAAGCCAAGAAGCTGCTCAACCAGCTGAGAACTTCATGAAGCAGACAGCCTCGATTCACAGCAAAGATGATGCTGAGGGGGAAGCAGAAGGAGGGGAGGACTGAGAAAAAAAAGAAAAAAAAAGAAAATGAGAATAGAGAAAAGGAAAAGCAAATAATTATAGAGGTGTAAGGTTAACCTATAGGAAATGGTTGCTCACGAGATGGAAAGCTTCTCTAAGTAATGAAGGGAGTGAGGGGGAGAGACAGAGATGGACACAAGAGGTGAAATTGGGACAAAAAACATGGGGAACAAAAGGCAAAAAGGCAAAGGGGGAAAAAAAAAAATAGGAAACCAGTGCCTGGCAAGCAGACAGCAGTGTATCTAAATGAGTGCTCCTTCTGGCCAGTAGTTTGTGGAAATCATTGCTACCTCCTTACCCCTGGCGGCCTTTTTTGTCCGTTTTCATCTGCTTCTGGTCTCATCTCCTGTTATCATCCCCCCTTCCTCTCCTCTCTTGTCAGCCCCGTTTTTTTTTTTGTCTTCCTTTTGCTTCATTTATCCTCATCTCACTGTCTTCTCATCTCCTCTCCTCTTGAAGGTTTCAAGATGACATTGGTGCTGCTTATTCATCACTGCCATCCCTCAGTAAACTCTATATATGACCTGACAGCCACTTGAACACTCACAGACAGACACACACACACACACACACACACACACACACACACACACACACACACACACACACACACACTTGCACATGTGATTCAGATGTGCATTACCATACAAGGGCAGACAGACATTCTCTCTCTCTCTCTCTCTCTCTCTCTCTCTCTCTCTCTCTCTCTCTCTCTCTCTCTCTCTCTCTCTCTCTCTCTCTCTCTCTCTCTATCTCTCTCGCTCACACAGGACCAGAAGGAGCAAATAAGATGAATGACAAGCGACATATGTAGTTGGAACAAGGGCTCTCTCCCATATCAAAAGACCTTGTGGAGCGGACAAAGTGACCCTTCCTCGTACATCCTTTCCATCATAAATCCTGCGAGCATATTACCAATGGTATTTGCTTTCTCAAACCATGTTTGGCCATGATTAAAATATATAACAAAATAATTTACTTTTAAAAAAACACTTTTTTAAGCATGTCTGATACAGACAAAGTAAAGTATTTTACTATTTTCTTGATACAACACATTGTATACACAGTGTTAATACATTTCCTCTACAAATTTGTGTCCGAAAGGCAAGGGAAAAATATAATATCAAAGGACTGCAGTTCAATCCCAAATCATTTTGTAGACTAGATTTTACTGCTAAACCAAAACTCAAATCAGATGCAGTTTGAGCGACAATCATCTTATATATCTATCAATCATTTGTTAACATTTACAGCAAGCAATTAGTAAATTAGTCTGATACATACATGCTTAAAAAAGTGTTTTTTAAAAGTAATTTTTTTTGTCTTATACAGCCTACAATTTTTTTTACATCCATAATAAGTATCTAATGTTGAGATGCCAATCAGACTAGTAAATGGAGACACAGATTGAGAACAATAGGACCATCAAAATCATCACACATACACACGCACACACACACACGCACACACACACACACACACACACACACACACACACACACACACACACACACACACACACACACACACACACACACACACACACACACACACACACACACACACACACACCAGTAAATCATGGGTCTGATTTAGCTTTCATTTATTTATTTGTACGTGTATTGCAAGGACAAATTTTAACTGAAATCAATGGTCATAATTTGTATCAATCATCTGTGAACATTTACAGCAAGCAATTAGTAAAAAGCCTTTTGATTTACCAAAGGATTGATCAGGCTTTATCATTCATTTTTAAAGGTCCCACATTGCATAAATTCAGTTTCCCATTATTTTTTTATTATAAAGCAGGTTTAGTTGCGATGTAAAAACTATTAAAGTGTCAAAACACTCAGCTCAAGGAAAAATGCACAGAGCCGAGCATTCAGCAACCGTGGCATTTGGACTTCAAAAGTTTGTAATGTCACAAATGTATACTCATGTCATAAATCCGCCCATCTTACAACTTTTTACACCAATAGCATGGCAATTGGTGATACTCTTTGTTTCTCTGTACGACAAAGTGTTTTCAGCTGTGAAATCACAGATGAACTATGTATTGTCTTCAACATAGATAGGCTGATATTACCTCACAATCAGGTGAAGGTAGGGAAATTACCCTGAAAATAGCCCAGGGTTCATAGGGTTAGGAGCATAACCATGAGTCAAACCATGAGAACCATAATCTATAGATGAGGCCTTGACCAGACTTGAAATACTGACAGCATGATCACAAACTGGTAGAGAGTAAAGTTGTTGTTCTATCATTGTTCCAACATTGTGCTGTAATGTATCATATTGCACTGCATCTGATCACACCTTATCCTACCATGTATATGTATACCATTTATCGTATCATATCCAGTTTTTTATGCCTGCCATCCTTTCTGTTATTTTGTCTGCATAAACACTAAGTGTCCATAACAGTCAACCGATTGTAAACTATTCATTTTCATAAATTAGTTATTAGGATAAAATCTAATATCTGACAATCATCTGACAGTGACTCACGCACACAAACGCATGCTTGCATTGTGACTTTATCCCCCGGTGGAATGTATTAATAACACACACACACACACACACACACACACACACACACACACACACACACACACACACACACACACACACACACACACACACACACACACACACACACACAAGCTGGCATTCTGACTCCATCCCTGGGCAGAGCACATAAATCTTTCCTAATAACAGCAGTGGCATTTCAGCAACAATAGGGATTACACACAACCTCTGTTGAATGGTCTAGCAACCAGAACACACACGGACAGACACACATAGTACTCTCTCTGACACACACACATAAGAAATGTTGCAAGTTCCTTAAGTTCCACTTGAGAAAAAGAAAAGAGAAAAAGAGAAGAGAAAATAGAGACAGAGACTGAGACAGACACAGAAAAGAGAGAGAGGAAAAAGAGAGAGAAGAGAGAAAGAGAGAGAGAGAGAGAGAGAGAGAGAGAGAGAGAGAGAGAGAGAGAGAGAGAGAGAGAGAGAGAGAGAGAGAGAGGGAGAGAGATATTTTGACTGTCAGCAACAAAATCAGAGTTGGTGGGCTAACTTTACCAATTGAGTATTTGCGTGATTTGTTCAACTTGACCTTTTTCTTTTCTAAAAAAGTTGTATAAATTCGTTGGCCTCTTTAAAACCTGTCCAATTGTGATTCAACAGCCCAAACAGTTGTGTTTGTGGGTAACAGAACTCCAGTAAAAACAGAAGCAGACGGAAGTTCATCTTTAATATGAGCTGCTGATAATTCAGCTGAAGCAGTACTTTAACATCATGTGATATCAATAGATTGAGTGAGACAGCAGTTTCAAGTCAATTTAGAAAAGCCCAGCTCTGCTCACACTGACAGAAATGTAAATTTCACTTTTCTGTAACACACCATATATCAATCAACACATTACAGACAATTATATCACAGAAAACTGCAAGCGCACATTTTATTTTTGTCCTGAACTATCAGTAGCACAGTCAGATCTAAAACAAATCCCCTTGAATGTACTGGAGATGTCATTCTTAAATCATATTATCCACCTGGCAGGCTTGAACCACCTTTTAGGAGAGAGGGAAAAGTACATTTGTGGATTTATCGTACTGGTTTAAAATGGTGGAGGGATGTTCAACATCTCTCTTACAAGGATCTTATAACTAAGTATAACAAAACATGGTTAAGGATGGAAGGGTAGTACCTCCAATAAATGCAACCTTTAAGTCCTTTTTGATATCAACAAAATTGTTGTTCCTGCACCGTCGGATGTGTCTTTTAAAAAATAATTTCAGTAATTTAGATTTAGATCAAAGAATAAAAACACAAATAAGCATGTTAAACAGCTCAAATCATTACTAATGTAAAATTATGTTTTTGTATTGGATTTTATGCATTATTTCAAAGGTTTTACAGACAAACTACTATTAGATTCAATCCTTATATTCAACATCCTGACAAGTCACGAAGCCCAAACCTACAAGAGGATGTCTGCCTGTAAGTGAATGGAATCGCTTGAGAGGACAAAGTTTAGGTCAAGACAAAGCAGCAACCAACAGTGACGTCACTCATTGGTTTATGAACAGCAGTTATGAATCCTCGAGTTCAGATATTGTCCATCGCCATCTTGCTAGTTCGGAGCGGGTTGGGTCCAGAAGTGACCATATTTGGACAAACTGGGGCGGAGCGAGTGCTGGATCTAAATTGATCGGATTGGAAACCTGACGATACTATGTCCCACCCATCAATAGCAGAAACCTGACTGCACCACAGGCCTGTCAATCAAACAGACAGGTCCCGAAAAACACGGATTTCTGAGTCTTATTTTCTATTTACTGACAGGATTATTTTCAGATGGACCGCCAGAAAACGAATAAGAAGGACTCACTTTGTATTTCATGAGACAAGTTGAATGGGAGTCTATGGAGCCAGACGCTTTTTGGAGCTAACCCTTTGCGGCCCTCGGTGGTATTGCACATTAAAGTACTTCTGCATCGGCCTGATTTTTTAGACCCGGAAGTTATGTTCACCTTTATACACAGTCTACGGTCATGACTGAGAACTAACAGCAATTAACATGCAACATACTGTATTTATTTGCTTATATTATGCTGTTCTTATTTGCCGTAATGCTCATGATTGTTCAGATTGCACACTAGACCAAGTCCAGAGCATCAAGTTGGGTGGATAGCTGACACAACATAATAATGATTACACAACTGAAGTTTATAACAATTTTAATGTCATTACATTAAATTCAGAGTCAAAAAGAAAAAGCAGGTGTCTAAATCATAAACCTCACAATCTACTGCCAAGCCAGACAATCTTTTAACAGCTGTTTCTAATTTATCTGTCACTGTAAGACTTACGATTACGAGCCTCAACAACCAAACTTGTGACAGTGAGCATTGGTAACGGGCTGCAGATGCGGAAGAGTGTCACTGCAGTCCAGAAGAGTGATTTCCACAAGCTGCGACTTAGGGCTCCCCCCTATAATTAAATCTTTTGATGAGAAGCAGCAAGCACTTAGTCATAAATACTAGTATCTCTGCTGGGTAACAGCTGTTGGCCAGACAATGCCAAAATTGCAGATTGGGATTTGTGTAACTCTCAGAAAATGTTTATTTAAATGCTAGTGGAATTTAAATGTATGGGAAATTGACGACAGACTACTATTCCTGTGGTCCATAATGTACTTGTATTACATTTGGATGAGATCCATGCAGCTGCTTCCTTTATGTATTTATTTACTGTGCAATAATAGTGGATCAATTTATATCTATAAGTCTTAAAAGTATGTTTTAGACTTTACTCATGAGAGCAAGCCAAGCAAAAGTGGGACACGGACACACGCACACACACACACACACACACACACACACACACACACACACACACACACACACACACACACACACACACACACACACACACACACACATAATAAATGCTCCAGTGGAAAACCAATGTTTAAATGCACATCTGAGTCCAGGCTAGTGAAGACCAGTCCCGAACAGCGGAGTAAGGAGATTACTTTGTTGAAGGAACAATATGTACAAGAGATAACAATTTTAACTTTAAAATTAGTATTTACATAACAGTCTTAGTAATGCCTTGTCTTTGCTGTCATACTAAGCGATTGATCAGAGAGTTCCGTCTCAAGTTATAAGTCAATGTAATTGATTCCAATTTCCATTCAATCTCCAACTTAAGTCTTCAGTACTAATTAAGAGAAGCAGCTACAGGACTAATGCTTGTTTGTGCAGAGGCTTTTTATGCCGTTGTTTTTGGAGGGGGAGTGATGGAAGGACATGAAACAGAGATGTACAGGGGACAATAGACAAAATGCACAGCAATCCAGTTCATCTCAGAGGAGCTCAGCAATGTGCAAGAAGCAAAATAGATTTGTTTGTTTTCAAATAGCCATAGTCACAGTGTGCACAAGGGAGTTGCACAGCTCAGCTCTGCTGGGACAGAAACAGATTATTGTTTACAACGAGGATGCTGCTGCTGTTGTATTTGTTTTCCTTTAATTCACTTGTTCTTACTTAGAAAATACCATTTGCTCTGAAAGTATCTGGGAAAATTACCCAGGGAAAACATGTTTTTTTTTTCCACCTTTCCCTCTGAAGGAGCTACGGTGAAGCTGTGGAAGGGTAATGCATGCCTTTCTGCAATATAATTTGTTACAGTGCCTCTTTGTCTCTTTTTACTTTACCTACCTGTCTGACTGGTTCCCTTTGTCTGCCTGGCTGTTTTTTTTTTCTTTTTTTCGCCTCCCTCTTTCTGCTATCTTTTAACCACCTTGTCCTAACAATACCCTCATGTCAGAACAGATATGCGGGCCCTGGTGTGTGTAATCAAAAGGCGAAAAGAGTTTGTGTTTCTGTGTTAGGGGTGTGTCAGAAAGTGCGCAAGTGAGAAAGAGAGAGAGAGAGAGAAAAAAACGCAACGAGACTTATTCCCCCCAAACATTTTTTCATTTATCTGTTGTTTTTTTCTTACCCCCTTCTTGAATCTATTATTTAGTTGCATGCCCCTGAGTGTCTGCTCTGATCACTGTTACAACTGTGTGCAAATAAAATGGAGGTTTTATTAAGGAACTAGCAATTAACTGAGTTTATTCTTCAAAAGTCACTGGCAAAAACACTTTACTTAATATTAGACCCGAGGTCTGAATAAAACATATTTGATCTCCCTCTGGAAATGAGGGCATATCAGGACTGATGTATATTGGAAATGGTTTGCACTTTGCACACCTCATCATAACTACAGTAACAGCAACAGAACTTTCAGTGCTATACCACTTTAGAAGCCCAGACTATAAGGGTTTCAGATGGTTGAACTCACTATCTCTACAATGTGCATGGCTAAAGGATACAAGAGTTTCTTACATATTTCATCATTGGGCCTCAATTTTCTCCATATTGTAAACATGCAAATTACTATTTGCCAAAAGGTTCCATACTTTCTGCAAAGAAAGACAAATTATGAATATACTGTAGGCTTATGATTAATTAAATCAAAGTAAAATTGTCGTAACTTTTGTTGCAGCATCTGAAATTCAAATTGTGAAAAATTAAGTATATATGCCCAGTAGGTGTAAAAATAATATTTGGAAAATTGAATAAATTAGAATAAGAGTAGCATTGGAAAATTTAAGAAAAAGGTGTAATTAGCCTCCATGGTTTGGCACAGCAATAACTCATATGAAGTTTCCAAATATCAAATCACATATGTCAAAGTAATTTCCACCAAAGGTCTTTTCCCAGCAAGTATAATTTTTTTTATATGAATAACATGGTAAAAACTATTTTTTTATTCAGAGCCAATTTGTGTTTAGTATTAGAAAGCGACATGTAGTTGCATGAAAAAAAAAAAAAAAAAAAAAAAGTGATTTTGAAAAGGGTAATATTAATTTACACGCACAGGTTAACAAAACTATATATATGATTATCATGGTTGTGTTTTTTAGTTAAATTGTCTTGATTATTTGTTTGTTTGTTTACTGTCTTTGCACTCATTAGTTTTAGTAGTTACAACTACACTATGTGGACTGGGTCATTAACTGCACTTGCACTGCGGTTTTGCAGTACTGTAAATGTAAATTTAAGTGTGCAGAGTCAGACATCCTACAGCCAAGTTTACATCAACACTTTAAGCTACTGTTTTGTCAAAAACTGGACAGTCACAAAATTGTAGCCTACAGTTTTATCTGCCCACATTGTTTATTGCATAATGTAGCGCAAAATACTGTTACAATAAAAAAAAAAAAAGACAGATGAAATCACTGCTACCTGCAAAGATCCCCAACAAACTAAATGAGTGTCGATGAGGTTCAGTCTCTTTAACATACAAATGTACAAACATGCATACCATGAACTCAATAAAAAGGCCAACATATAGAGAAGAGGAAATAATTCCTATCTCTAAGAGGAGTCAGTAACCAGTGTTTAGAAAGCAACCAACCAAAAGACTATCACTCAGCCATGCTTTCAATCCTCCTTTACTGTCCATCCTTTAACAAGCATTGACTTCCAAATGGGACACGCATTGACTTCAGAGAGAACTGTCTCTGAGAAGTGTGGCCTCGAAGGGGGACAAGTATTGACTTCAAAGGACACATGCTTTGAAACACATTAGATTCAAATGGGGTACATTCAAAACAGCATTAGCTTCAAATGAGTCATCCTTCATAGTTTATTGACTTCAAAAGGAGAGAAGAAGGTGAACAACAACACACCCGGTTGGTGGCGTGTGATACTACTAGTTCCCGTGAAAAAGTGTGGGACATTTGCTTCTGCTGAAAGAAATAGCAAATGAAGTAAAACCTAAACATTCTTTTTAGCTTTATAATTTAAAAAGTAGTATGACAGACAAAGGTAGAAACTACTTTTGGGACCCTTTGTTATTAAAGATTGTTCTATATTAAAAGCCTAAAGTCGTACAAGAATGATTTGTGTATCAAGCTCATGTTCAGCAAATATTTAGATTGACTTTTGCCAAGGGTGCAAATCATTTCAAAAAAACATAGCTAATTATTATTTAAGATCAAGGTGCTTAGCTTGTTCAGGGAACGAAATTATATAGATTTTTAATCCTAAATTTGAAATAGCCAGTGGCAGGTTTGCTTAAGAATATATATATATATATTTTTTTTTGGGCAAATAACTTGAGTTTGGTGAATAATTACAAAAATGTATTACTTGCTTTCATTTTTCACATTATTGACAGGCTGAGCACAACAGAGTTCACTGAGTAAAAAAAAAAAACATCCAAGAGAAAATTAAGAAAAAAGTGCAACAATATAGACCCATCTAGTCCAGTTATTAATGTATCAATAGTCTTTGTTTGTGTTGCTTTCGGTCCATTTTGAAAGACCACACAACTCTGTGGAGGTCTGTCAATTGTCTCCAACCCATGTTTTGTTTGCATTCAAGCTGTCAATCTAATTGAAAAAAAAACCGCAGGCACACGCTCAAACACACGAAAAACCAAAATGTTGTCATACAGAAATACACAGGAAAAAAAAAACGCATTTATTGCATCCAGTCTGATATACACACGTGTTCACACAGATTCACACATATAAAACCCAGTACAAAGAGACACACACTCACGGGCCTCACAGGTGTCTGTACACTGTGATGAAATCAGTGACCATTTTGACGGACAACACAGCGTAGTGATAACTGCGCAGGTTCCCATTACTGTGACTCGGTGTGGAGCGAATTCATCTTTAAACCCAGATACAGAGAAAATCCTGTGAATTACATGATAAAAATGATGCAGAATTTCAGTGGATAAAAAAGGGTAAGAGTCCTGTTATAACACTCTCCTGCCTTGAAGCTCACATTATTTATTTAGCTCGACTGCCTCTTTTCTTTCTTTTCCTATTCTCACCTTTTCCTTCTTGCTTCTCACTCTTGCCCTCGCACCCTGCCTCTAGTAAATCTCTCTCCTGTCTCCTGGCTGTGAGGTTCGGTGGAGAAGCAGATAGTCAGTGACACTCAAAGTGAAGTGGCCGGCCTGATACTGGCTCCGCTTCTCCCTGGGGTATAAGAAACCAACACACATGCCACACATACACTTTTCTTATTGAGAATTGACTGCATTTATTCTCCACACTTATATAATCCTTTTCAGTATAGAATTTGGGTAAACCTTCATTCCAATCCAAACCAAAAGATACATGACAAATGTCATCATGAAATCTTTAAGAGCCTCTAGCATTTATCCCATGGTGATCGTGAATATCCAGAGCACATTATACCGAAGACAAGGCATTATATCGTATAGTTCCTGAGACACTTCACTTAAAAACAAACAAATCAAACCCATGAAACAATTAGAGACGTTGCATCTTCCAGACACAACCAAATGAGTGAGCCGACCAACCGAACAACCAACGCTGAAATCCCTGCAGCCACCATTGTGGCTAAAAATATGCACATATAATTATATACTTGTATGTATGAGCACAAACACTCAAATATATATTGACTTTCCAGTACAGCAACACACACAAGCTGTAAGGGCTTAGTTATTGGTTAGTTCCGGTCTGTCCGGAGGTGTTGTGTTCTCTGGGTTGACTTCCTGCTGCTCTAAATGCGATATGACAGATGCAGGGTCACTGCCTTCATTTATAACACGGGCAATAAAAAAAAGAGAACAAAAATCATGCTGCAATTACTGTCACTTCATGGCTGAGCTCACTGTGTGCTAACCCCAGGCTAGCCCTAGGTAGCCCTAAATGCAATGATGATTCACTGACTTTGAGCCTGTACGGGGACAGGAAGAAGGGCTGTTTGTGAATGTGTGTTCTTCTTGTCCGGTGTGCAGGCTTATGCCATGCCAGAGGGACAAAAACATTACCAGTGGGACACAGAGAAAACCTGCATACTGTCCATCTTAGGGTACATTCCAGGTGATTTATGTGTGCAGACCTTCATGTTTGTGTGTGTTCATCAGTGGCTTAAAATATAAATAAAAGGAGAAGTGGGAGGCTATTCCCAGGCGATTAGTCTGACCCTACTGTATTAGTTCTTTATTTCCCTCGGTAGCAAAACATATTAGACCATCCTCTTGGACATAAGCTGCACACACGCACACACACACACACACACACACACACACACACACACACACACACACACACACACACACACACACACACACACACACACATGCGCATCCCCCCCCATCCCCTCCCCACACACACACACACACACACAGACAGACACAGAGGTCTGCTGAAAACCATACAGGTGGCAGGTCTGAGAAGTAGAAAAAACAGAAAAAAAACAGCAGGAGCGATAAATAAAAGTCAGATACTCTCTAAATAGGATTCTTAAGGTTATCAGCTGGCTGGGTAACTCATCTGCAAAAAAAGTTGTAAGTCCTTGAATTCTAATGCCCGTCACTCTACCACGGATATCCGGCATTTTAATCCCAGATCGGCTAAATCCAGTCGTCTGGAACAAATAGAATGTGAGGTTGACAAGAAGATGGGGAAAATGTCAAGAAATCCATAGGAATTCTATATGCTTGGAGTAAGACTTGATTGGAAGTGCCGCTGCGCACGTAAAATACAGCAGATGTCGTGACAGCATGAGAGGCACTTGGATTAAAGTAAATATGTAGTGGAAGGAGTTATTTTTATTTTTAGCCGACCAACTTAAGAGCAAAAAGATGGAGGGTATTGAGAGGGTTGGTGAAGTCCCATATGCATAATTCGCCTCCTTGAGCCTCACCTGTTCTCTGAGGCTGAAATTTATCTAGTAGCTACCGCGAAGGGCAGGGATAATATTAGGAACATTTGAGCTGCGGGTTTTATCTTAAGGTCAGGTTTTGCATATCATATTTGCACACACAAGAATTATGCAAACACAGTGTGTTGAAAGTTAAACACATAAATACTGTACGTGTTCAAATTGGGCAAAAGTTGTATTCACATTCACACACATACATACATGGATGCTGTCTCAGACTTACTGACGCAAACTCACACACACTGTTAGTGACAGCACCTATCTGCCACCCACAGTAAGTGACCTGGGTTAAATATGTAATGACTGCTTGTCCCACACTCAGGATTAATGGGCTGTGGAGAGTGGAGATAAAGGCACATCATTACCACACACACACACACACACACACATAAGAAACATCATTAAGAGTGGTGGAATCTTGTCACGTATGTTTTGAGTTTCATTAAAACATCCATTAAGATATTTTACTTTTATGTGGGGATTTTGTTTTGTTTTGTTTTTAGCAGATTATTATATTTTGCTTCTGGTGGTTTGGCAACAAAGTAAACAATGTGTAGAGGATGGGAATTTCAAATGTGAAATGATACAAAAGAAATTACAGAAAAATGAACTGAGAGGTTCTTCAGACAGTGATTTTCCAAGAGAAAGGATAGCCATGTACATTAGAATCAACTGCTTTCTGTCAACAATACGGAAAATGTGACCTTTCTTCATCTCTACAACATCAGCTGACTTAATACCTGGATGAACACAGTAATTATCACTGTGTTTTGACATTTTGAATAAATATTGCCATGCTGACCCAGTTATAAGAATTGAATGCAACCAACCTTCCTCATTTCATCCCACTTAACCAGTTCTTAATTCCATCTAGGTTGCTGTGTTCACCAATCCTCACCTAACCCCATTTCTCATTCATCATGTTCTGAATCACCATCCATTGCTCCCTAAATTTACAGTATATATGCCTTTGATGGTTGAAAACTGAAAAACACTAACAAACTCATTGTTTAACACAACAAACTAAAGGGCTTGTTCAGAGAGGTAAAAATGTAAAATTGGTGCCAGCACTGCATGTGATCGTATTAGCTTTTGGGGGATTATTTATTGCTTTTGGGGGATTATTTATTGCAGTAGAAATTTCTGATTGCATGTTTAATGTTTTAATTAAAAAGTTATTATCTAAAATCTACAACCTCAGCATAATCACTCATGCAAAGAGAAATGGGGCCCCAACGGTTTGTTCATCTCTGGGGAGGGTTGATATTTATGTCTGTAGCAAAGCTTGCTTTAAAATAATCTGCCATGGGCCTTGCCACACCACAATCAGCAAAGCAAAATGTAAAAAAAAAGAAAAGAAGAGTCCAAACCAGAACCATTACAGAATGGTCATATGCAGGTATACAGTATGTGGTCAGTCATGCAATTGAGCATGTACAGACACATAGTTTTCAACCATCAAGGATATGTATCCTGAACACATATCATACCATTGGTAGCTTTTACTATTTCCCTGCCTCTCATCAAATGTTCAAAAATGCTCTTTGTTCTTGTGTATTAAAGGTCAATGTTTTATAACACAAGGAAAATGCACAGTCAATTTTCACAACTCCTCTTATCTAAAATCTTTGATCTTCAATCCACGCGCCTCACATTACTCTGCACAAATACACATATACAGTACACTGTACACTACACACGCACGCACGCACACACACACTTTTTTTCAGTGTCGATTAATTTGTCCCTGTGGATGTGGTGTGTGCATAATCTCTTTTAATAATACATAACAGAAATAAAGCTACTTCTTTCATTATTAACACTTGGGTGCTAGGGGACATCTATGGTTTATTGTACATCATAGGCTGATATGCAGCATGGTCACGCACAGACACGTGCACACACATGCACACACACACACACACACACACACACACACACACACACACACACACACACACACACACACACACACACACACACACACACACAACTAAAGACTCTCATGGAAATTCATGCGCAGACATTGTTACGTATTGATAAATGCATATATATTCACAAACGCTGATATGATTGCTGATGTGCACAAAGAACACGGTCGTGACTGAGGGTGGATGCAAGATATTTGATTGCAGATTAACGTCTTTAAATAATTTAGGAAATGATGATGATGATGGCTGTCTCCTCGTACAACACCTTCTGATCATAAAGAGCATGAAAGAGAATGGTGGAGGTGATTGTTAGCAAATGGAAGGAGATGGTTGCAGCTTAAAAACTTGTCAAAGATGGACCTGTACATGTGGCCTTCCTGTCAAATCCGTTCATTTTACATTCCTGATTTTCTAACCAGCCAAATTAATGGGCTTTCAAAAGTGAGTTTTTCTTCATTAAAATTCTAATAATTTTGAATGACAAATTGTAAAATGAATAATCAATACAGACATCTAATGCTGTCCGTAGTCCTAAGCACTTATAGCAGAGTTCATAAAAGAATGATTTCTCTTGTCTTCGCTGCTACATGACGTAACAATCGATTTGCTGGGATCAAAAAGTCCTGCAAATGTATTGTCTTGTGAAAAAGTGCCACACTGAGCCAAAAAGTAACTCGTGGTTTGCATGTAATACATTTTTAATCTTAGCCCCGTTTGGGTGTAAAAGTGAAAACAAATATTTGTTCAGAATATGATACGACTGTTTAAAATCTTTATTTCATAACATGTAGTGGAAGTTAATGTATTGCCGCTTTAAATACTTGCCAGATTTATAAACTACAATTTCACTGCTGTCAGCTTCAGATTACAGAGAGCTCCATTCCAGCAAAACATTTTCAAGAGAGTGGAATATTGACAATAGACTTTTAACACATATTGATAATTTAATGGCTTTCTTTACCTGGGCCAAGGCCATGGTAAAAGCAGAGGGTAGTTTGTAAGCCAGTGGTGTAGCAGACATACAGCATGGATCCATACTGCACTTAACCTTCTTAACCGTGTTGTAGTTGTTGATAATTTAGCAAACTGAATAAATACGATCCTCTGCTCCACTGTTAAAAGATCCATGGATGGAGTAGATGAACTTTCTAAATGAATATTTTGAAGATACTTTTCTGAAACAATTATTTGAAAGGTAGCTGATTTAAACCAAAAGTAGTGGTTTGAGCTTTTAAAAGATTTCAAAACATCTTTTTTTGTTCTTTCTTGCTACCCAGAGGGACAGTGAACAGGGCTGCACACTTCACGCCACAGTCATCGAGACTCATGGGAAATCTCCATGGCAACGCTGACAATGTAAATCTTGTGTTATTTTTCTATCATTTGTGTGTAGAGTGTGTAACATGCAACTTATCCGCTGGTGTTTATCACAGCTCATTACCACGACAACGAAAAAGTCAAATCCTCTTATGCCAATGAGCTGCATTTAGATTTACCCAAGTGCTCTTGGGAGAAGAACATCACTCACAAACAGAGACAGACACACACACACACACACACACACACACACACACACACACACTGATAGGTTACACTGAGTGTTTAGATTCATCCCAATACTCCAGGGAGATTCAAATTCATTATGCTGTGGATATGTTGGCTGGCGAGATGCTTAAACTGAGGCCAGTACTGTGAGGCCACCAGAGAATTTAGACTTGGCTCCTTCATTGCTTCTTATTTACCCAACTCAGGCAGGGACCGACTACATCTGATCACAGTCTGGCCACCTAGACATTTTGGAGCTGCGAAATCAAACACATCGGCATGTTTTATGCATAAACACATAAACAGAGTCAAACGGGCTGACGGAAAACACACGTACAGAGTCATTTGAATGATGAAAATGTAGACTGAGGAGAGTAGAGGTAGAGGAGATGAGATGACTCGGCACTGGCATTGCCCATGGGCCTGTCTTATCACTGCACATACACACAAACACACAGTTTTGGCACAGATAGGCAACAAGATGGCACCTCTCATTGAATTGATATCAATATTTGGCCAGAGAGATATTTACACTCCCCTTTAATCAGGGGGAACAGATGGCCCCAAGGTCTGTGAACTGTGTCCATCCCTTTAACCAAGCACCAAGTCCTGGCAGTGTTTACATGCAGTGACAGAAGAGAAGACAGTGGACGGGGAAAGAAAAGATGAGTAAAGGAGAGGAGGAACAATAGTGGTGAACCATTGTTTCAAGACAGCTACACTGACAGTCCTAATAAGATCATTACAAGAAGCAAGTGTAAATCCTTATTTTTAACTCTGAAAAATAGAAGTAAAAGTAAACTCATTAATGTTCATCATATCAAAATTTGCAAGTATTTTTACTCTTAAAAACAAGTTAATTTTGTATGAATGCTTTTAAAAGAATAGTAGAAGTAGTAAAGCCGCGGGAAAATCACAGTCACAATTTTATTTTGCTAAATCCCTTGGTTACAAGTTGCGACCACAACAGCCTCTGGGAAGTGTGGAGTATTTAAGTCAACATAGTTTCACTTCGTCTAAAAAGTTGGTCAAAAGCCTTGCAACTTTGCTGTTTGTTACATCACAGACATAAGCTATCCTGTTTGTCCTACAATCAACATGTTTTTTTCTCCTGCAGGTCTTTGATCCGTTTTATTTCTGTGTGCACTCTTTGATGCTTCTTTTTCCTTCATGTCTTTTGTAATGTTCTTTTAAAGTGTGTCATGCCCTGCATGACATGTCACTTCCCTTTATGTTGTGTTCCCTTCGGAAATTACGTGAAATTAGAAATGTATGCACACATTCAGGTTTTAAGGTTTTAGGCTTCAGATGACTTCACATTCTCGCCCTCTTTCTGCATGTATGTGCGCATGTGTGTCTGCCTGAAGGAGTTGCACTAAAAGAGGGAATTTCATGTTTCCATTCTTTTTTTTTTTTTTAAAACATCCTCTCACACTTGTGGTTGACAGTTGCTTTGAGGTATTTGCCGCTTCACACAAGCTCACAAGCCAGACCAGACCAATTTCCAGACCTCACACACATCTACTACACAAATACACAAATGCTCACAAATAGATACCAACACACACTAATCCTGGCCCTGGTGTTGAAATTGCAGTAATACATTTCTATAGAATTGCACTAGATGGCAAAATTGCATAAATGCAACTTGGGAGAAAACCTTTTCACCGTTCTGGGGATTAAATCTTCCTTCTAAGCCCAGATCAAATATCTGATTGTTCAGCCTGCTGCTGCTGCTTCAAGGTAAAGCAAATACACACACATTTTGATGATATAGATTAATCCATTAGATTTTTTTTTGCTTCGCATCCCATATTCTCAACTTTCATCGCAATATATATCTCATCTGTTCACAAAAATCCATGATCATTTCCCTCACTGCAATACGGAGGCTTTAATTGCACCATCTTTAATTAAACATAAGCCAATATCCCTGAACAAAATCCTCTTTACTTGGTATAATACAGGTATCTTAATGCCTGTGTAGAGGAGGGGGAGATGGAGAAGAGGAGGATTTTATGAGGCAGAGATGATTAGGGTTAGTTCTCATAAAAAACTCATGGATTTAATAACAGTCTATTTATCCGTCTTTCTCGAAGTCACTTTTCATCCCTGCTTTTTTCCTGTCTTCATATTTGTTTTGCCTTTACTTGTTAATTTTTTCCTCTCTACGTCTTATTGTCTCTTTCTTACTCACATTGTCTTTCTACTCCACAACCCTCATATTTGGCACAGAAAAATGAACATGGTTCCCAGCCTGCCGTTGACCCATTCAAACCAAAGCCTTAACATTTATACTTGACTTTGTACGGATATAAAGAGGTTGTTTTTCAGTTGATTGAATCCACAGTCGCTGCCTGAATTGAGGAGAGACAAGGATCTGTATGTAATATCCCTGTTCTATATTTGGTTACCTTGTGAAAAGTTGATGCTCTAAAATACATGAGCACTTCACGATTATGTTCAACGTATCTCGGAGATTGACAAGAGGTTGACAAGGCTGGACAGTAATTCATAATACATTTTTTTCCAGGATGGTCCTGAATAAAAACATGTTTGCAATTGCATACTAGTGGCAGGCTAAATTATGGCACAGAATTAAACCCAGATCTGAGCATGATGTCATGAGGCCAGGTCAGCTATTTACCCTTGCACACCAACAGCAAATTGCAAATCAGCAACTTTACCTCTGTGACTTCCGTAGGGTTGATTGCATCAACAATAAACTGGAGTTTTCAAAGATTTTCTGTAATCCTTGAAGACATAAAAATGATAACTCAGCAACTAAACTGATGCCATTTCGATGGCTCTGTGAATATGCAGACTAGACAGCTCTATTAGCTCTTTAGAATTATAATTCATAATGATTATTTTCCATTTCTCAAAGTGACAAAGTCCAGGCTGGAATGTATGTGGTAGGTGTGATTACAGTATATGCATCTATGCAATTCAGCATCGGAGGCAGATTATCATTGGATTTGTGAAATAGGTACAACCAAAACAACGATACAAAACATGGCATTAGGGATTGATTCAAATTCATGTCTTCAAAGGCATTTTGACGTGTGACATGGTGTAAAACATGCACAGACTGTGCCATGTTTCAGATTTTTACAAATGATATTGCGACACTGTACAATTGTGAAGTATAAAGCATTCATGAAATAAATATGGCATGTATAGTTCATTATAGCAAACCACCAAATGGATTTCACAGAAGCACAGCATTGTGCATGCTGAGTAAAGGTTTTCAGCACTGTAAAAGACTATGAAGTGAGAATGCTTTCAAAGCAATTCCATAAATTGCTTTAATTTGTTAATTAACTTCATACAAAGTGTATGGAGCGATAGGTGTGCCATAATAAAGAATAAATCTGTAAAGGAATAAGGAAATACATGTGGAAATATAAATGGGAAGGAATAAATGAATGAATAAAAAAATGTGGAAACATAAAGACAAATAACAAAGTTTAAAAGAGTATTGCCTTTGCTTTTTCCATATTGCTTTGTTTTTTCACGTATTGCTTTTGCTTTTCCTGTATTGTCTTTACTTTTCATGTATTGCTTTTCCAATACTTTCTTTGCTTTTACCATATTGTCTTTGCTTTTCCAGTATTATGGCACTCCTATCACTCCATAAAAGTGAAAAGTAAGTAGAACAGAGAAAAAAAAACATCTCAAAGCTAAACCTGTGCACAGTTTTTCATGGTACATCGCAGGTAGGCTGTGCCAAGCATCGTGGAGAACTGAGAGTCCAACTGGGTCTGTGTAATTCCAGACTCTTCCTTGCTGTTGGAGCTAAATATTTTCAAATTTTGACTTATCAGTCCAGAGCACCTGCTGCCATTTTCTTCTCCACAGTTCTTCTGTGTTTGTAATTAGGTGAGTTTCGAGGCTTTGATTTTACATCATAGCGATGGCTTTCTGGCTGCAATTCTACAATCAATTCCATTTCCACACAGACTTCTCTAGGTCTGCAACATTCATAATGGTTGGTTGGTCTGCCAGTGCTGAGCTGCTGGCGCCACTGAACATCTTATGGTTTCAAAGTGAAATCAGCTTGATGTGGGTTTCTACTGCTGACCAACCACTATATGTCCGGTCCTCGATCATACCTTTTTCTTTGTGTTTCTGCAGATGAGCTTAAATAGCACATATGGATACTCCTGTCTGCTGCAAAACTTCTGCTTGTAAGAGGCCTTGCTGGTGTGTCGTGTTGCTATGCTCAATCTTGCCATGGTGTAAGATTTTTTTAGATGAAGTGATTATTTTGATTGCAACCTCATTATAATATGTTTCAGTTTCAGCTTTTGGTTCAACCTGCATAGTGGAAAGTGACCAGTCTTCTTCTTACTTCAATAATAGAAAATATCTCTATATATGTTTCACTATTTGTAAAAATCTAAAATACTCTATGACATGGCCTTTTGAAACACTAATGCAGGATATTTAAAACATCCAACTGGGACCAATGCTTTTGCAAAACATGTCAAAGCCCTGTACATATACCAACAAATATCAAAACAACTACACATTCATGATGCACAGTAGTTATGTAGGTGTAACAACATGGCGAGTGGCAGGAAACTAAGTTCCGTACTGAGAGAAATAATGAACAGGTGTCCAAAATACAAGCTTCAAATGGTGTGTGTGCATGTGTGTTAGCATGTCTGCTTGTGCTGATTGTCTGTTCACGAGCATGCTTTTTTGTATCGCTGTGCTTGCTTACAAATTCCCCTCTTAAGTCTGAGAGAGTACAGGCCTGTCATATTGCCGCTGACAATGAGAAGGGGTGACCTAAACTTCCCATTCACATTCTAAACATCATTAGCATACAGCCAAAACAAAAGGCGAATAGACTATAAAGGCTGTCACAGAGTCAGAATTAACAACCAGTACGATGGAGCAGTCACCTAGCAGAGGAAAGATTGACAGCCTTTGATTGCATTATTATGCATCGATCACATATGCATCTTCATGCACAAGTTAAACCAGTGAACAAAGAGACATTAGCACATTCCCACAAGAATAGAAAAACACAAAAACTACGCAATCTGGTGCACACAACAACAACAAAAAGGTGCACTGAACTCCACGTACAAATACAATCACAAAAAACGTACACAGGCTGAGTCACTTTCACACCTCTGTGTCTCTGCCTCCACCACCTCTTATCACTACCTATATTCTGTTGATCAGTTCAGTCCTGATGCCAGCACGCCAATAGTGGATTGGCAAAGTTCCCCAGTGCAGCAGGCTAAAATCTAAGCGCCGATGGACATTTGACAAATTGTTGTTGGCATTGATACCCAGAGACTAAAAGAGGAAAAGCATGGTGTGTGTAAATTAGCTTTTTTGTTGTTTATTTGGTTGTGCACACAACAGTTTCAGTTCAGTTTCTCCAAATGTACAGCCCGGTATCTCGGCACAGCATGTAAAACACATGCCTGTTCCCTGGTGTTGTACAGACGTGGGAAGAAGCAGCAGTAGGTAAAATGTTGAAGGTCACGTGACAAGGAGGTAGATGGGGTGGCCAGTGGGAACACAGGGTTCAAGTCCAGGAGGTAACAAAGTATTTGTTTGTACAAGATGTGTACATGTATGTACAAGAGTCTATATGCACAGGTGAAATTCCTGTTGGTGTGGTATATTTATTTAAGCCATATCAGATTACAGGTGTCATTAGCATTGGCTCAGTCTGAATCTCTATAGTAATGAATTTTTAACTCCTATCCAGCTCACCTGAGATGAGATCTGAAAGTAGAAAAGTCTGGCTGTAAATTATAAATCAGGGATGTCCAGAGTACAGGACAGTGGTAGAGGTTTGTGAGTCATCACATAACATTTTGTAATTACATCTTTAATTATTTATCTGGTCTGCAATCTAAGATTACACATTTGAAAGACAGACTACATGAGGGCTGTTTTAAAGTACTTAGCAAATTGAGGGCTTGGGTGGGATGGTCATTTTTTGAAAGAGACCACATTTTGAAAACACACGCTACCCACACTGAGGTTCCCCTTGTCAAAATGAGATGTTGAACTATCTTGACAGTGAAAGTAAATTGAAGCAGACTCAAATTATTTTGGGAAAAAGTTTGTCCCAGGTCTTCATTTAATTACTTTCCCTTTCGATAATCTTGATAACCCATAATAAAATCAAATTACTTTTTCCACTTGACTTTGCCATTTTGAAACTGGGGACTGGGGTTCAGTAGTGAAAATGTAATTTTTTTACTTTTTTTTATTTTTTATGAAGAGTATATTCAATGGTGAATCAAGCAACTTCCTTGGTCTCCCTAAACTTCAGCGAGTTACAAGTCTTGTTCCATTAGCGACAGGTTAATCTATGGCTCTTTGCAATTGTGTGAACAGCTGTTGGAAGAGATTACCCTTCCCTGTGTAAAAACTCAAGAGAGACTTCTTTGAATTCCAATATCAAGACCATTATGATCCAAGTCACCATGTACTGTATGTGTGCTCCCAGTTTAAACCCAGAGGTTCTATGCATTTAAACACCAGGAACACCCATTTTACATATTTCACCGGGGTACTTCTGCCATTAAGTTTTATTACAATCATCTCAGTTAATGAGTTGTAAACCATAAAATGGGTTTAACTACTGCAGTGAAACTTGAAAAACCCAAGAAGTGTGTCCCGAGTAAGACCTTCCATAACATGATGAGGTGATGAGCAATGTCAAACTATTTGCATTATGCAGGTGTGTTGGAACAGACTTGCATGAACTTTTGATTAAAAGCTTGAAAGTTCAGGTCATTGTATTCCCTCTCCAGGCCTATGGAGTACATCAGAAATCCGGATTTTCCAGATACATATGAATCCATGAATAGATAAAGACACTTGGGTGTTAAAGAGGTGGATGTACTGTAAAAAAAAAAAAAAAAAAAGGCCAAAGGTTTAATAGGTAAAGCGCTTAGGCAACGATAAATCAAACCCTCTCTCGTCTTAATACAAGCCAGGATGGAAGTCTTTAAAAGGATCAAAATGTTAAAAGAGTGAAGTTTCTGAATTGTTACTCTCCACTTTGGTTCCATCTGATACTGGTACTATTGACTGAGACACATAATCACCAACCACCAATAATTGTAATTAAAGAGCAATAGTAATTGAATAGAAGTTGAATCTTGGACTTGTTGCTCATTGTGAAAATAGCTCACATGAGAAATGACTGCAAAGTTTATGAATGTCTTTAATCTTGAAATTTAAAGGAGAGCATCACCAATTTTACACATCAAACAGGTGCTAATGTGTAGGTGAAACAGTTGCCTTACACCTTTTGTATTTTTGCAGAGGGAACTCCTTCAAGAGAATCAGTGTCAACTGTGGTTGAAAACTACAAGGTGTGGCGGGAGAAGGAGGAGAGTTTACTAGACCCATGTATAACCTGCTCCTCATCTCTGCTTAAGGAAAGTCACTGCAAGCATAACACCCAAATCTCTTCCTGAACAGTCAAGAGTTGAGTTGCATTATGGGGAAAGATAGAAAGTGAAGTACAGTGAAGTACAATGCAGGTCTGATAATGTTATAGAGGACCATTGCTACATCTGTGGAGTCCTCTTTTATGGCTTTAATACACTTGAAAATAATTGAAATTGGTGTCTAAAATGAAATCCTATTTTAGTCTGCTTGCCAATGTTCCCAATCATCTATTCATTGATGAGAACAGGATCTGTGTGAGTTGTCATACCTTCATGTGTAATGTGTAAACATATTACTTAAGTCCACAAGATATGCTGGCAAAATAAAAAGCAAACAAGAAATGGATACTGTAGGTCTCACCAATGCAGATAAAGTCAAGTCACTAAACAGTGACCGATTAGGAAATGAAAGAGTTTAGAAAACCAGTTTATTCTTAGATCATCACTGTTGATATGTGTGTAGGAGTAAGGTTTTCAGTGCACATAATTTAAATAAAGTGGCAACATACAGCTGCATAGAGATGCAAAAACATTGATGTGCCGTGAAGTGATATGATTGAAATAAATGTACCTGTGGTCACTAGTAAGCACCGAAGGAAGAAAAGAGGCAACTGTTATGAAGACTGCTGAGCACACTTGCTGAAAATAGCCATGCTCTTATGTTCTTCTTACTGTCTCACAATCTGTTTGAACCCCACGCAGTGCATGCTACTTACGTATGTAGCCCTTTGCCCTCGTGAAAAAATCTGATCCTCATTTTCAATTCATCTTTTTTCAAACTGTCACTCCACATGTAAACTTAGTCAAAACAGAGGGTTTTCTGAGTCCATAATTTGTGGCAGATAACAGCTAGCAGCACCAGCAAGTGGCTATTAGTCCTGATAAATTATGAATCAGTTTTATCTTACTGGCTGTCTGTCTCCTGCTGGAAATGATTTATTCTTGGGTAGCAGTACATTTGGACTGCACACGTTTTTGTACTAATGAGGCTCTGTAAATTAATGAAGGTATAGTTGTGTATGTGTTTGCCTGTTTGAATTTCTTTGATTGTAGAGTGTGCTGTAAAGTTGTTATGAGTGTTGTGCTTACCTGTGGTTACCTAAGGTTGCAGCTCACACATACATGTAAGTGTGTGTGTGTGTGTGTGTGTGTGTGTGTGTGTGTGTGTGTGTGTGTGTGTGTGTGTGTGTGTGTGTGTGTGTGTGTGTGTGTGTGTGTGTGTGTGTGTGTGTGTGTGTGTGTGTGTGGGGGGGGGGCTTTGTTTGGTTATGAAACTAGACAGTAATGGTTGTCTCCTTGTGGGGGCATGCTGATTGAGTACGATAAAGAAACAATTTGCTGACAGCAAAGAGCTCTGCTCAAACCACCAGACAATATACACATCTCCATCTAGTCCCTCATCCACACACATACACACTTACATGTTAATGACACGTTGGACTTGTGCTAACCAGAGTCCATGGGAAAAGACCAAGGTGGGCTCATATGAAAGTCCAATTAGAAAAGACAGTTAAAGGCGTTAAAGAATAATTGCAGCAACGCTGAGTGTTTAGCCTGTTTTCCACTGAGGCCTTACTCCTTTTCTTTCTCTCCCAACACACCTTTCACTTTCCATTTCAATCAAAATCCAAACAATACTTCTGGCATTGTAAGTGCAGTGATGTTATCTGTTCAGATGTTTGTGTCTACAACATTTATTGTCATACTTTGCTAATTAAAGGATGAAACACATTGTTTTGCAATTCATTAATAATTCATCTTAGTTAATTAAAACGATTTGATGACATTCAGAAAACCATGACGAACAGAACAAGAATTATGAAATTAAACAAAAATCTGCAGTAGGATAATGGTATATGTGGCAGTACTAATGTTTTAGAAGCAAAAGGCTAAACCAGATTCAAAATGGTAGGATTTAGCAGTTATGGGCTACCCATCCATCCATCCATTATCTATACCTGCTTTATCATGAACAGGGTCACGCTCTCATTCATACCAAAGGGAAATTTGTAGAATCACTAATTAACATGAGATGCACGTTTTTGGATGGTTGGAGGAAGCCGGAGCACCCAGGGAGAGCATGCAAACTCCACACAGAAAGGGCCAGGCCGGGATTTGAACCCAGAACCTTTTCGCTGTGAGGTGACAATGCTAACCACTGAACCACTGTGCTGCCCAGTTATGGGCTAATAAACTCCATTTTCAAATTGATTATTTATCTATTTTTTCACCATTACAGAAGGGTGCTTCTCCTTCAAATCATTCAAATTAATAGTGTCCTCAAAACAGCCTGTAGACATTGACAAATGGATAAAAGGTGAGATGATTAAGACGGAGACAAACGGAGAACAGGAAGACAGAGGAGAAAAGGCAGAACAACATCCCAACAGCAACTTTTACTAACTTTTTTTCATAGTGATTATGATCATCAGTGTTCAGACCAAGATTTTTTTATCTTCTGTCTGTCTGTCTGCCTACCTGCCTGTCTGTCTGTCTGTTTATTTTCTGTTACACGGAGGGGGAAATGTATTGGTATTAAATGGTAATTCTACAGTTCAATAGCAAGATGTGTTATCCTTTAACTAAATTGATATCATCACTGGGGGGAAATTGCAACGGGAAGGTAGATACGGCCACACACATACCGGCCCACAGAAACACAAACACACACACGGATTGAAGTGATTGCTGACTCTGCTCAACCCTGACCTCCAGAGTAATATCTGGTCCTTCTGCCGCCCACTTTCTCACCATTGAGACGTCAATCATAGGGTTGCATGGTGAGAAGGTTAGCGACTGTCTGTCAGTTCCACAGCTTTAACTGCCCACAGGTTTCAAGCACGTATCGACACATAGTGTCACACACGCATACTCCAATATATTATTGCCCGTTTTTCAATCCTGGTGTCCAATGTGATGGGCTTTCTGTCAGGCCCCACCTTCTTCCCCGCTCTCCATTTTAAAAAATAACAGTACACTTACAAAGAAATGTGTGACATTTAACATGTACAGCATTTAAAAAATAAATAAACAAATTCATATAAAAACCAAAAAAACACCCTTTGCCTTTAAAATAGCACCAATTTCCCTCTTGCAAACAGCTTTTCAAAGATGGCAGGTAGGTTGTTAGAAGCATCTTCCTGAACTTGCTACAACTCTCCTGTGGATCTTATTTGCCCGTGTCTCTTCATGTAATCCCAGATGGACTCCATGATGTTGACATCAGCACTTTGTCGGGGCCATTACATTTTTTTTGCCAGACTCCTTCTTCTTGTCATTCTTTATGACTCATTTTCCTCGTGTTATTGTGGTTATGATAGGAATCTTGACATCTAACAGTGCTTTTCCAGTGCTGTAATCTCTTCTTTTTTTTTTTATGTTCTCTCAACCGAAGGGCAGGACCCACTCTGTCCAGACAACTGCAGACATAGTTGCAATTAGGCACTAAATTTCATCATTAAAACTCTACCTAAGCATGTTTTTTCACCATTCAAATTTGTTTTGCCCTCACTAATATTTGCATAGAGGCGAACTAGTTACCCTGCCTCACCCTTCATGTACCATGAGGATAATAGTGTTGTTATTACTGCATCTCCACATCCTCTCATTTACTACTAACAACCTTCTCTGTAGCTTGCACAGGAAAGCACTAAAATGGAAGAGCCCTTGCCAGGGGCAGCTTGGCTCTTGCAATTAACCTCCAGAACTGCAAAGTAAGGGAAATAAGACTTGACTTCAGCTTTAATTACAAAACAGCAGGGAACTGCTGCACACACATGCAGACAATATACACAAAGCAATAAGCACACACAGTTGGAAACAAACACCTTGATGCATGTGTTCTGTTCATGTATGAAAGCACAATTATAGTATCACGAATATCCTATAAATACTGCAACTGCATGAACTGCAAACAGCCAGCATGCACACAACATAGAAATGTATACCACCAAACCGGTGTAATGTTAAATTTGAAATCAGAAATAAATTTGAATATTCTCAACAAACTGTTCAATAATGCCTCTTCAAATTGGTGTCATTTGTTAAGTCATAAGTTATAGACAAATTTGCACCGAAAAATAATATATTCAATTCCAAATATTTCAGCTGCAAATGAGACATTGCAGAGTTTTTACAAATATCGGTATGCATATTTCATGTTTTGATTAAGGTCTTGGCCAGAAGTATCTCAGCATCTTTCAAGGTTCTGAAATGCATAAATATTAATACATGTAAACCCACTGTCTTCTCTTTGCTCTTTTTGCATTATGAATGACATCACATAACATTAGGTTGCTGGGTAATGATAAGAGAACAGTGGTGCTGGTTTGATGAGTTATGCATGAAAGGACTTCTTTCAACCCTACCCAGTTTCAGTCTCTGTAAAGTTAATGTGCTTAAAGCTATTTTGATGTGTGCCTTTGTGAGACCTTTGTGTGGGCTGTCTTGACTTTCCAAACTTCAAATTCACAAATTTGGAATCCATTACTTCGAGTGGATTTGTGCTTGTGCCAAGTCACTTCTGCTGGAGGGTGTAACTCAGTGGTTCAGTCACAAAGTGTGGTGTTTCATTTTATTTTCTGAAATTTGTTTGCTTGTTTGTTTTGAATGTAGGAATCTGTGAATTGCCACTTACCATCTCAGTACTTTACACTCAATTGCGTTCATATGGTAATGTTGAAGATGAGGACCACGAGGAAGAGAATGCAGCTGTTCATACTAAAAGCATGTGGGCAACTGACAGTTTTAGGCTGAGTGAACATCATCAGGCCATGTTTACGCAGACCACAGCACTGCATGATACAGCCCTCTCATTAATTTCAAAGAGGAGAGTAGGGTGTGCCAAAGCAGAGGGCTCCAGCAAATACATGCAGGGTTGTGTTCAGTAAAAATTGCTGAATGTGGCTTAACTCTGCTGCAATGCAATGCAAAATTTGCAAGCAAGATGCTGTTTTGGTCAATTTAATATATATTTGTAATGTGAACTTCACATTTGTAGTTATTGTTCCTGTATCTAGCAATTGTTGCAAAAAATGCTAGAATAACCCAGGGTTGTAAAATCTGTTGTCAAAGTTTTAGAAATGCAGCAAAGTGGTTTAGCTTTTGATGAGCCATAAAATTGCTGGTTCTTTTAGTCAAAATGGCGTTCCTGGATCATAGATCAAAGTCTAACCAGTACTTCAGAATCAATACGCCTCCACCAATGCAGACCCAACGCAAGAGAGTTTTTGTGATAAATGCCCAACCAGCAAACAGTATACATGGGATTGATGATCTGACCTACATGCACCACCCTTGAGTCAAGCTATAATCTTTGAAAATTGTTTACAAATTACAATTTTACTAATATCCCAGATGAGGACACAATGAACATGATAGCATTGGTCATTCTGGGTCATTTTGGAAGGAAATGACAACTTATTTTTTTCATTCATGTTGGAGGGCTGAGGTTGTCCGGAATAAGGTACTAACCTCAAGTACTGATGCCAAACAGATGAATGGAAAATATTCTTAATACATTTTGAGCTTGGTTGAATAACAACACTATATGTCATTCATAATTAGTGGCAAACGAATATACACGTTTTCAGTAAGTTTACTTACTTCGCTCTGTTTTTTTCTGTGTTTACACATCAAAAGGATTTCTGTCTTTCACGACTACTCAGACACATTTCTAAAGAAAAACATTTTCCCTGGCCAGTGTGTGGGAGAACATTTATCTCAGGTCTAACAGCCCACTCATTCACATTTAAGCAGTGCCCATGTTGTGCCTGAAAACATGCCCTCATATGAGTTAACCTCCGTTTAACAGCAGCCATTTTTTTGTCTGATACTATAGATACATTTTTGCTCTATGAGGGTCAGAGAACAGTTGGTGCTACACTATTATTACAACAGTGAAATATTATGATGAGACAATAATTGCTGTTCTAACTAGAGTTGGTAATAATGCAGAGTCTTTGTATATACAGTGTGAGCCTGTGCTTCATGAGCTGAGGCTGATTCACCTGCCTCTATTCCACTGTAACTATCGTACAGAGCAGACTACTCACAATATTATGATCTGAATGAGAGCCATGCTGAGAATCAGAAAAACATACACACACAAGCAGATAAACATGCACTCATACAAGCAGACTCATACAAGGTTAAGTATTGCTGGTTTAAGGAAATCATGTTACACACAAAGTTTGGAAACCAGAACAGTTCGGGTCCCAAACTCTTGTCTTGCTGTCTACAGTTTCTGCATCCAAATGCAGATATCTGTTTAAAAGTTAGCTAAACTATATGTCAAGTGAGTGTGTTTTCATCCAGTGGGTGTTAAATGCAAGTTCGACACAGGGTTCAGTGGGTAGAAGTGAGCTATGATCGCTGTAACCCTTGCAAACAAAACACTTCTCACAATGACGGGCATTTTTCATACTGAAGGGCACTGCTCATTTTGCTGTCAGCAACCCCGAAGCACAATATCCTGGTGCCTGCAAAATACTGAAGGTAGTGACAAAAGGCCAAGTTGATGGTTTGTTTGTTCTTTTGGTAAACCAACACCATGCAGTTTTATTAATTGAGGTTAAGTCTTCTGAGACATCAGCTTTCTGTTTCTGTTCACATTTTTATTTCTTTGTGGGATTGTGGCCTTTTATTGATAGTATTAACTTCACAGTTTTAAGAAAAATCCTAAAATACACTCAGTCAGTAATACAATATATGGCTTATGGATAAGGTGATTAAAAAAAGAGGGGAAATTAAATGAAGTGAGCCCTGAGAAGGACACACACTCTGTGTGGGGTATGTAATGAACAGAGAGAGAAAGGAGACATGTTGGATCAGGAGGGGGTGGCATCTGCTAAAATAGCAGGGGATAAGGACCACACACACACACACACACACACAGGTGAATGCTCAAGCTGGCACTTGATTGGGGATTTTGTGTGTGGTCAAGCAGGTAAAAACAAAAACAGAGCAAATCCACGTGTATGCAAACACAGACCTACTGTTGATACATATATGCATGCAACAATGTGCAAACCTGCCACAGCACATTGGTATTCATAAAACTACCTTTTCCTCAAGGTTCGCTCGACCCTTCAACCATTACCTCTTGGTTCAAGTTGGCATTCCCACAAAAAAAAGTCAGAAAGCGTGAATAAAGACAGACAGACACAGAGAGAGAGAGAGAGAGAGAGAGAGAGAGAGAGAGAGAGAGAGAGAGAGAGAGAGATTTTGACTGTCAGCAACAAAATCCGAGTTGGTGGGCGGACAGAAAAAAATACAGATTAACAGTTTGCATCACTACGGTGTTGCTTCTCTTTTCTTAAAACACATTCTAATAACTGAGCATTGGTAGTAAGAATATTTGGGGTCATATTCAATATTCAGAATGTTAATCTCATTCTATTAGATAATTTTTTTCACAAAAAAAGTTGCTGCTAACCATCATCTCACTGTTGACGCGATCCCTCCACAGCGTCTATAAAATTTATTATCGACAAGACTAGTGTTGGTGAGTGTGTAGTAACTGAAATGTATCACTTTCCTTTGTGAATATGAATTTAAATGCACAAAAGCTGGTGCAACTGCATGTGGAAATCAGAGATTGCATGCGTTTGCATCACTGTACAAGACAGGAGAACAACTGAGAAGAGGTGTTTCCTGAAGAGTTGTATATTTGTTTGTTCTGCTTAGTTTTTCATTTTGGGTTTATTTACTCATTCTGGTTTTCAGGAACTATCGGTCTTGGCAACATTTTATCACCTTTCGCCCCTGTGCAGCAACGATCGTGACAGGCAAAATACACAGGGATTACAAATTACAGCATTGGAGTTAAAAAAATATATTTTTGAATAAGTTTAAAACATAGGAAATTTGTACCTGTACAACCGGGAGAATACAGCAGAAAATGTATCTTTGTGTGTGTCTGCAGAATGGTCCGAAAGTAAGGAAAGCATCTAACTTTGTCAAGAAAATCCAATAAAACATGTTGATGTGGCCAAAACGTTTTTTACCTCAGGGCCTGTCTCTCATAATAGACTGCTGTCTCTTATTATTGAGGTACGTCAACACATTGAATTTATTAGACGAAGTCAAATATACCGAAATAATCTGCCCGAGATCAGAATATATTACCAGTCTTAGAGGAAATGAATGATTACAGTCCTGATAAGGTAACTAGTATCTGAGATGGTGCACATTTTTCTAAAATAACCTACAGTCCCCACTCGTGTGGGAAAACATGTTTGTGTACCTGTCGTCTACAACATTTGCATGTTAATACCCTTAAGAAACTAATGGGTGTGCAAGAGTGTGTGTCCAAGAATGTGAGTGTTTGGGAATGTCATACCTCTCTCCACTCATTATAGTAGGACATATCCACGTGTGGCATTTACCTCTGACCTCTGCTCCGCGGCAAGCACAATTACTGAAAGGCCAGAGTCTTCAGCTCATGTCCATCACATCCAGTCTCTCTCCTCTCCTCCATATCAGACTCACTGGTGGTGTTAAAACTGAGAAGAGAAAGAAAAAGGTTGCATAAATTTGACGTAGTTAATTAGTTGAGGATCTATCTTTTCATGACTTCACACTCTTGTTCTTTCTCAAATTTTTGTAAATGAACTACAGCTGTTTTCATGTCATCTAATTTCTGTTTCTCATCTTAAATACATTTTCTCTGCACGTTAAATCTTAGATTAAGAAAAGTTTCAAAGTCCAGCGAACAAGATCGAAAGAGAAAGATTGAGCAAAAGAACAAGAGATGGAAAAAAAGAGCCTAAAGACAGAGAGTGAAGGAAAACCTGATTAGGGGCAGTCACAGGCCACCTTCCTGTCCTTCTCACTGCTTCTCTATCCCTACCTCCTCCGCTCCCCTCTCCCTCCATCCACAGGTAACACAGCTCCTTGCCGGAGAGGAGGGGATGAAGAGATTAAGAGAAAATTACACAGAGCCCTTCTCTTTGACAAGACAAGGGAAGTGGAGAGTCGAAACTTCAAATAACTTTTGAAAAGACGAGGGTAGGGGTCAGCGAGAAAGGCTGGACAAGAGAAGGACCGACAGACACGGAGAGAGAAAAAGCCATCTGGGATTTGAGGTCAAAGTAGATGAAGGAAGGGAGACTGAGAGAGGAGTGAATTAGAGACGACACAGAATCTCTATGTTGACCCAATACAAAGAGGAGGTTATTGTGCTGGAAGAAAAGTACTGTCACTTAGGGAAAGGTCATAAGACCGACACCAAGATATAAGCACCAGTTTTTTTTTTTTTTACCAAATTAGCTCCATGGCAGTGTTGAAAGAGGATCGGAAAAACTTGACAAGAGGGATTAAAGGAATAGTAAAAAAAAAAAAGGTTTTCTCAGAATAGTTAAGTTGATCAAATAACTAACTCAACTGTTTGCAAAAAATGTTTAACTGTTTTAATGTTTGCACTGTTAGATAACATTTCTTGATGGAATTCTAATGCTACTTGGGAATAGCTCTAATGTTTTACTATGTGCTGATATGGATTTTGTATATGCAAGCAGGCTGAGGCAATACGTAATGATAGTGAAGCAGTAATTTTACAAGAAAAAGTGAGTAAAATTGAGGTGAATTGGGGCCACCGTTATTGGAGAAATTGGAGAAATTGCTTTCTCTGTAGCGTTTTTCTTTTTGTATGGTTATTTAAGTTGGTGTAAACAAAGGAATACAAAGGAAGTCCTTCTCTTTCTTTTTGTACTGACTTTCTTTCCATGTCCTATATTCAAATCTTTCATTGAGTTTGATCATTTAGTAAATGCTTTGGATTGTTCCTTTGAGATTCGGCTCTACAAAGATACTTTGTAATTTTGTGTTTTCTTTTGTTTTGAGGAATGGTAAATAATAAATACGTTGTAGGCAGGAACAAACAGTGAGGTGGATCATAATTTAATCTCATGTGTTTACGCTGTGAAACATGACACGTGGAGTTTCATTTAGCTCCCATGTTGTCATTGGCTTTGTCATTGCACAGAGTACAGAGTTCTGAAGTAGTAATCATTCCCTTTGCAACAAACTGAACACATAACTAAATAACTAAATATTGAATGATTTATGTGCAAAAGAAAGATTCCCAAATGCATATTCCTTTTGTTTGGCAAAAAGTGTGATGAACAAACTGTTTGTAGAAATGCAATGGGATTTATTAGATTTGAAAGGTTAGTGAAGGCCTGTCAACACCAATCCCAGATACAGATAACATGAACATCAAGGTTTTCATACATTTCACAGCTGGGGTCTCTACAAGTGCCAGACAGAAGTAATGTGCAATTCTCTGTCACCACCCTCGCTGTCAGCATTTCAAAATCATGTTCAATAATAATAATCATTTCTAATGATTATAGGAAAAGTCATGAAGAACAAAGCTAATAAAACAGAACATAAATGTTAACCATGATTAGCGTGATGTTGATGACGTTGAGTGTTGATAAATTATTAATAAAATATATACATAATATACCTTTTTATTCATTCGAATCTACATTTTGAATTCCATTCAAGTCTAATGACTTGATGATGACATGATCAAAACGTTGTGATTTTGATTATTTTTGCAAAAAATGTTGTAAAAATAAATCTGAACTTCCCTCTGTCACATGCACACACACACACACACACACAGATACTGTGTACACTGAAATCAATCCCTTGTACTTTGTTTCCCGTTCAAAGGAAAAAAGAAAAGGAAACACTTTCCTGCCTTTCTATCGAATCAACGTTTAATGAAACTGGAAAGTTCAAAAGGAACAAGAGATTTTTAAGGAGCAACTACATATCCATATCATCTCAGAGCTGACGTAAATTCTGTGCACGAGTGCCCCACTAAAATCTCAGTGGAGATACGGGTGAACGGGAACAAGTCTGGCTGACAGAATGGCACAGTGTATGGGAAAAGTGAAGTGTATGTGTGTGACAGGGTAATGTAATTTGCTTTTGTTTAACCCTGAGCTGTAGGGTCTCTTGTTTTAATAGACTAGTAGATTAGTTTTGCAAACCCACATAATTGGGTAAGTGATAAAGCATACTGTGGTGTTCCTATTGTGCCATTAAAGCGCACATACTCTCTCTCTCTCTCTCTCTCTCTTTTTCTCTCTCTCTTTTTCATACACAAACACACAGACAGACACACTCAAAACACATGATTTTGTCATGCAGAACTGTATACAAGTAGTTCAGCTGAAAAGCGACTAAACCAAATAATAGTTCAGTAACTGTAATCCACTAAGTATATTACATTTTATCAGAAGATTATGGGTGAAAAGTGTTGCGCCTGCCATTTGAGACAATAGATCATCTTTTATCCCCTTCATTTCCCCAAGATAAAAGCCGACTGTAGTTTCTTGCTCATTAGTTTTATTCTCATCTGCCTGTGTGTCCTTCTGCTCCATCCTCCCATCAGTAAACAGCTTGGGAACATAAATCCATTGACTCTGTTGTAATGTTCTGAGAAAGACAAATGTACACCTGCTTTTCCAAAGCAAATCCCACTTTTAAGTAAATTTAATTATTTCTAAGGTAAATTACCATAAACATGAGATGGTTTAGATTGGACTGATTGAAAAGTAATGAGACATAATGCTTATGTTGCAAATTTGCCATAACAGATGTACTTAAAGCTGGTTTCAAAATACACAAATATGCTATATGGCAACATATAATATGATTTATGCAGTCATTACCCATGGTATTACAAAAACAAAACACCACCTATTATTGTAGATGTCTGTAACTGAGGCAAAATGTTGCTTTGATTATCACAGGTAGTGCCCACAACCACCATCTGCCAGAACACAGGGTCACAGCACACCTCCGCTTAGGTAAGCTCCCAAGGTGATGCCTGGAGTGAGGTGTGTGTGCATGTGTTTCCTTGTGTGTACAGTATGTGTTTATTTGATCATCCGTGTTCGCATTACAAAGGATTTTAAAATACACTGATATTGAAACATTTAGTATTTTTCTATATATGACAAGAAGGGTCATAGACAGGACTTTAAACACACTATAGGATCTAAACTACCCAGTCACCTACAAGTTTTTTTGACTGCCCACAATATACGACATGTATATAAATGTATAATGTAAACTACTCTTCTGGTCATTTCAACTCCTCACAAAGACTTTGAGTTTACCAAGAACATTGCCTAATACTTACGATAATGGTAACTAGTCTGTTTCCAATTATTTGAATGACTAATTATTTTTTCATGATATAAAATGTAGTGTGACAGAAGATTTTTTTTTTTTGCCATGTCACCCACTAGCTGGATAGCTTTCAGGGGACATAAAGGTTGGAGAAAAGGGTAAAAGAGAAAGAGAGAGAGAAAGAAAGAAGAAAAGGCTGCTCTGTGTAATTACAAATTATTTGATGAGTCCTACTTCTGTTATGATATGCTGTGAGGCAGTTACTATGGCAATGTCATGTGCAAGGTAGCAAAGCGACCTCGAATGCCCTACAGAGTGTGTGTATATGTAGGTGTGTGTCTGCGTCTATGTACATGGAGCATATGAAGCTTCAAAGGTATAGCGTGGGCTGGAGAGTTTTGAGCAGCCCACACTGTTAAATACCGGAGGAGGCACACAGTGAGAGGCCGAACACACCTCAACTGACTTCCTGTGCGAAAGAAGCTGTCAAGTTTTGAGTTGTGAATCTATAAGTGACCTCTTATTTTACCTGTCTCTGGCTGTGTGGGAAAAGGACAGGAGAAAGGGGGTGGAAAGGAAAGAGAGAAGAAAAGGGGCTGCATGATGAAAAACGGATAAGAAAAAAAAAAAAAAGAGCAGTAGCGTACAGAGAGCGAGAATACAAGAGCAAACAGGCTGTCACTCAGATAAAATGATGCAGGCTGGAAAATGACCAGCTTCTGGTGCATTCATAGTTCATACAGTATAAGGCATCTTTTCAGAGTCGATCATAAACACAGCTGCAGAGGTGTATTTGTGTGTGCGTGCGTGCGTTTGTGTATCCCTTTAATGTCACGAGTCAAAATGGAACATGAGAGGAACTGTCAGCACGCTCAACAGGGGGCGTTTTTTTCCCGAGGTGAATCAAGACCTGCCTGCTTAGAACTCAAACCTGTGTTTTATAGGCATCAAGTACAGGCAACCTCTTTGATGGCTGAGCCACAGCTGCATGGAAACTTATGCACGCCCATGCATGCCAGCACACAAAAGCTACACATTTACACAAACACACACACACACACACACACACACACACACACACACACACACACACACACACACACACACACACACACACACACACACACACACACACACAGCGCTCATATGTTAAAGCTTGTGCAGCTGCACTCTACACTGCAGCGTGAAGAGCAAGTTCTGAGAAAACTTTAGCTTACGTAAGTTGTTTGTGCTAATGCACGCAAAACTCTTAGCTTGCACTTGAAACACACATACTCTTGAAATGCTGACAGAGTTAACAACACAATTTAGTACGAATTTGGTACGACAAACCATGAGGAATTTGGCTTTGGAAAGTCAATGAGAGAGGCACTAATGCGTTATGGCACCAGCTGGAAACACAGGTAATTTGATTCTGAAAAAAACAACAAAAGAAAATCCCAACGTCTTATCTCTTTTCTCACCAACATGGACCCTGAAGATGACCTTGCAAAATGTTGCAGATAATTTATGTTGATGGGGATAACGGTATCAGAGCAATTCATTTCCTCATGAGAAAAATTATTCTAATTGCATCTGTGGTCTTTTGGCTTGTGTTGTGTAAAGTTAACGTGTACAGCCATCTTTTAGTTAGCTACAGCATTTTATTTTTAGCCACAGTATTACTGGAGTATATTGAAGTAGGACAGTGTTTTCCAAACTCGCTCTTCTCTTTAGTGCTCTTTCCCTGACTCCCTTTCCTCTCCTAATAAAGATCTTGTATATTGTTTAATCTCTTTTTCTCATTTTGATAAAGTTGCCCAAAGCAGCCTCTAAAGTTTCTTAGAGAGGACAAATAGTAACAGTAACAGTAATGATACCCTAGTTGATCTCTCTAGTCACACCAGCCTTTTCACATTTCTACATCATTATATTGCTATTTCTCTTCACTGCACAGCTACCCGGATGTCACTTGTAATTCTGTCTTTGATTCTACTTTTGTCTTTTTCTATTCTTTCATTGTCTTAGTTGAACAGGAAATGTGACTGTCCATGTTCCCCGAATTCCTTTCACTGTATTACTAGAGTGACGTACCCTGACTTCAGTGTTAAATCCAGCTGAAAAGGAACGTAATCATATCAGTGCTGAGCAGCAAAGTGGGTTATTTGACAGCAGAAAGAGAGACTGAAAGGGACCAGAGCCAGACTCATTGCTGCTACAGGGAAAAGCTAATTCGGCTCTTTCAAAGGGCATAAAAAGAACGGCACAGGAGAAGAGAAGAGAGTCGGTGAACAGATCTGTTCAATTCCATTTTACAGCCTATACTGGACATGTGCAAGAGGGATTAACTAGGATAATAATGGGTTTTAATGATGGAAATTTCAAAGAACTAAAGTGTGGGACTGAGTGTGTCAAAGAACAGGGGAAACAGACAGAGAGGACAGAGAAGGACAGACGGACGGACAGTTAAGAGTTAGACCATCCAGCGCCGTATTCTCTGGTCCTCTCATTAAAAAGCTTGAGGAGGAAAAAATGTTGAAGAGTAGGCCTCATTCTTCGTTTGCTGCAGTCTCAACTGAATGGCCTTCAGTGCGTAACCATGCCTCTAAGCCTGGATCCTGTGGTGAATAGACGGAATTTACAACAGCGGACATGATTAATACCCAGTTGAACTGACAAGAAAAAAAGATTTATGAAAAAGAGAAAATAAAGGTGAGTAGAACAAAATGAAGAACAGGTTGATTCAGTATGTTCTACTGAGTTGCAGTGAGTCAGAGCTGTCAATTAAAAAATGTATTACCTAACCTAACTTAATGTAAGGACGAGCGTTAACTAGCTCCATATCATTTCTCATTTTGGCCTTGAATGCAGATATCATCATACTGGGAAAATGGCTATTTTTATTTAATAAAAAGTAAAACCCAAATGTCCAAAATACATGAAAGTTCAACTGCCATTTAAGGGCATGAACATTTGATTAGCTTGAACAACTGACTTATAACCGTTTATCTTTCTCAAAATATGTATTGCAACTTTCAGCTTCAAAGTAAATAGTAAATCAAAACAAATGGTTGAAAATCATATTCACTGGAATCAAAGAAAAATATTTAGAAAAAAAAAAGATCTGACCAGACATGGTACTTCTGCAAATTAGCTTCAGCGCTGTAATATTCAATAGAGTATACTGGCAGGTATAATTTGATAAAACATCACAAAAGTATACTATTGTTCTATTGTTATTGCAGTTTTTGGTATTTACATGAGAAAACACCTGTGACGTGTGCTCACAAGCGCACACACAAGTTGTGGCTGCATATCTGCCACAGTGGTTGTGTAACCACCGTAAGTTCATGTACTTTAATTTAATAAAGTCACCAATAATTATGCTATTTTCATTGGTAGTTTTGGATTACTTGTTATTGTACAATTTCAGTCACTATAAATCCTGCAAATGCTTCACAATAAAAGTCATGTGAAGAAATATTAATAATCTGTGTTTACTGCAACGAAAGAGGGCTTTTAATTAAAAAACACAGGAAGTGTTGAGTTTGTATTAACGAGTACTGCAGCAACTGTTACAGGGCAAACGGTAGAAGATCAGAACTTGGATTTGAGTTGGCATCGTTAATCAATCAATAATGGTAATGGTAATATGATAACTTTGACCATTCTGTGTTTTTAAATGGCTTTCTTGCATGACATACATTTAGTGAGGATTGGATCTTCAAGCACTTCAAAGATGTATGTGAATTTTAACCAGATCAAGAGGACTGTGATATTTTATTTTTTCACTTGGAGAAAAAAGTGTTGAAGTGTCGTTCCAATGTGCTCTCACAGCACTACACCTTTGAGTGCACTCCATTTGCTATGTGTCACTGTGTCCTTAGGATGGAGACAATGCAGTCCCTTAACACCCACACACAAGTCTAAAGCTGTTATGTGATTTAAGACTTAATACATTTGAAAAGGTTAAGTGAGACCATTGTGTTGACTTGACAGCCTTTAATATCCAATGTGGATAGGCGAAACGTCTGAGGCCTGTAATATTAGGTAATGGAATATTTTTACATATAGATGAGAAATAAGTGTTTTGGCTCTCTGATTATCCTAGTTTAAAATGTAGACATACTTTACTGCCTTTGAAACAATATAAATAGACCCTTTACAGCAACAGAAAATCGTCAATAGTGTAGCTACGTCGTTTTAGACTTTGTTTAAAAAAAAGTTGGTGATGTGGTCACTCCTTTTTTTTTTTTTTTAAATACTGATTGTGTCATGCACCAGGCACTGCTTTACCTACACTGCACATGAGTGGGATTCAGTGGTGTAAAGTCTACTAATTAGGGTTCTCCATCAATACATGTTTTATTTACAAACACAGATGATGTAAATGAGCACATGTGCCGATTAATTAATTTAAATGCGGACTGCCAATTAGGTCGTGATGCTGGACTATGTAAGACACGTCTTGCTCATGTCTGGAAAGCAAAAAGAGTTCAGAGGAGACATAAAGAAGACAATACTATAGCGATGCTTGTATTTTTGCTTACATAGTAGTTCTGTGGTCCTAAACAGCAGGCTTTTCAATTGATTATTTTCTGTTCTTACTATAGTGGTTTACATCTATTACTTTAAGGTGCAATGTGTAAACTTTTTAGTTTAAAACATTCAAAAACTAACCAAACGTATCCACAGAATGTAAGGAAACAGCAGTTTTGGTCGAGATGTTGACTGAAGTTAGCATGCTAATCATCTAGCCCCAGTCCCATCCTGTAATACCATTCAGCACCACAAGAGGCAATAGTGAGTCACTTTAATGCCCATCCTACCTTCACACTAAAATGAAAGGAAGAAGAAAAAAAACAAAAAAAACGCTTTCTAGCCTCCTGTTCGGAAGAATGGAACAGTTATAGCCACGATGGCCGAAAACGCTATAGACAGCTCCTAGTGGAAAAGGAATGAAGTTTGATGTTGAACTTACAATTGGTCTTCAAAACGTGTGAGTAAACAGCAGTTCATACTAACGCTAGCTGTAGCTTTGCAGCTGAAAGATTATAAAGATAGCTAATTGTGTAACGTCTCTGGTGCATGGTCCATCAGGACGACTTTGACAAATCCCAGAGGCTTGCTGCAGGAGTGAGCAAGTGGACCGTCATGAAATCCATTACTTTTTTTTATGGAGCCTGTCTGTCTCTTTACCTGGTCCTCTCCGAGTGCACATCATTCAGGGTGCACATGAGCGTGCGGTGGGCAGTCCGGTTCCAGCAGATAATTCCAGGGCGGAATTTCTTTCCGAGCACGCTTCTGTACAACGTTACTGACAGTGTTGATCTGTTAAGTTTGCCGTTTGTTGAAATGTGGTTTAGACCAGTGAGAATAGCAGTATGTGACCAGCTCAATAAGCTACCAAACTAAGGTCATTATATGCAACAAAAAAAACAGGCATAATGTCACCGGCCATATTAATGATCCATTTTGAAACATGGTTTTGCTGTAGCTGTTTTCTTGCTACAACATAAACTGAGCCCCTTTTTTAGTTAATCCACCACTTTATCCATGCAATCTAACTTTGCAATCATTGGTAATAGAAAAAGGCAACTTCTAACTAATTACAGGGCAAGAGTAGCTCTAGATGCACAAAGCTGTATTACAAGATGAGACTTATTTTTTGACAAATTGCATCTTTAAATGCTGAGGTCTAATATCGCCCTTTCTGTCTTCCCCTCTCTCTCTCCATCTTTCTCTCTTTACTGAAACGACAAAATGTCATGAAATGCTGTCAGATGGTGTTGGTAATTCTCCCTCTGCCATCCTAACAATGTCTGTTATTAATAGAAATAATTGCCTTGCCTACAACAGTGTCACACATTTTACACCTGCTTCTTCCACACCTTGATTCAGAGATGCAATTAACTCTGCTACAGTGGTCGGTCAGCAATGATAAATCAGCTTCAGTAGTCATTCATGTATATTTCCATTTCCTTCTCTAACTTCTTCACACAGGTATACCTGAAAATATATGGTCTTTATCTTTAGTCTCACCGCAATGTAACTGCATTACTTCATTATTACTGTTTTTTCTTTCGTCAGAGTATTGAACAGGTCATCTGAATGAACTTCAACAGGGGATTGCTACAAGGGTTTTTTTTTGTCAAAGCCGTAGCATGCAGTAAACTCTCTATAATAGTGTATAATCAACTTTCAAAAATGACTAGAAAAAACTTTTTCAGTTCCTACTCTACTTTTTTTTTTTTTTTTTTTTTTAAAAAGCTGAGTTTAGGGAGACAATAAATTGTAAAGTAAACAGAGTAAACAAGGTTTTCAATAATATTAGGAGTGTGAAATAATGGCTGGCTTCCAAAATAAATCAGAAACAAAAGGGGGAACTAATATGTTTTCTCAAAGGAGTCCACAGTGGGATGGATATTTCAGTAGTAATTATTTTACACATCTCTTCAGCTGATTCAGGCACACAGAACAGAAAGCATTTCTGCAGGAAAATCTTTCAGAAGCCTGGGACGGAAGTTAATGACTTGCTGCTGGAAATAGAAAGGGTTTGGTCTGTGCTCAAGAAGGAGACAGAGAGTGAGGGATGAGGATGATTAGAAAGGACAGATTGAGCAATACAAGCAGAAAGGGCCACAAGAAATTGAAACAGGGAAACAGAGGAAGGAGAGAAAGAGTGATAAACAGATGAATCGTGGGAAAGAGACGAGATGAGACTTGAAGACAGTCGATCAAAATGGTTATATATAGTTGTAGTGAAAGCGCAGACACAAAGGTTGGCAGAAGAAGAGACAAGAGAAGATGGAAAGAAAGAGAGACCTGCCTTCGACATGACAGGAAAAACCATGTGGTCGAGGAAGCAGATGAACAGCAGACATCAAAAAGCTGGGTACGCAGGTCAAGGTCATCATTAGAGCTCATTCTCTCTCACTCACTCACATCAGCTTCGCTATAACAAGGCCTATATTTCCCGAAAAGATACAAATCATTACCATATGTACAATGGAAAAGGGTGGCTGTTAACAGCACAGAAACGATACAGACATACAGATGAGGTCAGCCCAGTTTCTCTCTGGTGAGCGTGAAAAGTAACATTCAGTACAGTATGGCGTTTTTGTTTTGTTGACAAATTTGAAATAGTTTAGTTACTCTCCTGATGTGTTACACTAGACAAAAATGAATAGTCTCGTCTTCCTTTTTTAATGTGTTATTTTCAGAGTTGTTCACTTTCACTTCAGCAAAAAATATCATGACTAATAGTGGTGTAATAAAACCTGGAGCTGGATTTTCAACGTGGTCAGTTTTATTATTTTGGGTTTTGAAGGTGCCCCTCATTCATCTATGCTAAAAATAACATAGTAGTACTGTATAGAATAAATGATTCTACCGTCCTGCCAGGCTCATTAAAAGTGAATAAATACAAAAATAAAAGAAGAAAAGTGGGACACAACTTAACTGAAATTTTTATGAGTGGATGCAGTATGTTTTTATATTTATAAAAAGATTCCATATTATAATGCTTAATGAGCATTCCTCATTTCTTCTACTGCAGAAACTATGTATTTATTTCACTGCTTTAAAATGCAATATAATAAAGAATATGCAGCCCACAACAATAGCCACATTTGCTACAAGATAAATTAATCCAGCCTTACTCTCGACATCAAAAACGTTCCACAAAGAACAGATTTTTCTGACTTTTTTTTTCATGACAGATTATAAAGTCATTTCATCCACTTTCTCAGTTTCTGCAGCTACCATTCAACCTCTGTGCTTTGGTTTACCATAATGATGCAGATATGTAAGTAGTGCTTTTGCGCTATGCTAGATGACAAAAATCGTGTCTGTTGACCAGAACACAAAGCTCAATTGTGTTCAAATTAATGAAAAAGAAAAAAAATGGTACGAACAAGGGCATGCAAGTCACACAGCTTTGTGTTTAGTTTGATAAAATATTAGATTTTAGCCAATAAAGCTTTTGAAAGATTTCACAACACACAAAAACGATTGAAATTAAGCAACACGAACATATCGAGAAGGAAGTAACTTTTAAACTAATATAAAAACACACAAATCACCAACATCATCACCAATGGTTCTCAAGGTTAGCAAATATTTTCATAGCTGGAGAAACACACAAAAAAAATAACCTCTTGTGCACAGACACATTTGTAAATATTGGGTTCGTTTGCATCAGAGTTTCTCTATGGCTTTTTAATCAATACAAAGTTGCTGCTTAGGTTTCCAGGGATGAGTCACAGTGTTGTTTTTTTATTACAAAACCTAAAGAAAGGGATTTTTAATTAGTACAGAACAGGGTTGAAACAGGCTTTTTTTTTTGTATGTATGAACTCAAATAAATGGTGAAATGCATGAAAACTTAAGATGATGATATATGAACTACAAGAATGTGAAATATGACATATTAGGCACAACTACAGAAAAAGAAACAACTAAATGTGTGTGTTTATAACTGTACCACCATTTCAGTCTTGTTGCCTAGTGTTGTAAAAAAAATAAGTGATGTAAAACAGCGGTAAACATGACCCTCTTCCAACTTTTTTGAAACATGTTGCTAGTATCGTCTTCAAAATAGTATATATTTTTCATAAATCAATGGAATTTCTCAGTTTTAACATTTGATATGTTGTCTTTGGTCTATTTTCAATTAAATATGTGTTTATGTGATTTGCAAATCATTGCATTCTGTATTAATTTACATTTTACACTCCAACTTTTTCGGAGACAGGGTTGTATTATTAATTTAAAGAACACCCAACTGCAATAAAATAGGTGATATTGTGTCATATGTTAGTTTAAACATAATTGTTTGCCTACGACAACAATTATTTCAAAGTACTTTAATTTGCAAAAAACAGAAAAAAAGGGTGAGATTCAGATCCTGTCAAAAATTAAGCTGCTTTCAGCGGCGCCTAAGTTATGTATGCATTAATATCAAAAGTCAAATTTTAATATCATTGAAATCATATTAAAAAAATTATAATATTATTGAGAATGAAACAATGGGGCACACACCTACTATACAAAATCAAAACTGTCAGTCCAAATCTACTCGTGCTAGAATCTACATTCTTAAAGCACACAAAAACAGTTATCAAGTACCATGAGGACAAAACCATTCCCGTAATTCTTAGTGACTAACTATATAAAGTTATATAGGAAACAGCTGGCCAATGTCTGCTAATATCTGCATACTCAGCTTTAGAGCCTCATTATTTATGACTTGTGTTTCTGATTAGTGTGGTTAGTTTGGCTGGCAAAGTTTCTGATATTTCATTGCTTTGATAGAAAAATAAGTGTGTAGATGGAGTAGGTCTACATCATCCGCTGTTCTGAATTACTTATTGACATGTTATAATGTATTTATCAGCACTGTTGGCAACACACTGCACCAATTGAAATGAGACCTTACAATCACACCCATAGAAGCCTGCTGAGAACATACTTTAATTCCTCATACTTTATTTTACTCCCTGCTCAACATTTGACCCTGCTCACATTGAAACAATTACTCCTCATTCATGGAAGCCTTTATGGACAATAAAAAGGAGTATACAATGCTCCCTCGTGACCTTTAAGACGTACCATTATATATGCTGACCTTCTCTTCTACATATTTAAAATGTGCGATTGTCAGTCTTAACACATGTACAGTATGTGTGTCTGAGAGGGTCTATGAAGATTCACACATGAGCATGTGTGCTATTTTAAAACTTTATTTTATGAGCTTCATCAGACAGTGAGAGGTCACTGTAAAGGTTACTGAGGTTCAGGCTTATAGCCTCTTTAAATGTTTTATGAGAAAGGCTGAGCAGTCATGCATATCGCCTTCACAATCCCTTCAATAAGACAGACTGGGGCAATCTATATAACTAAAAGACAGTCAGAGTATGAGTCGTCTAAATAATTCTGCATTAGCCAGTGGCACCCTTTACAATTTGGCTTTCCCTGAAACTCCATTTTTCATATGTTTCAGTTTCATTTTTATTATTATAATCTTATTTATGATTATTTTATCTATCATCCATGTAAGGAACAAGGAAAATATTGCACACATTTATCCTCTTTCATATTGGTAGCCAATCCTCCATAATTTAAAGTTTTTAATAATTACTTATTTTTATGGGTTGGTGTTAGGAACTGTCTTTTACACTCATATAGATTGACAAAATAAGCATTACTATATTACAAATGAGCAATTAATTAAGTAAATACAAATGAGATGTGGATGTTTCCCACAGTCAAAGCCTCATTTGTCCTTTATTGTTTTTTTCTGTCATTTGCTGACCTCTGCTCTGCTCATTTTTTTTTTTGCCCAAAACAATCAGATTTCCCATTTTTAATCTCATCACCTTTAACTGGTTTTGTTTTTAGTGTGATCTTGGCTACAGTCCCAATGACTATGTAAAATCCTGCATTTTATGAATGTTTTTGTAACACTTGTACTCACTCAGGTGAAAAAACATTTTAAACTCCTCCATTTAACCACATGGGCTGCAAGAAACCAAGCATCCCAACTCTCCAGCTAATGGGATTCTTATCAAAGTGAGGTAGTCAAGCATGACGTACAGTACATGGAGCAAGCGACATATATGTAAGGTGTGTGTGACTCTGAGGCTACATTCACACTGCGAGCCTTATTACTGAATTTATATTTACTGCTCAGATTCAATTTAAAATCAGAACTAATACTGTTTCTAAACTGACCTGCATGCGAGAATAACAAGCTGATGTAAGATGTTTTGAAAAATATTTTCACTGCTTTACCTTACCATCAGACAGACCTTTTCAACGTGCAATAAAATCAGATATCGGCCACTTTGGTCTGCAGCGTTTAATAGTATGAAGTGTTAAAACTTTTGATGGTTGGTCAAATATGCTATATTTCTTGATGCAAAGTAAAACAGTGTTTATTTGTAAAGTGAAGAAAGAAGTGTCCTTTGACCTTCCTTATATTTTATTATCATTTACTTTACTATTTACTAATCTTATTTTATTTATTATATCCCCAAACCCCATCAGTGATAATGCTTTCCTCCATCTCCCATCACATATGAAACTTCCAACTATTAAAATATCACCCTGCCACATGCACTTCACATCACTGACTGTGATACTCAGAATTCTGCTTGGAGCATGGTGACTGATTTAGTATGCAAAGAACAGAGAATTGTCATTCCTCGTTCCTTCAAACCTTCAAAACAAGTGCATGGGTAAAAAGCACAAAGGCACTGGTTTACTGAACAGTGAAATAGAGCCATATGGTCAGAGGATTTGGCCTTCTTTCTGCAAGCAGACAAACACATGTGGTGCACACCAAAACAACTCTGCTGTAGAGACTTTAGTGTTTTTTTCTGACTGAGGTGTCATGGTGTAGGGGATATTTTCTCTGCATGGTTTCAGTCCACTGAACCCCACACAAGTTAAATGTTAATAAATACAAAAAAAACGTCGTGAAATCATGATACGTTCAAGCACAACGAGTCTACTCAGATGGATACAGCTACACCTGCTGTGTGGCATGTGTGTTAATAAACTAGGTTAATGAAAGAGCAAAGTGACAATTCAAGAAGTAAAAAATTTTTTAAAAAGCGCGAGATGGAGTCAATGAAATGAAGGAAATGACGTGGAACATTTAAAGTGTGACAAAGGAGAGAGTGAGACAGCTAGAGGTAGACGTAGTTTTTTCTTTTTTTCTTTTTTTTTCTTTCGTGTAAGACCCAAATGAGAAATTTCTTCTCTTGCCCTGGGCCCCAGGCTCATTAAAACATATCACTACTCTTGTTATGTGGGCACCCAGCAGGAGCACATCTGTGACCCATTCTGGTTAGTGACCATTAAAAAATATTAAGCTAGAAGAAACAGGGGGATAAAGATAAGAGAGAAACAGAGAGGATAGAAGAGGTAGAGAGGATGTTGAGGGACACATGCAGTCGACAGAGAAAGGCGTCTGCATTTTACTGCCTCAGTTCATCTCTCAGCCTCCCTCAGTCTCCCGTTTCTTCTCCTCGTTTGCTGCCATAGGGGGTAATGTAGCATGAAATATGTACTTAAAGCCAAGCTCAGGTGCTGCCATAAAAAGAATAAGAGACTGTCTGGGTCTGTCTGTGTGTGTGTGTGTATGCGCTTGTGTATACACATGGTACTTAATGTGTGTATGTGTAAGCACTGTAGCATGTACTTGATTCTCTCGTGTTTTGCATGAAATCTCTGTTATCGTTAATTTACTGCTGTGTGGATTCAGATGTGAAGGACAACACCGTTTTGTGTCGGTGTTTGCATGTGTTTGTCTGTGTGTGAATGTTTGTGAGTCATGGCCCCCGCCATCTCACATTCACACATTGCAGGACACACAATACAGGTGTGAAGACATCAATATAAAGTGAAACACACACACTCAAGTGTGAAGCTACCTGGTTTAATCCCAATTTAGTTGGCAAGGTGAAGACAGAGGTTAGCACAAATTTGTAAGGTATTCCTCGTAACCTTCTGTACATAATTTAAATGAATGTTTTGCACTATGATCACACACACATACACACATTTTTGTATTTTGTTCCCTATGAATATGTCACCCTGGTTATGTTTAAAAGCTATCAATAACAAGATGAATGTTGACTTGCATCAGACTGTCTAGGACTACAGGAGCCAGACCAGTAGGGAGGCTCAACACAAAAATGAATTTGCATGAACATATATTTAACTGCTTTGTTCCAAGTGTTGAATAAAGAAAAATATCAAACTAAAATAATATACTACGCACAAACATTTAAAAAAAATTGTTTTGCCTGAGTGTAATCTTTAATTGTCAACTGGTGGTTCAATTGTTAGGGCTCAATTCATGTTTGTATGATTTTCCGTCGTATTGCACTGTGAAGAGGAAAAAGGACATTTATCTTCAAAAAGCAATAGTTTATAAGATCCTCCTCAAGGATCTTTAGGTTGGCTCTATCCCAAAATCCACTATTTACTAAAAACCTGGCCTTTAGACAGGTCACACATCCATATATAATTACATCCACACACGTTTTATATTTAGCTTCTAACAAATAGTGTGAACATCTATGCAAGTGTTAGTATAACCCCTGGTTCATTTCGCATTTTCAATCGGCTTTGTTATATAACAAAAATTATACTTATTTAAGCTCTTGTTCAGTACTAAATTAATCTAAATACTCACAAATACTACACACTATAAATTCTCAGGAAACATAATATTGGTTTTCTAGCTATTTTCCCTCCACACTCACCCCATTCTAGCATTATTAGCAAAATGGTTGCTTGGGAACCTCATGAAGGCAACAGACTCCAGGAAGTCACTGCACACGGAGAGAAGAACTTACAGCGGTACCACTCCCCATGAAACTGCAACATGTCACTGTTAAAGGTTTAGAGCTGCTGGCAGGCATACTGTATTTTTAAAACCTAGTGTAATTGGAAAAATGTCAAACTATGTATTTGACCAAGGCATTTTGGTTCCATAAACTTAATTTAAATATAACAATAGAGGTGTCAGATCAGGGAGAGAAAAAAAAAAACAGCCTCTGGCCTAGAAATAGCCCAAATGGAGGCTCATATATAAATAAATCTCATCCAAGAACACCTGGTTAAAGTTGCACCTCTGTATCTCTCTTTCTGTTTCCTCCCCAAGTGACACCCCCCACTTTGTCGTCCTCCCACATGTAGTTTTAGGGAACTCCCTCCTATTAACCGGCTGCTGTCATTTATCTTCCAGTTAATCCATTAACCACTAATTTATCCAGTTTTCTTCTTCCTCCCTGCCTCTTCTGATTTCCAGATAGCCCTGCCTCTGAGTTTGCTCGGACTCTCCTCTTTCCAGCCACAAAGAGAAAACTCCAAATCACTATTGATTCCACTCTCATGAAAAATACATTTTGCACATTAGGATTCAGTCTTCGCCCTCTTTCTGTATCCCCACCGAGTCTGGTCATATCCTAATCTCCTCCCTCCATTCCTCCGTCACTCCTCCACCCTACTCACAGCAGGTGAGAGGTATATTTTCCTTCCATACATCTGCTGAGACTTCTGTCTTCTGATCGATCTCGCGCTCCAACTCTCCAGGTCCATTAGGACGAGTGTTTATGCTGGATATATCAATACCTCTGGTCCTCCGTCTCTGTCTATCCCCCTATCCTCTTTATACCGCACTCTTACTCGCCCTCCTTTAAGCTCCATGTACCCTCCGTGGTTATACCCTGCACCATCATGATTTAGTTTTCCCACTTTGACACTCAGACATTTATTTCTGTAAAATAGCTCTGCCTGCATTTCCCTATTTCTTCTTAATATTACTTTTGTTTGTTTCCTCTCTTCTCACTCGGCTTAAATTGCCTAAAACTATAAATACTGAAATTGCTTTTCCTCACATGGGGCTGACAAAATATATAGTGTAGCTTAATCACAAACCCCTTTTTTTTGGATACTTATAAAGTCACTCGATCTGTCTTAGTCCTGTCCAAACACTTGCACAAATACAAGTGCAAGATTACAAAAGCCATGTACTGTATATATATATATATTTCAATTTACCTTTTTTGCTATGCTTGGTCATAAAACATCATATTCTGCCTGTCTACACTGGTGGCAAGGGAGATAGAGGAGGAGTGCATCCCAACAGCTGTTTAGAATCTATTCAGCCTGCCATTTCCATTGGATAAGCCTGTTTTGGCTTGGCTGGCTTTGTATATTCCCGGCTAGCCAATTTGCTGTGGTTTTTGGTGGTCACATACTGTCGCTATTAATATCCCTATGACACTTCAATTTGCCTTGTGTCACGCACGCACGCACGCACGCACGCACGCACGCACGCACGCACGCACGCACGCACGCACGCACGCACACACACACACACACACACACACACACACACACACACACACACTTTGGTGGCTACCTCTTTGCCTTTCTCAGCAGGTTTTTCCTGGAGTTTTCAGATAAGAAGAGCTAGTACAGCTCTCTCTGAGTGCAAAATAGTTTAAGATAAAGATAGCTGGCCCCAGCAGATGTAACCATAGAAAAGCCACAACAACTTAGCTTAGCATGGTTCCCTCATACCTTTATGGTTTCATGAAAGTACATAATAGAAGTCAGATCCTACTGAGCTGACTGAGGTTCTTTAAATTTTTTATGTCATGCAACAACTACATTTTTCTTAGAGAGGAATTCATTTTTTTTTCTTTTCTAAGTGTGCATTGATTTACCAAGGGACAATATAATGACTTTTAGACAAAGCTATCTGTAGGTTGGTAACATATGAGCAGTGAAACAAAGATGAGCTGAAATAAACTTTAACAGAATTGTGAGTACTAAAGTTTACCAGTGCAATCTCATACGGTCTCCTTGTAAATCACTGTAACAAACAATGATCGTAACACTTTGTTTCAAATGATTTCAAGCCAACATACGGGGTTTAATGACATGAAACCATTACATACTTGAAATAAAAGCCACTGACAAGGTAATAAACTTGTTTTTGTTTTGTCGCTGTTGTTACAATTTCAGTAGTTAGAACAAACAAAACCAGATCAGGACGTGTGCATAAGAACGTATATTGAGATACCATGTTTATTCTTGATAGGTTTGTCCTACATCGACTACAAATGGTTTAGACATGCACGTATTCCCCCAAACATACAGGGAGAATGGTGAAGAACACTTATCTCTGTCAGTGTCGTTTAAAAGCCGTATTTATCATCCAATCACGCCAGGAACCGTGAAGTGACAGGCATAAATATATAACAACAAAATCCTGTTTCTTTTGGCTTTTGAAATAGGTCAGAGTCACACACAAAAAAAAAGGGCATTCTTCAGGACACGTGAGCATATGCAGCTATAATGGCTTCATTAAATACAATCTAAGTGATCAGATCCCACAAATCAGATTGAAATGATAAGTGTAACCACAAGTCTCATCTGAATGTATATCAGCCGACTCCATGGCGATGGAAACAGCTTGCTGGAACACATAATCCAGCCTTTTCATGTTCTATCTATCTGTCACAGTCTATGTTTCTGGGACTTATCTGGCCTTATCAGCTTCCCCCATCCATCTATCACTGCTGGTATCTGCACACCATTTTACCATACCGAGATAGTTTTGTCTTTGTGTGCGTGTCCATGTGTGCATGTGCGTGTGTTTGAGCGTGTGTGTTTTCATGTTTTATTGCTACCAACACATTACAACCCCTGCAGTGTCAGCCTCATTCTATAAAGACCCTTATCACTGGGTGGAAATGTCAACTCTACAACCCCTACAGCCCCTTGATTAATAGAGAGACAAAGACGGACAAAGAAGAAGAGGTGAAGACGAGTGAGCAACAGACAGTGGAGAGAAGAAAAGTGACAGAGGCTAAGTTCAGACTGTCAGCCCAAATCTGATTTTTTTTTGTCATATCCGGACTGCATCCAGATTTTTTTTTTTTTTTTTTTAAATCTGAACAGCAAAAAAACCCCACAGGAAATGCAAATTTTGAAATCCAGATTCAAACCACATTTGGAAGTCGTTTTAAATGCGATTCCATATCGGAATCAAATTTCTTGCGTCACTCACAACGCGACACCGTGGCAATGTCATTTTCAGAGGGACAGAGTGAGCAGAATCTATGCTGCCACTAGTGGAGGGCCATCAGAAAGTGTTGATTTTTGCGCTGCAGAGGACAATGATAACAACACTGCCGGCAGCTTCCGTGTTGGAAAGCCACATCATTTGCTTAGCAGATAGATTGGTGATGTCTGGACACTCCACATCTGATCTGCCCACATGCAAATAATAGCGCAGCCAGTCTGCCCTAATGATGTGATTTGAAAAAAAAAATATCAGATTTGCCTGCAGTACTTAGCCAGAGAAAGGCAGGAAGTGATGAAGAAATGGTAAAAAAAAAAAAAGAAGAAAAAGTTACCTAAAAGATTTCACATTTTTATTTTACCTTATTTCTTTGTTTGCAGGCATCATCATTTGGCTACCGATGTCTCCCCATAGATATTTAGGGATACGGTGCATCCGTGGGTTGCATTATGTCCTCCTCATATCTATGGATGATGAGGACGTATTGCAAACCTATTGCATAAAAGGTATTTGGTGAAGTAAATGATTTGTATAATGAAAAATTTTCTAAGAGATGGAGTTGAACAGAGGGGGACTGAGGGAAATGGATGAAGAGTTCCACTGCCTGCGTGTGTGAGTGTGAGACACCAGACAGCAACAGAGAGAGAAAAGAAGCAGAACAGAGTGACAAGGACATATGCACCCAGCTGGATTCACTTTTTTCACCTCATTTCATTCAATTTATGATAATATTCATTTCTGTCAATTTATCAGAAACTTTTTCTCTCCCTCATTTTCTCAGACCTTCTTATCTCTTTCTCTTTTTATTTTCTCCCCTGTCTTCCGCTCCTCTTCTTTATCTATATTCATCACCTTCTCCTCATATCTTCCCTTGTTTCTTCTCTACCTTCATGTCTCCCTGTGGATCTCCCTCTCCCTCCCAGCAATCTGTCCTCGTGCCTTGTATCAGCTCCCCCCCCCCCCCTCCCCTTCTGTTTTCCCAGTCTATCTAAGGCAAAACCATCCTCTCGTGTCAGGGTTGGCTTGGCTTTGGTGTTCTGCTACTTGTTTCTTCTCTTCCCTCTCCCACAGCCTGGGTTTTGTTCCCTCAGCCTCTAATCGGCTTTTCCGGGTTTGGGTTCGTCTCTTCCTAACTTTACCCTCTCTCGTTGCCACAGGATTATCCCTGTCAAAGTGGCTGGACTTCCTGGCTTGACGAGTGAGTCTATCTGCGTGTGAGGGATTTCTCTCTGCATGTGTATGTTCACACGCATGTGCATCTCTGGTTTCTGTTGTTAGGTGTTTTTTTTTTCGTTTGTTGTATTTTTTTGCAACCCTGATCCTCTGTAATCGCTGTGAGACAATCCCATAATACCTCATAGGTTCAAAGGCTCATCTGTATGTGTGTGAGAGAGTGTGACAGGAAGTTGTTCACTCTTTTTGCTCAACTGCATCTTACAAATAAAGAAATGTGTAACATGTTATTATATATTGTTTTACTTTGACACAGACATTCCTCAAACATATATTCCACTAAAGAGAATTTACGGCAATGCCAGAGGCTCTGTGAGGCAATTCTGGTTGTGCTTTAAGCTAAATCCCAATGTCAGCATGCTAAACACAAAGTGCAGCTGAGGCTGATAGGAATGTCTGTATAGCTTCACAGGTATTTGGTCATAAACCGAAGCACCAGACAAATTCAAACTTGATGGCTCTAGATGAATAGTTGCAGAGTTATTAAAATTCATCATGAGAGGAACCCTGCATGGCGTCCCTGTACAGATGACACCATCATCAAAAAGTAATGCTGAAAGTAAATGGACAAAGGGGTTGTCCAATTAATCATTGCAGTTTGATCTATGCTGCTGATCAACCACATGGTGCTACAACTCTGAGCAGGAAGGAAACAGAAGGCTTGGCAGCCAGTTGGGGACTGGCATTTAGTCTCGGAGTCTCTTCTTTTGTCGCTCTCTTTCAGTTCATTCCCATCCCTCCATCCCCTCTTTATTTAACTGGCTCTCTGTAAAGGTCCTGCTGTCAGCCTCCACCTGTCCCTGTCACCGTAAACAAAGACAACCAGGAGACACAGCACTCTCCTTGTTCTCTCGTGTGTCAACTCTCTTTTCTTCCGTCTTCTTCTCATACTCTTTTTTATTTCCTCTTCTTGAGTTTCTCCCTTACTTTTTACCAGTCCCTCTTTCTTTCTCAGTCAGACATTTACTTTTTCTTTTTTTCTTACATTGTTTAATCATTTCCTTCACAGGAAGGTGGCTGTAGAGTGGGTTGCGCACTAATCAGGATGTTGGTGGTACAATCCCCGGCTCCTCCTGTCCACATGCCTAAGTGTCCTTGAGCAAGACACTGAACCCTAAGTTGCTCCCAGTGGCGTACCATCGGTGTGTGAATGTACTCCTGATGGAGAGCACCTCGCATGGCAGCTCAGTCTCATTAGTGTGTGAAGGGGTGACTGGAAAAACCGTGTAAAAGCGCTTTGAGGCTAAATAAAGCGCCATACAAGTGCAGACCATTTAAGAAATATTTTTGAAAACCTTGTTACAGTTATATCAAGGCCTTTGTCGTGCTTTTCCTTTCTCTAGTTACAGCCACTGAATACTTCTATGACTCTTTTTCTATCCTCAGACATTGTGATATTGACCAAAGTGATAATCTTTGCGAATACCCTGCGAGCTTAAGTACACATAAGAGTGGATCCATCTCACTGGTGCATTTTCTTCTGTTAAATCCAGATTTTTATATTCTGGTCTGGTTTACCACGTACAGAGCCTCGGCAGACTGCGAATGTCTGCATTATGCAAATCACTTCCTGCCCGCACAAACAAGCCGGGACCAATCAATGTCAATCCCCATTCCCTCGGCCAATCAATGTCATTCTCTCTCCAACAAAACCGGGTCTAATCGAAAGGCATTGTTCCTCGGGCCCTGCATGTTAAATCAGGAGGGCCGCAGTGTCTAAAATTCCCACATCCCACACTGGACCACATAACTTAAAACCACAAGAATCATCAGTATACAACAAGAGAAGATGAAAATGGACGTGATGCCCTTAAGAAACAAAGAGACAAAACATAGCAATGCATTTTTTTGTTTGTTTGTGACTACTAGAAGAAGTCAACTACAGGCAGTCATTGAATGCAAACACAGTTTTGACAGACAGGTGTCTTAGGTCATCATATTCAACTCACATGGTCGCCACTTCTTCTTCTTCCCTCCTGTATTCCGCCTTGTTGTCCAAATATGGACTTTCTGCTGTGAAACAACAAGGATGCCAGTGAGTGGAAAACCAACTCTAGATTTCAAAAAAATCCCCTCAAAGCCACGTGACGAGTCCAAGTTTACTAGAAATATTGGCCAACAAATGATACTACAAGCTAAATGTCAATTATTGCAACACCAATAACCACTTCTACCCAGACAACAGCTCACTTAAAGTGATATACATTGTCACAAACGTAACTCTGTGGAAAAAAAAAGCCTATCAAGCAGCAACAACATGGATTCTTTCAAAATAAGACCTGCTATCTTCATGTTGTTGTTGACTTAGCAGAGTTTCAGAATGAAATCAGCCGTGCATTCTTTGCAACTGCTTTGAAGGGCCTGTGTTGTTTAAGGTACATGAATACACCAGTGATTCACAAAGTCCGGGTAAAGAAACATATTCATGGATTTAAAAGCTTGCCAAACGGTCCAACACTGCACGGTGGTGAGTAATAGTCACAGACAGGATTAGAAAGTCCTTAGAGCAGCAACCATTTGATCTTTTCTTGTGTCAATTGCAAGGTAGACAGAGGACATAAATAGTTTACAGTGCTAGATAATGTAGCAGCAATTTGCACGTGTGTATTTGATTGGCCAGGTGAGCCATGTTAAATTTTGTGCCAGACAATATTGTTGTTCTGCTAGAGCTCCCAGCATTGGTACCTCTGCTGCACTGACGGACTTGTTTTACTCAGTCTCACTGTTTATCCCCTTAATTCTGAGCACCAGTGGGCTTTAACGCCTAACACAGCAAGCATTGAAGAAATTTGCAGAGAAGTAAATATGGTAGTTATTGGGGTATTGAGTTTAGCCAATGTGTAATGAATGACAAGCAACTTCTGCTCGCATACCTTCTTTTGGCTGAGTACAAATCAATGCACAGTGATATTATTTAAAATGACAGCCAGAGATGTGATATGATGTTGAAATCTTTGACATCCTACTATATCTATGCATGTAGTGTGTAATGTAGCTCTTTACTGTCGAGAGATTTGGGGAGTATAACCTGTACGGAGTTATTTATTGCAAGTAGATAAAATAACAGTTTTAATAGTGTGTATTTCCTCCCCACAGTTTACAAAATGTAACTATAAACACATAATAACCTGTTTGACTGTTCTGAATATGGGCGTACTCGGTTAAAAATAATTTTCAAATTCGCCAACATTACTCTAATCCTCCTTCCATGTCTGTATGTTAACATGATCTGTGTCTGTTCTGTCTCTATTTTCATAGATAACGACTATCGTTCCTGTTACAGTTGGAGTACATTGTGTAAAACAATTATCGCACTCTTTTCATTCCCATGGACCCAAGCAATCACAATACCCTCATGTGCTGCATGTCATAGTGTGCACGCACAATGATTTTGGGAAACATATCAACAAGCATATATCCACCCTTAAAGCCCCACCTTTCTCCCTTCTATAACCCCATCCCACTTTCTATATTTTCTTTAATAGTCTTGGGCTCTTTTTATCGCTTAAAGTGGTGAAATCGTGCTGTGTATGTGCTGTCAATAAAGTCAGTGAAGCTGGTTTTAATTGTTGGTGAATTGGTCTTTTATGACTAATGAAGCCCCTACTATGGGCTGCTTGTACTACTTAATCAGTCATCATGTATGCTGTACCACCTACACACTCTGCAGTGAGATAATGGGAGTAAGGGAGAAAGTGAGCACTGAATTATGGGAAGGGAAATTGGAGAGGGAGACACTGAAGGAAGGACAGACAGATAGATGTACTGTGGTATACCGGACCCACAGATCTGTGGATCACTTTATTTCTAGGAGACTAAAAAAGGTAGCTTCGTTTTTTTTTATGGCTCTATTTCTCTACCACCAGGTTGTGACAAGTTGCTGTGACCAAGTAAGTTACACAGAAAAAAAAAGATACATTTCTGTGTATACAGTGTGCATTATCTTGCACTGCACTGTAAAGGTGAGAGCAATAATATATTTGTAATGCTGACGTTCCTGGAGAATAAGAGTGTGGCTGACCCTTGAGTTTCTCTTCATTACCCAAAGGCATTATTTCTCTATGCAAAGACCTCTGAAGCAGCTCTTGGCCCAAAGGTGACTACATCTCTCCACTGAGACCAATAAAGATGATTTTTTTTTTTTTTGAGACAGTTGGCACAAATCTCCAGGCAGAACACAAGCTGCTCTTGTGGGGCAAACTCTGCTGCATACCAACTCGTAACAATTTACATCAAGCTCACACCCGGTGTTGCATTTTATCCTGTCTATATTTTCCATACTCCCCATCTCTGTGTTCTGCATAATAATCAGGAAAATGGAAATGTCATAAAAATGATTTTACAGTTTCACCTGAATAAAATCCAAAGCCAGTGGGGGAGATGATCAGCTGTACTGCAGTTCAGTATTTTACAGATCACTTCAACACACTTTATTGTCCTTGTGGGAATGTTTCATTTCAACAACAATATAACTTCAGATTTTCTAATTACTATCTGATCACAAATCTGATTTGTAGAAACCGTAACTCTCAAGGGTTGCATATTAAAGTAAAACAGCAGAGTGAAGACCTAGATGATCATTTTATTTTGTCTTTTGTCATCTCTCTCTTTTGTATAGTACTAAAATGTGTCACAACATGAGATATTAAATAATTCAGGTTTACAGTTTGGGGGTTTTAGTTTCAAAGCACTAACAAAAAAAGATAAGCAAGAGTTTTTTTTTATGAAATGGCTTTGGATGCTTTGGTAAATTATACATTACTGTGCAGCAGTGTTGAGATAATGCTGGATTAATTACTGCATCACAATATATATATGTTTTTTTTTCTAAATCAGCCTTCCTATTGTGTCTTTTTGGGGAAAAATAGACAAAAACAAATTCAAGCAAGAATTGCATTAGACCCACATAGTACAACAGCACTTCGTCAACTGGCTTGCTGTACAGTTAACTACTCTATAGCATTGTCCACTGAGCGGGAGGAGCTCCTGAATGTCAAAAAAAGCAGGTGTATTCCTGGTAGGGATGTCATGATACCACAAATCTGGTTACCAGTGTCAGTGCCAAGCAACTTCTCACACAACACTGAATACCAAAAAACTCAAATCAATCAACCAAATGTGTTTCAAAATTAGCTCTTACTTTAAACAACAACAACAAAAAAAGCAGCTGCACAAACTGTGCTAACACACACACACAATGTTATATTTTTTTGTGACTGAATGAATGTTAATGACAGCTACTGACGGTATGAGCAGCACCCAGCTCATGTTATGAGCTGTCACTATTGTAGCGGAAACAAGCTGACATTAGGCAATGTGAACATTGTTTGTGCAGCAGTGCTACAACAGATGCAGCTGTAGCAATTAGCAAACAATAATGGGAACATTTCAGGTTACAAACATAACGTTACCAACTGATACGCGTGATTCCGGAGGCCTGTCTTTGAGGTGCTTAGATGCGTTTGAAACGTTTTGTCCTTTCATTTAAAATGGTAAATCACATTGTTTGAATTCTAGATTTTGTTTGCTGAGAACTTGTCTCAACTCCTTAGACTCAAAAACAAAATATATCCATATCATGAAAGGTGTTTGCTTTGTTTTCTCACAAATCTCAGCGGTACTGTTGCTGCATCTGCACTTGCTGCAATAGCTTGTTGCCGCGATTCTCCAAAACCTGCATGTGAAAACACTCTGCACCATAGAAAATCAGGTAATCTTGTGTTTTCTAATGCTTGGCATCGACTTTGTATAAAAGTATTGGTTCTCATGACATATCTTTGAAATAGTTTCTGCGGTTTACTTTGCATATTGGATGACAAACTGGCTTAGAAATTAAAACCTGTGACGGTAACAAGGTTAACCAACAATCTTTTTTTTTTTATTATTATATATAGCACGAGTACTCACGTCATTATAACTTTATACTGCAGACATGCCTGAACTAGCCACATTCATGGAACATATAAACAAACTAACTTCTTTTGTCTTTTTGGGACGTAAAGCCATGATGTTAATTGAAGAATTTTGCGCTCATTTGTGGTCAGCACACCAACCTCTAAACACAACACATGACACACTCGGGATGGGTAGTTCAAGCAAAAATACTATTTTTAATACTTACATTGCTTACAACTATTCAATTATTAATCAACTATTCATGTTTCTCCTGTTCGCACCGTGGCATCTAATCTCACAACGCCACTCAGTTTTACATGCAAAGCTCCAGATCCTGATAGCTACTTGTTCTTCTTCCATGCTGTTTAATGGTGGCTGGCAGACATTACCGCCACCTTCTGACAGGAGAAAAGCATTACAACCAGGCACCAGTGAAAAAAGGGAAATAAGGCCCTTCGATAATCACATATACGTGTATATATATATACCAGATATATATTATATTTTCACGATTGTTTGAATATTGAAAAATCATGTCCCATTCCTATGACATACAGTATATGTTTTTATGACCAATAGTCATTGTGAAAAAACAATTGACAATAACATCCACGGTACAAATACAGGTATTACATTTACAGTGGGTGTGTGTGTGTGTGTGTGTGTGTGTGTGTGTGTGTGTGTGTGTGTGTGTGTGTGTGTGTGCGCACCACACTTTCCTATTTCTGTTAATACTGCTTCAGAGTGCACACTGATGGATTCCCCACTTACCATGGAATATCAATCAACTGCTGAGTGGCACCTGAAAAAATGGAGCTGCTTTGAGTTCCCCATTACTTTTGTGTCCACAAATTACTGCTGTGTTACTGTATACTACAATGGAAGCCCTCAGACAAAGACATACACCATGACGGATATACACAATAGGAAACGCCACTTGATAGAATGGGGTTATAAAGCAGGGTGAGGTCAAAGGGGGAGTTAAACAATAAGTGAAGTCACCGATCAATGTAGTGCCTGGTCCACTCAGAGGTGGGATTTATGGCAAGGTGTCGCATGCACACGCGCGCGCGCGCGCGCGCGCACACACACACACACACACACACACACACACACACACACACACACACACACACACACACACACACACACACACACACACACACACTAGGTTATCAACTGTTACAATGTTTTCATGCAGAACAATCAGGCCATTGTGACAAAGAACATATGTTCATTTTGCTCACACAGATCTCTCTCTCTCTCTCTCTCTCTCTCTCTCTCTCTCTCTCACACACACACACACACACACACACACACACACACACACACACACACACACACACACACACACACACACACACACACACACACACACACACACACACACACACACACACACACACACAGCAGGCTCTTGTACAAGAAACCATAAGACACTCTATCACAGGTCTCACATCTTAGCAGGTAGCACCATCTCTTTCCTTTCTGTCTTGGTGCCCCTGCCTGTCTCTGTATTGCTGTCGTTGCATCTCAGCAGTCTGCCGTATCCTCTTTCACACCCCTCCATCCACTCACACTCACTGCGTTCCCCCCTTTTCTCTTCTTCTCCTTACACTCTAAGCAGTCTTTCCTGAAAAGCCTTTCATGTTCTCACTGCTCTCTCCCGGCACATTCATTCTTTCTCACTCTCAACAGTCTGTCCTGAAACCTTTTTTTTTTTTTTTTTTTTTTACCTCCATGCCATCATCTCCGTCTCTTTCTTTCTCTTTCTCCCCCTCTCTCTGTCATATTCTTTTCTTTGCACCTGGCCATGACTCTTCCCCCATCGCTGTGGTTTCCCCTCTCCACCTCTCTGACAGCTTCGCATTAATCATTCCTACATCCCCAGGAAGACTACTTTCTTCACCTTCCTCCACTCTATCTTTCATACTGCATGTACTGTATTTTTGTCTCTCACTCTCTCTCTTTTTCCCTCTGTCACACCTTCCCTTCAGCCTGCTCCTCTCATTCTTTCCCCACACACCGTCTTTCTCACCTCTCATCAAATCTCTATTTACAGAATGTACTGTACCGTACGTGTAACATAAATGGTACCATCTTCTTCTACTTGTATCAAGATATCGTATATGTTGCCAAAAAAGTTCTGTATGAGCTGCTATACTACTGGAATGGCAGTGTGTGTGGCAGAAAGATTTATTCTCAGGCAAGTATGTTGTGGGAAAATCTTAGCAGGCAATCAGACCAAAAATAGCGCTGTCGAAAAAACACAAGTGGCTGCTTTGGTGTGGGTGGGTGGCCTCAAGTACTGGTGAGACAATGAAATATGATCCTGGCAGACTGGTTTAAGTAAAACATCCATGAGTTTTATTGCTCTTATAGCTCTTTATAATACTCTGAAGAAAGATTTTAGAATTTAGAAATGTTATGAGGTGATAATCCATGGTCATATTAAAATAACTGAATACCGTGTTTTAAGATGGTGCCCCATTCATTCCTGTAAAGGCTGTGGAGTGGGGTCATGCTGCATTGCATGCTTTTGAACCAGTAGAGAGTGTCCATTACTTGCAGATAAATTATGTAGTGGTTCTGGGAGCCAATCTGCGAGATGAACGGTCCAAAATTGTAAATCTGAATGACTGAGAAAATCAGGGAAATTAAGCATACACCAAACAACACGCAGCCATACATTTTAATTTCCTCACAGGCGTTTTCAACTGTCTCTTTCACACACTCATTTGTTTTATGGTTCTCTCTTATGCTCTTAAACACTGTCTAATCCCTGATTAGTGGAGGAAGAGGGCGTTTAATGCGCCTCTCCACTTGTCTGCTGCTGAACTGTGACACACAAGAATGCTTTCAAATACACATGCATGCATGATATATATTCACACACAAACCAATTTTAAACACACACGCACAAACCCACTCGGCCTCTCTGGCAATGCCGCTCACAAATGTCTCTCTTTCTTTGGTAAAACAGGTACTTGGAAAGGATTTAATAGTATCCACAGAGTGCAACACAACACTCAAACAGCAACGCATTTACCCACGAGAGAAAATGAACATTAAAAGAGAAGACATCCAAAAGCAATTGTATTAATTCAGCCAGGACCGCTTTTGTCAAAGTTAAAATACACCATTAACAAGCAGAGTAATCATGTTTAGTAGAATTATGGTGATGTGGAAACTCCCTTAACGCTCATGGGAGCATGCATGGGAGCAGAAGGCAGGAAGCACTGCAATGAACAAGGGTAAAATCCAGTGCTTGAATTTGTCATGCAGTCAAGACTATGGAGTACTGGGACTTGGAATTTGTTTTCCCACCCGCATAGTCATACTTGCTACACCATTGTCACTACCTTATAAATCAAGATAGCATCTGCATATTGGGAGATCACTCATTTCCACGCCTCATTCACACTGGCCAGAGTGTAGACGTTTGCATCTTTGATACTGTTTTCTGAGAGGAAAAATATGCAGTTTATCTGCTTGGGAGGAGCTGCCTGCTGCTCTAAGTACCAAAACACTCTACTGTGAAATGGTCTATCATCAGTGGTAACAGGACGGTAGATAGTGACAATCAGGCTCACTTTAGGAATGTTTTTACTGACAAAGCCAACCATTCAGGGAAAGAGTGGGAGATGAATCCTCCTAAAATCACATTTCACAGCTTCTATGTAAATATATTTTTTTAAGTGTAGCTTTATGTCAGTTCCTGTGGTATAGAGGACATAACTGTATATGCAATACAAAAAGAGAGAAATAGAATTGATGATATACAGTGCACCTCACTCTGTCAGAAGTGGAGATTGTGAACCGAGTGATGATGCAAAGGTGGCAGGATGATTAATTAGAGCATTTAAATAGAGTATCTGATTTGACAGCGAGCATGCAGCTGCTGAGTTTGGGTGGGGAAATGCATCTAATAGACTGGACTGAAGAATTTGAATATAAAAAATAAAGCACAGATCATGTTTTATGCCAGATTCAGACTACACAATATCAGCTAGATAATACCCCGACCTGACAGGTATGGGGCATCAGAAATAAAAACGAGCATATAAAGAACAACTGCTTGTTCCTTATGTGTCATGATGGAACAGAAATTAATGAAGCACAACTTCCCAACAAAAAGAGACTGTTCTCCAGAGAAAGATATTGAGATCGAATAATTTTGGGGCATTTGATTTTAAATGTCCTTTTCTGTTACCTTATGTTTTGATGCTTTTAATGGTTTTATTTGAATTGCCTTGTTGTTGAAATGTGCTATACAAATAAACTTGCCTTGCTGAAACGACAGTAAGTGCCCCAAAATTATGTACGTCAAGTTACAAAGCCATCAAAGTCTACAGTTCTTCATATTAGCATATCAGTATCTTAAAAACAACTAAATCCAACTTAAAAGCAAAGATAAAAAAAAAACTCTCCTAATGAGCTGAATTGATTTGATGCGACCTAACAAATGAGATGGCACTGATACTTTTGAACCTAATATCAACCTCCTAAAAAAAAAAACATCAACTCCCACTTCTTGAGCAAAGTAAAACATTGCTTGAAATGTCACTTGATGAGCAGTGATATTTTTCAGTTCCCATATCTAATAAAGTAATTACAGTGAGCTCCAATCAGCGGAAGTGAAGACTGGAGAGCTGACAGATTGCTATCTGTTTGACAGAGGCAAGTCAACAACACCTCTATCTTCCCTCACATTCCCCCTGATGCCTCAACACGTTATCTCTTCATCACTAACTGATAGGAGATGGGAGCATGACAGTTAATTGCATCACTGGGATGTGTGTGCGCGCGCGCGCGCGCGCGTGTGTGTGTGTGTGTGTGTGTGTGTGTGTGTTTATTATTAATAGGTCATCATCCTTACAGTTTTGTCATGTATCTGTACCTGTGTATATGTGTTTATGTGTGTAAATTTGATGTACAGCTAATGCATGTGATGACTGTTACCAACGCCACCCGCCAGAGCCTACCTGTAAAGACGGACTGAAAGTGTCCCCACCATCACCTCCCTTCCCTTTATCTGTCCTCTTCCTCCCGTCATTATATCTTTTCCACACCTCTACCCTCCCCTCCAGTCCCTTTCGTCACTGCTATCGTCACCTGAGGGTGTCTGTGTCCCACGATGCATTGCGATCCATCCGCTCCCCTGGCCGGCAGTGGAACTGCAGTGACATCTACTGAGCAAGGAGAGGAGAGGAGAGGAGAGGAGAGGAGAGGAGAGGGAGCATAGGAAGATTAGGGAAAGGAAAACAGGGAGAGGATGACTTATTATAGCATTGAAAATCCAACAAAGGGTAGAGGGAAGAAGGGGCGTAACAAGGACCAAGTCACACCTTGAACTTTCATAATTACATATTCAGCTCAGCCCTTTAATATCAGCACAAACAAATGAACCTTACTCTTTTAAACAAGTGAAGTTTTCCTGCTTTCTGCAGTTTTTTGTCCCTCAGCCTCGTATTGTACGCAGATAATTGCTTCTCTTTAGTAACAAAAGCTCGAAAATGATTTTTATTCGAGTCAGCAAGCTTTGATACAGGCTGTCTGTGTGTTTGTAATTATTGTCTTAGCCACTGGCTGTCAAATCCCATTACGTGAGGTCAAGCTCAAATGACTATCCTGAGCTGATGACAATAATTTGACGACAGGCGCACATGCATTGGACAATCATGTGCTTACAGAAGCATGCATAGTCACGTTTGTGCACGGAAACACACGCTGACGGAGCATACACAACTATACATGCATGCACATTAACACCAACAAACACACAGCAGAAACTTTACCTTTTGACAGGACCTTATACTATGAATAATTCAGGAGCTAGTTTACATAAACCATCCATTCAGTCATACATTAATTTGAATTAGTCGTATGTGCAGGAAGCAATCATCATGTTATAATAATAAAGCATGGCATGCTACTCCTAGTCACATAAGACTTGTGAGAAATCTAGAGCAATTCCCTTCCCTTCTCTGCAAATGACTCCCATTTCAGAGGCATTATGCTATTTAACATACTTAAAACATTTTATTTTCTGTGCTACTCCTCCACATGTGTGTAAAATGTGTTGTGTGAGAGTTTTAACTCTTTAGTAATAATCATGAGGAGCGTGAAGTAAAAATTTAAAAAAAATAAAGTGTCTTGACACATTAATTGCAAAAACAAATTACATAAACTGCATATCTGCATTTGGCATATTTGAAAGTACAAAATGTAGATATCAAGAAGCACTTGACTGTCCCTTGCAACTTGATAGCAGTAGCAAACAGCATTATATTTAGTTGACTGCATATCATTAGCATCAATCCAAATATGTGCACAAACTGCAGGTGTCATGGTCAAAACACAAAGTTTTATTGTAAGGACAGTTTTGGTTTATTACAACTTGAGTCTTAGTTTTTAAACTTGTTTCCTAAAACTTATGTTTATATGCAGAGCAACAACTTCTTTATATATCGATTTCACAAATATGTTCTTGGTTGACCTAATAATTAAATGCATTAAGTAGTGCAACATGTCCATGTGAAATGATTTTCTTCTGACAAACAGTACAATACCCAAAGACAATCAAATATAAACCAAATACATTTTCACATTTGAGAAGCTGCAAGCAGAGTATTGTTGGTATATATATATATATGTTTTTTTTTATATATATTAAATTATCCAATGATTTACCAATCTTTTCAGCTCTATTATTACAGTGTTCACCCTGGCAATGATGGTGTTTGACGCAAGACTAAACAAATCTGGAAATTATTTGTTTAGTCTTGTGTCAAACACCACCATTGCCAGGATTGTGTCCTGTAGTAACATTTTATAAGTGAGGAAGTGTCTGATTTTATACTTGATGCAAGTTGTTGCGAGGAGGTTAAGTCTTTTGGATGCAGGACTCAGGAGATCCAAGTTTCATGGCATCCTGAGTTTCATGTGTTGTTAGGTTTAGTTTAAGTTAGGATTGAAGCTTCTATAACTCAAGTAAAGGACACTGTATGATGGATTAAATGATAATAGAATAAGTAAATCACTTTCTTTAACCAAAATTACAGTCTTTGCCTATCCTTAACCCGGGGCTTTGTGTGCCTAAACATGATTTGAAAAATCATGATTCATTCTTCAGTTAAGAACAAGAGCAAATATTGGAAAACAAATGATATATGCTGTCAGGGAACTTTAATTGATCCACTCTCGACAAACAATTAGGAGCTCTCATTAGAAATATTTGCCCACTGAAGTAAAAAAAAAAAACAAAAAAAAACTATGGTGTGGCATACTATTTCTCTCAAATGTATTTACTGGTGCAAATTGGTCTTATGCAAACAGGACAGGGTATTCACATATGTTTTATATATTAATATTATCATTTTAATCTTGACCATTATTTCTATTGGCTATGATAACATTGTACTCAAAAAAGTAATTGTTGAGATCTGGGAAACCAACCAATAACTTCTCCGCAGTGAAGTCCAGCTGGCAAGAAACAAGCTACACTGACTATTAACATTATACATCCAGATTATCTCACCTGCTTTATTAAAAGGTATTAGCACACCTGAATGGTTGTAATAATCTCTCACTTTCCTGATTTACATCAAAGTAGACCCAAAGGGAAGTTTGTTTCTGAGTGCTTCTGCCCTGTTAGACCCGGTAGGCGGCAGACACAGCAATCAATTTGGTAAGTCTGGGATCCTATAATGAACAGCAGTGGCTATACAAAACTCAGAAACTCAACAAGGAAAACCTGAATGTGACAGACACAAGTGTTTTCTCTGTTTTAGGGTTACCATAGCTTTAACCTGGAGCATGTAATGTGTACATAGCATCGCTATTCATTCTGACACTCAGGTCAATATTAAAGTTTATAACATATTTAAAGTAGAACTGTGGCAAGTCAAGTTGTTCCCTCCATCTCCAGTGTGCAGCCTTTTCAGAGTGCATCAGAGTGCATGAGGAGATTATGGCACGTATCAGTTTGATTTATATATTATTAACTATTTCCATCCTGTGCGGCCTGTTCATTTTACAAAGTGCAAGTGATGGGTGTAGCCCTGTCTATCAGAGGCCAATGACACAGGGACACATGTCAAATAAAACTATATTACCTTTGATTGATTGGCAGGTTTATAAGACATGGAGCAGAGACAGACAGCCATGTCAGAGGTGGAATACAAGGAAGGAAAGAGAGAGGCAGTTAGAGAGAAACATGTCCGTGTTGCAAGGAGTAGAGAAAGAAAAAGAGATGACAGAAGAGGGCTAAACACAAAAAATGACAGCTGTAAAAAGAGAAGAAAATCATTTTATCACAAGGGCTCAGACATGATAGTGGAGGGGAAGGTTGAGGTAGATGGAGACGGGAGGAAATTACAAAACAGATGTGAGATATGAAACAACTTAGACGGGAAATATTGTGAGAAAGAGTGACAAAGGTGAAGCTGTTGGTGAGGTTCACCGCTCTCTGAGATAACAGAAGGCGATAGGTCACACTGGATAGTAGCTATCGGACCAGAATAACCCACAGTGTCACGGTCTTATTTAAAAACACCACACACGCAGACTAACACTGGAACGCCCTGAGACCTGACCAGCAATACCCTCCACATAACAACCTGTGTCTGCAGGCAGAGGTTGAGGACAAGAGACAGGAAACAGAAGACATTTACTTATATACAATTTGTTAAAGTAATACTATGATCCTGCAGGATCTACTGCAAAAGGAGTGCTTGTGTTCACCTGTGCAGCATTAATATCAGTGATTGACAGCTTATCAGATATGCCTTTATGTGACTGATGTATAAATATGTTGCTTCCTGCCGTGTGAAAAAAAAAAAAAACCTTTGCACCAGTATACAGTCGATGTACTGTTGTTTTGGGAAGTAGACAGAACCATCATGTATCACTGGAACATGACCACATGACTGATTCAACATATCAAATTTGACTTATTTTCACACTTTTATTCAAGTGGCTTGGAGGGTGGGGGGATGCCTACATGGGGCTAAAAGAAAGAAAAATAGATCAGAACCATTCACTTTGTTTTCAGTAGTGTAAAAATGTAGCCTGCTGACAGACTCATTCATGTCAAAGTATTGCCAAGTTCACTCTTGGCTAGTTTCACCCCATTTAGCCTACACATTGATTTTTTTTATTTTTTTTCCCCCAAGAAGAGATTATCCCTGAATTTATTCACTGCACCTAAAAAAAACAATATAAAATAAGATACTGTATCTTAAATACCTTAAGAGGTCGTATGCATAAAAACTAAGAATGCATTATCCCTACAGTCTGCAAATGTTATTAATTCTCAAAGCCTTGCCCCTTCAAGTGAGTGAGGTGTTTACTCCGGTGCATATGTTTTATAAATCAGCAGTGGGAGAGCACCTGCTTAGTGTCCCATTCTTCCCTGTTATGCTTGGCAGGGTGATAGAGCACATAGCGATAGATCAATATTCACCCTCACATGCACAAACACCAAGACACTCCAGCTCGCAAATGTGGACACCGCACCACCAACACAGCTACGCACAGAAAAACAATGCAAATAAACATCAATAAACATGCACACATAATACACATGTACACATTTGCTTTAGGGGTTGTGCCTGTTGGACCATTTTCCAGGTTATGACATGATTAGCATCCCATTAACAACAGTTTTGCCACCTTGCACAGCCCGTCATTATGTCATAGGTGCTTTGGGGGGATGATGAAGCATTGTTATCAGGGGCCATAAATCATCCTCTTCCCCAAATTAAACATGCGACGTCATAAACATATTACGGCAAAACTGCGTTTCAGGATAGATGAGTGGACAGGAATATGTGTGATTGTGAGTGAGTGAGTGAGTGAGTGTGTGTGTGTGTGTGTGTGTGTGTGTGTGTGTGTGTGTGTGTGTGTGTGTGTGTGTGTGTGTGTGTGTGTGTGTGTGTGTGTGTGTGTGTGTGCCTAGTGTCCCAGTTAAATGTAATAAAGCACAGGGCTAAAATAATGTGATGAGTTAAATGAGCAGACCATCCATGCATTCAGCTCCCCCAATACCCCACCCTCCACCCTCCGCCTCCCTCCCTCTCCTGCTCGCAGACCCTCTCTCCCCCTGTGAGTGTGTACGGGGAGGTTGGAGTTGGGCTGGGAGGTAATTTGATTCGACTGGAACGATTAATCTTGCTCAGGTGAAAATGCGTTGGGAGAAACAGAGAGGGCATCGGGGAGTAGAGAGATGGGCAGCAATGGTGGTTTAAATGTAAGTGGGGGAAGAAGAGAGAGGAGAGGAGGCAGGTGACGTATGGCTGGTGATTTCTCTTCTCCCGCTCTCGTCTTCTATCTTTATCTTTCTTCATAAGTTTTTTTTTTTTGCACTCTGATTCAATCATTTCATTTGTTGCATCACCTTTTTTTGTTTCTTACTGCTAATTTTTTTTTGTCTCTCCACTAACACTCTCACACCTGAACTACACACCTTTAATGTTTTCCCATTTCCCGCAGTCTCCATTCTATCCCTCCCTCCGTCCTTTTTATTCCATTACTTTCTTTCTCATCCTTTTGTTCCAAGGCCTGCAGTAATCTGTGGACCAGCCACATGCCAGTGCCCAAATCATTTCACCTGCACACAGCTTGTGCTAATACTAACAAATGCAAATGCAGCCTTACTTTATGTTAACTAACACTTTGTGCATTTGAGTGCACAATATTTTTTAACGGTCTGTGTCAAGGTTTGTGATGGCTTCACTGGTATGAAAAATTATATACTTATAATGAGACAGCAACACTTATATTATATTATATTATATTATATTATATTATATTATATTGCTTATCTGATTTTAAAAAAATATATTCAATTTGCATGCTTTAAACTTGCCATTATAAGCATAAAATGTTCCTTTAAAAACTTTCTTTACAGCAATCCCTCTGCTCCACCAGAGTTGCAGAGGCATTGTCAAGAGTCAGCCATCCTGCTTTTACCCTGCATTACTGATTCAGAACTTCTCAAACAGTTAGTCTTTGAGGTAAGCCGGAAAACAGAAACTGGAGAACAAAAAGCGAGACACAAAGGCCCATTTGCCAGTGTAACAAGATTCTGCTGGTACGAATGCATTTTGCTATTTAATCAAAACTTACGGGTATACTTACAGTTGGCATGGTAAAAGTAATCCATAAGCATCGGCATTCAAACGGTATCCCCGAGCTTAGTTGATGGAGAAAAGATGAAATTTAAACTAAGAGCTAATAGTATTACTGGCTGGGATACAGTGCTGGATCTGTGCTAATTTCTTAATTTGATTTCCCTCCTCAAATAGAGCGAGTAATTTGTTTAGGGGACCAGAATTTGCCCAATTTAGCTGGTAAGCTCCTTGGCAGCAGTAATGGGGATAAACAGCTAGCAAAAACTGCAGCCTAATCATAGTGCGTCTGTCGAACTCTTATACACACACACACACACACACACACACACACACACACACACACACACACACACAGAATGTGATATTATTTTGTCCCTGCCCCGTTGTTACATTCCACCATAATTATCTAGTTTAAAATTACAGCTTCATAAGGCTAAGGAGCCTGCCAACTAACCTGTTAGCCAAGTCAATTTGTACAGACACACTCACACCAAGGATTCATTGGGTTTTGAGCTTATGCAGCACACACCAATAAAACATCTCATTTAATTGCAGTGAAATAATGTTGTAGTACTCAATCATGTGCCTAGAGCTTTTCTAGAAATGTACTCAGGGATTTTTTTTTCTTTTTTTCCCCCACAGAAGACAGTGCAGGTTACCCATCAGCTATATATTTGGTGCGTCAGGAGATAATCTGAAGTAATATTGTAGCCAGTGCTTTCACAGAGGCCAAACCCAGAGAGTGCAAAGCCTCAAATATCTGAGCAAAGTCAGACTATCTAAGATTGAGAGACAAATGTGAGCGTATATATAAAGGAATGTAAAGAGAAAGATAGAGATACAAGCCTCTCAATCATTTGTATATGGCTTGCTTATACTCTTTAGAGCACTAAGAATATGTAGCTCTATGCAGTGACATATTAATGCAGGTGTAGGACATTTGCTGCATCACAATGACGGTAACAAACAGTTTCATGAGGGGTCTCTAATTGGTTGGTCTTGCCCTTCAAAGTACACACCCATGCTACCGTATTGAACATGTTTCCCAGGTCAGAGATTTCCTGTTAGTGACATACGGCTTAGATCTACTTTTAACACCACAAACATACACACACATGCAGACATTTTTGAAAACGTCAACCACTGTCTGTATCCACGGGAGAGGAAATGTGCGTTACAGATTTCCAGTATTGAGACAGCGTGTGGTGAAACAGCTTGGTCCCCATTAAATGATGGTACATCTGAATGTGTGTTTATGCTGTTGTGTGTGCATTTACCTTTGGGAAAGCCAGCCTTCTCTATCTCTTTACGTTCTTCATCTTTAACTGACTTTCTGTGTTCCCCTCTTCTCACCCTTTTCCTCTTCTTCACCTCCTTCCCGTTTGGTTTCTTTTCCATTTTTTCGAAAGCTTTTCACACTAACTCTTCTCAATCCTTCTCTTTACTTCCCCTGTACTTTTTTTGGGTGGAAATTACAAGCACTATTTACACACGCAGAGAGATCACATCAAGGATTTCTGTTAACTAACTTCACTTGTACATGAAACATGCCAGGCAGGAAGTTCACATACAGATGCAGCAGTTTGTGCTTCTCAAGAAGTGTTGGTGGGATGACTGACACGCAGGTTTGATTCACATATAGCCTCAAGAGAGAGCATCTTTTTTTTTTTATCCAGCATAGACCACTCTCAATGTTCCCACTTCTCATCTCCATGTTCGCTTACTGCTTTCATCAAATAGTTTTTTCCCTCTACATTTTTCTCAACTGCCTGTTATTCATAGCCTTTTGTTATCAGACTGGATGCTCTCATTTACTCTCATTCATGCTCTTGCTCTACGCGTACCTCCACTCTTTTAGCCGCTGCGCTTTCCCTCCTACGCCAGGTTCACGACCGTACTGTTCCTCTTGAACGCTTCCTCTGTCATCTATTCATCATTACCACAAATGACGGGTAAGTTGTTGAGCTGCAGAGGTCTCAGCGGTACAATTCAAAGCTTCAGTGCTGAGTGACAGAGCCGTGGCACTATTTGTGACATTCAGTCATGCAAGAAGTTGATAACTAGTTGCTTCCCCTTTATTTATCTGGGCATTGCTGAATGGGAAGTGTGGTCTCATTTTCACAGCAGTGTTACCAGGTGAAGTTGTGGAGGAGGGAATGTCTACACGCACACAAATGGATGCATGAAGAAAAAAAAAAAAACTCCCACATTCGAATAAAAACACACGCACATGCACATTTCTGGGAAGCTGTGCAACTACTGTCTTCCACTGACTCTACTGCACACTACTTCAGAGCAAAGAGGTGGGATTGCAGCTGGAAAGAATGTATCTAAACAGAGCTGGGATTTTAACAGCATCGTTCATGTCTGAAGCCCCCCTGAAGAAACCTCTGGCTCCTTCTGACACGGATTTAGCTTAGAGCGAGAAGTCAAAAATCTGTTTGAACTCTGGTTGAACTTTTATAACTGTGTTTCCCGTAGCTTCAGTGATACTACGGGAGGAGAGAATAGCTCTGTATATTGTCATAAATATTCAATGAGAATTTTCTTCATCTGCAGATCGCTGACTTTCATGTGACTTCTACCTTTGTATATTTCATGAGACAGAGTATTCAAATATGAGCTAAAAATCTAGTGCTACGGACAACTGTAGTGGAAGATCAGTACCATAGACAGTTCCACATTAGGGAACAACTACAAGTACTTAAAAGGTTTCAGCTCATACGACTTTTATGTGAAACCTGACACACTGACGATGAAAATATGGTGCATCACAGGTTAAAAGTGTTTATAGGCAAATATTCGCAGTGATGTTGTCTATATTCTGACATTTGTTTTCTTTCATCGTGTCCTTTTTTCCCCTTTTTCCCCCCTTTTTATTACATTTCCACTCTCCTTACCTTACACCCTTTCAGTTCAATCTTGCCCTTGTGTTTCATCATTTATTTGATTAAAGTTTTAAGGCAGGTATAAGTCAGACCTTATGCAAACCTAGCACAACTCTGTGCATTTGTGTGCAAATGTGGCATCAAAAAAAGTTTTTTAGGGCCAACATATCATTTATTTCAAAAGGTTTTCCAACTTAGAACTCATGTCAAAAAAATGAAAACAACAAAACGTAACAGATGAAAAGGACCTTGACAACAGCACTACAGTCACTAGCCATATTTCTCTATGCATCATGTAGACTGAGTGAGGTGAGCAGGAGACTGAAAGATTGATGAGAGATGACATGAGGTATGAACAACAGATGTTGAGCTATTTATTTCATTTTGTTATATATTTTTTTAACATTTTTGTTGACATTAAAATACTTTTGTGCTAATACACAATTCTCTGTGTATTTATTGTTCTCTCACTTCCACAATGACACAAACACAAAAAAACCTGCACAATGTGATTTTAAAAAGTAATATTACATCCAATCATTGTTGATTTGGGTCTACAAACACCTTGTTGGCACCTGACTCACTGAGCAGCTCGTGTGTGTGTGAGTGATGAAGCAGTTTCAATATGATTTATGGCAAAGCAGAGACCTGACTTTCCACTGATTTGTTTACCTTCTAACGTGTCCAATCTGCCAAAACACACACACACACACACACACACACACACACACACACACACACACACACACACACACACACACACACACACACACACACACACACATGCAAATTAAAAGTGTCACTCAGAAATACGATTGATGCTCAAGTAAACTTATACTGAGCTGCACACTAAATACTCTTACAAAAGACTTCAGTTACTTTACAGGGAAACATAATTCACAATATCTTTTTACTAAATACCACAAGTACAAACACACACAGCACCAATGTTCTCCATCATAGTGAGTTTCTACTATGTGTCATAATAATATAACTTGACACTCTGTTCATACCATCAAACTGTAATCTTTTGATCTTTAACCCTTCAACTTTTGAACTTGGTCACGGATCTGATTAAAGTCAACCCATGTCACTTTTATTAGCTCCTCCTTTCCACATCTCAGCATGAGTCATGTTGAAGGCGAGAGGCCTGTGGTGAAAACACACTAAGGCAATGAGTAAAAAAAGACCAGCAGAGAGGAAACAAGTCCCCCCCCCCCCCCCCACACACACACACACACACACTCACACATCTTGTTTAAAGCCATCTGTTTCAGCCAGCAGGATGTAAAGGCCACTCCTATGTGTGTTTGCTGTCAAAGACATGCTATCTTTTCACAAGATGTATGTGTGTCATATGTAGCACATGTATGTTGACTCCAGGCTATTTTTTAACCAAGCAATCACAGGCTAATCTTGACACCTGCCTCATGGCACAGTTTTCTTTTTAAGCTGTCTCCAATTCCGACTGTTCTAGTCGACCATTGCCTCAATGACTAATTTGACCATGTCAGAGTGGGGTAGAAGGCCTGAGGGGTAAAAAATAGGAAATGTAAGGCATATGCTGGAATTGTAGACAATATGCAGTACTAACAAGGCACAGCAGCATAATGAGACTGATGTTTTTATGCAATTTCTCAAGGCAGTCCCTGCTTTATTAGTTTCTGTAGATTGGATGATAGTAAAAACTGGTGAAAGAAGATGGATTTCGCAGTAACAACAATTGACTGCAACTGTCAGAGTAATAAACATAAATGCTAAATGCACACTTCTTTCTAAGAAATTAAAGGTATTGACTTAAATTTCATTACTTTTCATGGGTCTGCATTATTTTGATACTGTGCTAAACTCTACAGGTTGTACATACAGTGCCTCTGCACTGCTGTACCCTCACACTCCCTCCATACCACCTGCTTGTTTCTAATGGCTGAATTCAAACTGCTGCTCCTCTGTTGCTGAACTGCTCCACATATTGTACATCACTCTGGATATGAGCTCCTGCTAAAATTTAATCAGTGTTATGTTCAAGTGTTTGTTAAAAACAGAGCCAAATCTTGTTTTTAGGCATCTCATATGTTTGAAGTTGTGCAGTCAATGTCATTGAGGTGACCATAATGGGACGTGTGGTTGTAAGGGGTCAGAGAAATAGGTTGAAGCTGGCCCAATTGATGATTTGTAGGCAAAACAATTTAAATGGAAAATGGATATATAATTACCGTCTATCGCGGTTTTATGCCTCTGCTAACCACTCAATTTGTAGTTTGTAGTCCAAACCAATATAGATGTTGGCGATAAACTATAAATTCTAAAATATGGATGGTTCACACATAACTTCAATCATGACATCACAGATCTATACAATCACCACAATTTCTAGCTAGACACCCAGTGGTAATGTCACATGCTTAGTATCTGTAAAAAAAAAAAAAAAGAGAGATATGGTAACAATCTCTCCTTCTGCCCCTCAGTTTTGGTGTTAAAAATGGACAGAAAACAAAAATAATCACTTTATCCTGTTAGTTCTTTTACATTTTAAGTTTTGGCCACAAATATGTTTCGTGATGTCACAGTTATCTTTGACCACCAAATCAGTAATCAGTTTATCCTTGATTCCAAGTAAAGGTCAGTGCCAGATTTTAAGAAATCCCCTTAAAGTCTTCTTGAGATATCACATTCATAAGAATAGGACTGATGGATAGGATGGATGTGTGGTCATATTGACCTTGACCTCTGATTACCAAAATCTATTCACTTTATCCTTGAGTCCAAGTGAATTTTTGTGCCAAATTTTAAGAGTTTCTCTGAAGGCTTTTCTGAGATATCACATTCAAAATTGGAAAGCGATGTGAACCCACAGTCCCTCAAGCCATTCCTTAGATATCTAATTCACAAGAATGTAAAAGATGTGAGGTCACAGTGACCTTGAGCTTTGACCTTTGACCACCAAACTAATCAGTTCATCCTTGAGGCCAAAGTGAATGATTGTGCGACATCTAACGAAATTCCATCCAGACATTCCTTAAATATCATGTTAATGTGAATGTGTCAAACCGGGATCACAGCAAACCCGACCTTTGACTCACAAAATCTAATCAGTTAATCCTGGGTATTAAGTGATTTTTTTTTTTAAATAATAATTGACGAAATTCCCTGAAGGCATTCTCGAGATACCTCTTTCACGAGAACGGGCGGACGGAAGAGCAGATGGACATGTGGGACGTACCAATGGATGGATGGACAACCAAAATAAATAATGCCTCCTGCTATGGCTATCACCAGTACTGAGGCATAAACAAAAAATCTTAAAGTAAATCCATAAACATACAGGGAGCCGGTGAGGTGAGGTCAGTTCAAGGGAAACGTGTTGTCCCTTGGGTGTGCTTGTTAAAACACGGGTTGCAGCCTTCTGGGCCAACTGTAAACATGAGAGGGAGGCCTTGGCTAACACTGACATAAATGGCATTAAAGTAGGCAAGTCAGGATGACATAAAAACATGTATAACCCCTTTCAAAAACAATAGATGATGAAAAAAGGTTTTGACCTTAGAAAAGAGCGTCAGTTGTAAAAAGCCAGAGTCTATATGTTTGGCCAATTCAGAATTAAGGTCCTGTAGCATACCCAGATTTCACATACGGTTCCAGATGACCACAGATCCATATGAGAGGTATCACCAGCACCATTGGCTCTAGATGTCAAGACAATAGTTTTATTCTAATTCAAATTTAAAAAAGGAAAGGCCATCCAAGCTCTGTTGTCTTCAGGACATTCCAACAGTGGCTTCAATGAGTTAGAGTCTCTCTGTGTCCAAGGCAGGTACATTTTGATCATCATCTACATACCAGTGTAATAAGATGTCATGCCAAGGAGAGGAGCTGCAAAGGATACAAAGTCACCAAGGCTGACAAAAAACTTCTGTCAGACAAGTAAGACCTGAAACTCTCCAGAGCAGTACCTTTAATGCTGACAGTGCTTCAGGTGAGGAAAGAGGATACTTTATTGTGTCGAATTCTACTGTGAGATGTAAAAGCATGTCAATTACGGAATCAACAAAGCTAATATCAAATAAGGGATTGTTAAAAACATTTATTTGTACCTCAAAAATTATGTTTATAATGGTTTCATGCAATTCTGCCCATAGCAAGGTGTCCACACGTAATGATTTACCAGGATCAACAAGTCATTATACCTGAAAACAAAATAGGTGTTTTAAAATTACTTAAATGACTATTAAAAATATCTCATACAGTAGCATTGAAAAAGCAGTAGAACAAAAGTTCTGGATCTGGGAACAGCCACATCACCCCCTCTCTGCCATAAAGACAAGGAGGAAACGGACTACATAAGTGTCTCTCAGTATTATTGAAATCGGAGCGTGCATCTGGCACAGTTGACGCAGGAAAGTCTTTAACTTTTTGAACATCCTATCACAATATTAGCCTAAAGACATCACCACGGGGATGGCTCTCCAAAAATTATTATTTTTGTATTTTTATTTAAAAAAACATCCTGTATTAATATATACATATTGTTAAATGATCCTCATAACAATTATAATAATACATTTATTATAATACATTATAATATACATTTCAATGATCCTCCCCTTCATGAAAAAAAGGCCATCAATTATAGCAATACTTTTACTTTAGTTGAATTTCTCTCACTGTTCCCCCCCATGAGTCAGCTGTTTTGTTTTCCCCAGATGGCCTGAGTGTATCAATATTATATTTGACTCAACTGCAAATTTAAGGACAAGCTCTGCTGCGTGTTTCTGCTCTCCCTCGACCTCAGACACAGTTACATTCACACCAGACTGTGATTGTAGCAACTGAGATTGTGACAAATGGTATGCCCATATCCTCTGAACCGATTTTCCTCACTTTATTTGTTGGCTGCTCCTTTATCCCATCTTTTTTCAACCTGTTTTCATCCACTAAACAGCCCCTGTATTCCTTCAATCTATCTTCACCCTTGCTTCCTTATTTCTTCATTTCATACTTCCTCCCATACCATCTATCTGGCTCTTCTCTCCCTTCCCACTTTCCTCTGTCTTTTACACTACACACAATATGTCCCCAGTCTAGCTGTTTACCAAGCATCCACACTGTCATCGGCACTGTGACTGATGCTGTTCCAGTGCAATCCCTCTTCACAGTGTCACCACTTTGCCTTCAAAATTCAATCATTTAGTGAAACTGCAGTGGTGAACCATCTCTCATCTCCACCATTCTAGTTCAGACTGAGAAGCTCCATTGGCACGGCCTACTGATGCCCTGCCGTGATATTAAACACTTTGGACACTTGAAGCATTTTAACTCTGATGTGTTTTGATGGCTTTCACTGGTCTCACAGGGATGGTAGCAGTAAAAGTTCTATTTTGGATTGTGACAGGGGGAAGGTTTACACTGACACAAACTCAAGCTGAACTCGGCTCAGCTGTGACACCTGAGACTACTACTTCCTGAGCTGCTGAAGTTATAGCAATATCAATAGATCCAAAAAAAAAAATTTAAAAGTGGATTTGGCAAATAGCAGGTATAGATGACAGAGATTTGAAGTTTAGAATGACTTGTCATGATGCATAGTGGTCATGTCACACTGTTACAGAAAACCATTATTTCCATCCAGTAAAAAAAAATCTAAACTGTCATTGGCAAAAGTAAATTTTTAGGTAAAATGTCCAATCTGCCAATTCATATTCCCTTTATCAATCCAAGTTGTCAAAGTGTCGACGAAAGTAAATTGCCTCTAAATAAACTGAAATAAACTTCAGTTACCGTTAAAAGATTTCAATTAAAATCTTTCCTCCTGAGTGAAAATTCACACTCCAAATCCTGCTCTGTCTTTCTGGGGCTCCTCTCCCCATCTAACCTGCTGCTCCTCCTCCCCCAGAGGTGATAGTAAGTCTCCTCTCTCTGTCTTCTGGCTCTCTACTTCTCCCTTCTCTCAGGACTCTCTTGATTCAACCGCCACCCGGGTTGTCTCTGCCTCAAATGTTACCCTCTATGTCCTTTTTTCTCTCTGCTAGTGGCATGACCCAAAGTTGCCCTCATCTTTTCCAGTATGATTTTTTTGTTCATGCCAGGGCCCATTAACTGTCAGATCCCTGCACTCCAGTGAGCCAGCCTGCATGTGAGATGATGTCCCCTGCCTAATAATGTGATCAGAGGTTCATGTGGGGAGAAATCTGGGCACAATGCAGACAAAACATTTGGTGGTTCAATCAGTAAAGCCATGCCTTAGAGTTTAAACTGGGCATTCCTGCTACAGCAGGGCAGATCCTATTTTAATAATACTGAGACACTTCTCAGAACAGAGGTTTGTTTGCGCTGGACTGCTCTATCTCTCTCTTTGGTCTCCATCCCTCATTTTAGACATCTCGAATGTGGTTCACAGGACAGAACACAAAACAGTTTGTCTGTGTTTAAGGACTCTACCCTCTTGCTATCTATCTACAAAAAAATTGTGTTTCTATATATTATAAGTCAACTGTTGTTTTTTTCTGCCCATGCTGTACAACCAGCATATTTTGCATATCTGTCCCTCCTGGAAGACAGATGCAGCCCCTTAAGTTTACTGTTTTTTTTTCCAGTTAAAGTTTGTCGGCGGAGATCTTCTTATTACAACAGTGGCAGTGAAGCCGAGTGTGCATGCACTGAGATGTTTTCATGTGAACAGAACGTGATCTAATTTAAGGTAGATCCATTTTTTTTGCCTATAATTTTACTGATTTACTTAGTCTCAGTATGACCAATACTTTGGCCTTTAATCCATCCAACAGTGGCAGTTCCATGTCAACTGAGCAAACTCAAGAGCTCAGGAACAAATGAGCCAGTTGTTTTGGTAAAGTAGATAGGTTTGCAAGTTTACCGGTCAACTAAAAGTCTCGCCCCATGCCTCCTTTCCACCAGATATAGTTTCCACTCTCTCTTCCTTTGTTTCAAATAATCCTTCCTAGTCCTTCTCTTGTTTTCCTCTTTAGCCCCACCTCTTTGCTTGTACCTATTGTCGAATCTGTGCAGTACAACAACCTGACATCGCTTATACACTGTCATCCAAGCAGAGAAAATCCTATTGCCTCCTCAAGCATTTGTCCCGTAGCGCTCTGTACTGCAGATAGCAGCAAACACAGATAGCAGCAATCTGCTGAAAGCCCAGGGTTCCCCCTCCACTTCTCTAATCCACAATCTGTCAATAATAGGCTGATGCTTGACAAGATGTGGTGGAGAGAAATAGGAAGCCCATTGAAATGTTACAAAGGTTTGATGTGTGGTGTCAGGTACTCCCCCCTTCTTAAACATGACACCCTCTACAAGCTCGGACTGTTGAGCGGAGAAATGCAATCTCTTATCTTGTCACTCTTGCAGCGGGTGGGGTGAAAGGCAAGAGGGAGTCAGGAAAAACTAGAGAGAAGGGACGCTGACAGAGGAGGAAGGGAAGGAGAAGGCAAGGTTAGGAGGATGGTGACACCAGGAGAGATGGAGCAGAGAAAGGTGGAGGGTGGAGGAAGTGAAGAGTGTTTTTTTAAGTAAATTTGACAGGAGCCATAATCTCATTCTGCACAGTTAAGAGTGAACATGTAGAGTGCTGGAGCAGGAGAGAAGGAAGGAGGCAGCGGTGGTACATAATATAGGAGGAGGAGACAGGGGATGGAGAGGAGGTGTAGGTTTCCGAAAGGGGAGATGAAAGCACGGAATGAGGGCTGATACGGGCTGAAACGGAGAGGAATGGAGGAAGAGAAAGCGAGACCTTGATATACACAAGTGTTTCTCTCTGGCTAGCTTGTTGCAAGAGCTCCTCGTCACAGGCGAGACCGAGCCTGCGTCGTGTAAAAAAAGATAACAGTGAATTTAATCCTAAACCGCACTCCATCTCGTAACTCATAATGTGCTACACATTCAGCCAGTATCAGAGCGGGCCCGGCTGCTGCCGCTGCTCCAGGTCCAGATCCAAAATAGCAAACAGACAAGAAAAGCAATATGTTTTAATGAGCCTGGGAACCACAGAGAAAGAGTAAATTTCAGTCCCAAGCTGAAAATATTTACAAACCCCTGCTGGCAGCCTTTGCCTGACATTGACATGGAGGTCTCAAAATTAACATGCTAAGCAAACACACACACACACACACACACACACACACACACACACACACACACACACACACACACACACACACACACACACACACACACACACACACACACACACACACACACACACAGTTACTCCTGCCCAGTATTTCTGTGGTGGGAAGCTGAGCTGCAGCGGGAACATAAAGCCCTTGGCAGGCAGCTTAGAATGATGTAGTGCCTTGTAATGAATTTGATTTCATCCTGCCATTTCAGGCAATAAACATACAAGCTTAAGATGCATGGGGTTGTAAATTTTAACTGAGGCACTCCTTTCACTTGGGTGTCTGAAGATTGGTTAGTGAGCGGTGTGACAAGGTTGGACAAGAGGATCGTGTGCATGTGTCTGTATATTTGTGTGTAATGTGTCTGATTCAGTTCTGCTGCAGCATATGTCCTTCAAGGATATGCACATTTTACTGTATATTCATAAAAAGCAATACATATTGAAAAATGAAAATACTGCAAATATTGTTCAGAAATTTAACTGCAATGAGATGAGTATTTTTCTTGTTAAGAAAAAAAATCCCTAAAGCTGAAGATTAGATTTAAACCTGCAGTCCGGAACTTCTGTCGACCTATTCTGGCAGTCTGAGTAATTACAAAAACGCGCAATAGTTACATAACCCACTCTAAATGTTTTACAAAACTAACCTGGCCAATAACATGATAGCTGTGTCTGCGCTCAGTCCCTTCACTTCTTTCAGCAACTTTCCATCGGCAAAAAGCTACACCAATGACTTATCGTGCTTGTGCTCGCTATCGATTCATTTATTTGTTTGACCTCAATCGTTCCTCTGAACGCCGAAGGTTCTTTCTTATCAGGAGTATCCACTCCAGAAACATATTCTTAGCTGCTGCAGCCTACCCTTCTCCATCACTATGGTTGCAACTGTTGTCCCCTCCCCCTCCTCATTCCCTCCTCAGCTCTGCCGTAAGATGCATCAGAACCGGTGCCAGCACAGGAATGTCTCACCAAACACCAGACTTAAAAACTCCGTACACTGTGAAATGCAGAGAGCTTTTTCTTGCAGTGATAGGCTTAATCAGCATTATGTGAACTAGTTTGGCAAGGGGCTTAAACGTAACGGACGTCCATTTATATGTAAAAGTCTCACACTTCAGCTTTAAGCATTTAAGGTAGAGTGTTTATATAGTGACACAGAAATTGAATTATTTCTTTTATGAACAGGGCTTTGATACAGTGCAGATGTTCAGAAAGTGAAAGGGAGGATAAAAGACGATGAAATAGGGGAGACGAGGGGTAGTGTCTGAAGAAAAGTGGATTAACAGCGTCACTCATTGGAACAGATTCTGAAGGCAGACGAATGAGGGTGTGTGTGTGTGTGTGTGTGTGTGTGTGTGTGTGTGTGTGTGTGTGTGTGTGTGTGGAGGTTCTTAACATATTGAGCAGTGACACAGAGGCTAACGTGTCTCATCAATTATGAAATTAGCAGTGCTATTCTTAGTACTCAAATCATTGACAGGAAAAGCTTCCAATCAAATTCAATGACGGCTACGTCAAATAAAAAAATCCTTTTTTATGCCGCATTTTTTAACATGGCTGGATTTTCCAGCATCTATAAATTATTCACACACAGCAGTTGCACAAGGCCAGAATGTTATGACTCCAATTCAAAAGAACTGCATATTAGTCTCACTGCATTGCACACATTTTTTTCATTACAGTGAATTACTAACAAAAAAAAAAAAAAAAAAAAAAAGCTCTGACTAAATTGTTACTGATGTCTGGTCTTGTTTCACAATCTGAAATTTGCAGACCTGGTATTGCTGATATTACATAAAATCCCATATGCTCACAGTATATCTTTTACTGGTTTAGCTGAGCATAAACATGAACAAAAGACAAACCAGAAATCATCAGAATATATTAAAAACAAGCCTAACTGTGAAGTCACTGTGTTGGTTTTCTCCAACAGCATTAGCACAGCTTTACCCACAACCTTCAACATATGCACCAAATTTGCAACTGAATTACGTATATTTGTTTATATATGTGTAGCTCCGACACAGCAAGGAGTGTATGCATATTGTCTAAAAAGGGTACCGAATCTAAACTGTATTAATTTATTGCACTTGTACTCACTGATCGCCGGCCGACCCACACGTTATGAAACAGTAAGATTAGAATTGCATTACAGTAACCGTGACATGACCAGAAAAGGAGGATGCTGCAACCCAAATGAGTCTTACAACATTTTGTTGCTTAATCAAAATCAGCACCAGAGTTATGCAGGTTTTTGTTAGTGCTAGTCCATGCGCATGGCGTTTTCTCCTTGGACATGACCAGAGGACGTACATAAACTTTTGGGTCAGACTCTAGATATTGACCCTTGAATTGATACAGGAAGCCTGTGGCCATGAAGGAATGAGCCTGGAGAGGTGTTTTGAGTGACCTTTGTGTTTCTGAGGAACTAAATGTAACTGTCCAAAACCGAAAAAAGGGGCATCAGGTCAGGTACGCAACCAGCTGGGTTTTCAGGACATTCGCAAGATTGTGTACCTTGAATTCCTTCCACAGGGTCAGACTGTCAACACAAAGTTCTTCTGTGATGTTCTGAGATATCTGAGGAAAAACATTTGCTGCAAACCACATAAAGTGTGGCGCCATGACAATGCACCCACTCACAGCAAATGGAAAACTCACGACTCACTGGATTTGGCTCCCTGTGACGTCTTTCTGTTCCCCAATAACTTATCACAAACTTTGATGTGCACTCTTTGCTCAAGTTTCAGGTGCGTAAAACATCAAAGATGCACCTGGATCACTGCTCACAAAAACAGAAAGGAGCAGATTTGGAACTTATTTATCAAACATGATTCTGGATTTGTAAGCCTTCCTGTGCAGCTCTAAAAATGTGTGTTCTCGTGTGTGTATTACTCCACTAGATGTGTTTGAATTTGTCATTGCCTGAGAGTTTCTCCTGTCTGCTTTGAATTGTTTAATTTTAATGCCTCACTTTGTGTCCTCTTTAAACACATACAAGGGAAGGCACCATTCACCCCAAAATCAAATCTGCATGTTTGCACTAAAATATAAACAAATGTGCTATTACACAGCAGTATGCAAGCTCGCACATGTGGATTCCAATCCACAAATGCACCAACTGACACACACACACACAGGCATTCAAAATAACAAATTACCAAACCAGACACAGCGAGCTTAACCCAAAAGGAACTTGATTATGTAATTGTGGCTGAATAGCAGCAAGCCTCTACGGTATAATGGCCACAATTCGGCTGAAGGCTTTTTCATTTCAGTATCAAAGTGGTTGTAATGAAGGCTGAATGACACTGGGGAAGGGCACAATAGCTCAGATATTGCTTCTAATTAATGTCGCCGATGTTAGAAACATGAATTAGATCTTTCCGAGCTGAGCAATAGAAGTAATTAAGTCCAATGGCTGCTACAGTTCCTTTCCTTCTCTCTCTTTTGCATGTTTGTTATGTACCATCTCTTATATCTTTGTGTCATCTACCCTCACCTATCTCCCTATGCACTTACCGAGAGATAATGACACAGAATCTGTCTTGTTGTGAGGGTTTTAATATTCTGCTCATTTCCTCCAGCTAGTCGGTGCCTCCGTCTATCCGTCTGCATGCTGCTCTAACGATGAGCATTACTATCTACCTGCTCCAGCGAGAGAGTCTGTCTGTGTCCTTCCCTCTTCTCTCTTCTTGCCTTTACAAAATAAAAGCTGAGCCTGTTTGACACCAGCAGGATTACCCAAGCAGACATGATTTTCTCACCTTTGTTCTCTGCAGCGCCTACACTCCACATTAACATTCCACAGGAAGTGGAGGAAGCCCTCCGATTTATGAACTGGGGTTTGCGTAAAAAAAAACAGTTGCACTGCAGACACATATTAATAATGCCTGGGCATAGCACAGCTCAAACCAGAGCCTGCAAATGTCAAAAGGTAACACAACCCACCTACCAATACTTCTACAGCAAGGTTTTCAATGTGTTATAGATCTAATTTGTTTGATCCAAACATAAAGCAAAAGTGCGCATGTATTTGTTGTGAATTCCTAACATCTCCTCTTGTGACAACAGTGACCAGGTTTGAGGGAGTTACTATGTGTTACTATGTGCGGCCATGACTACACTTGTAATTCTTGAAAAAACTAAAGTGACATTCTGTAGTGAGCTTCGACGAGAGTTTATTTTTCACCAAAACACTCCAATAGTCTCAACTCGATTCCTAACTATCCAAAGAGTACTCTAAAAGTTTTACAATATATGCTGTATGATATTTTGGGAAAATTATGGTTTTGTCATATTTTTCACCTTTTTTTTTTCATTAAAACTCTTCTGACATTTGCCAACATAAAAGCCATCCAAGCCATTAGTATATCCATACATTAGCGAGATGGACTTCTTCTCTGTTATGTCACGGCAGCACACTGGTAACAAAGCAAACTCAAATGAATACAGATTTTCATATCCATCATGACCCATTTTGTAACTTTGCTATTAAAAAACAAAAAGGCTGTGAGTCTAAAATATACTTCTTGTTGGAAATGAGTAGGTCATCACAAAGATTCCTGGTTTGGCCATATGTGATATCTACCTAACTGTATAGGGTTTGGAAGTAGGATAATAAATCATTTTAGCTTATGGCATCACAGGGGCATGAAATGTATCTAAATGGTTGGGGCTGTCGAATTGCATCATATCGTATATCATTATGTAATTACTTGTGCGCTGCCATGGGTGGTAGTTTTATGTCTGGTATTTGGTCATATATTCATATGCACCAGTGAAAGCCAATTCAGTTTTTTATTATGCAATTTTGTGTTCTGCTGTGCATGAGCAGAGTTTGTTTGGAATCACATCCTTTTGGTGAGAGGAGCTGCTGGCTCCCAGGTGTCCTCCCATTTTTGCAAAACACACACAAAAAAAATGTATATTTAGGGTTATAGTCATTTTCATAGATGGCACATAAACAATTTCTTTCATTAAAGCATATGTTTTATATTTATTCACGTGACCTATAATCACAGCAAACTATCTTTAAAATAGACCCCATAAAAACCAAGTTATATGACAGCCTCACTTGGCAACAGTGACTGTGGAAATGTGGAGATGGAAACTACATGCATTTCTGTTAAACCATTACGTTACTGAAACAATACTGACCAACACATCATGAAAATGAAATACCACAAAACCATAAAAAGCTACATACTGTGTACTGAATTAAAGTTAATCCCAGTTCATTGTCTGTCACCACCAACACTGTAATAAATGTTATACACAGAAATGGTAAATCGATCAATAAGAAGTAACACAGAAGAAGGAAAGACCAAACGCGCAGTGGATCGTACATAAAATATTGATTTCAAAAATGAGAAGTATACAAAGCCTTAACTTTCTTGTTCTTACGTCACAACTCTCTTCACTATTTCTATCCAGAAATAAAGACTGACGTCTATACCAGCAGAAACAATTACTTGTTTTTGTGTTTACTTCAAAGCATCCAGAGACTTTCTGTTCTGCAGTCTTCCTGGTTGTTTGAAGTCTTTTAATCTGCAGGCAAAACATGTACCCATACTTGACTATTTTACTGGTCAAAGAACAAACAGAAAGGAGCTGAGTTTTTTGGTTTGTCATATCACAGAATGACCATCATTGAAATGGGCAATTTAAGAATGAACCCCAAAAACATAATGAGATGTGCAATTTATACTTGATTGGTTTTGTGTTTGTTCTCCTTTCATGGCTGATGCCTGTAATATGCAAAACTCATACTTTATGATCTGCATTTATGAATATTACAAATGACAGCTGAGTTACAGCAATATTTCAGTGCATTGAGAAATGTGACAAACACAATGATTCAAATGCTAACTACAGATGCGATGCAAAAATAAATGATGAAATATTAGAAATTAGACACGATATTAAAAAAATGGCACTGTTGTTTATAGAGAATCTCTCAAACTAGAAAGTTCTCGATCATAATAAGTCATGCAATTATTTTAAGAAAACTACAGAAGACCACAAATAAGTAAATAAGGGGAAATTCACGCACACTACTTCCAGAAACTATTCCATCTTTTATCAATACCTGTTTATGCTTTAGAGAGTTTTGGTAGGCTGGAATCTTACTCAGCTGACACTGGGTGAGAGGCAGGGTACACCCTGGACATGTTACCAGTCAATCACTTGGCTGACACAGAGACAGACAACCGTTAATGCTGACATTCACACGTATGGGCAGTCAACTTCTCCAACTTTGTCAGAAAACCGGACAGAAAACACCAAACACATAGTGACCTAAAAAAGTCACATCCAGATCTACAGCAAGGAATTGGCAATCATCACAGGCCCACGGCAAAGAATTATGGGCTGGGAAATATTGGCCTGAGGGAGATATGTTAGGCTGACAGGGGAGAAGGAGAGCGAGAGGGAGAAAGAGAGAGCAAAAAGGTAAAAGAGAGAGACCTAAAAACGAAAATGACAGTGAGGGAGAAAGGTGTACTTACATCACAGTTGTCAGTAAAGTGGAAATGACACTGCAGAGAGAGGAAACAAGTGACTGTTTGATAGAGAGGGTATCATAAAGAAGTAGAGTGAAGTGAGAAGCGAAAGACACGGTGAAAGACAATAGATGCTGTTACGCGCGCGTGTGTGTGTGTGTGTGTGTGCGCGCGCGCGATACATATATTTACTTGCAACACATTCTGTTGCCATGAATAAATCTTAAACCTGTCATCATTTAATGTGCAGCACAACAACAGGTCCTGCCATTAAAATCCCAGCTGTTTTTAAGGTTTTAATCTGATGTAATATGACTGAAACTACCTGAACCTTTTCAATGTAGTGTGATTCTCCACATTTTTTTCCATTCTATTATTATTATAACCAATTTATAAGGGAAATTCATGGTCTACCTGCTTGATAGGACAGACATGATGATGAATTGCTGAGGATTACTCACATGAAATATAAGTTACTGTCCTGCTGGTAAATGGGGTGTAAAAACAGGAACACTTTCCATTTTTTATTTTACAGGCAGGGGGTTAAGTCATCAGAAGAAGGGAGAAGAGTTAAAAGAAATAATGAAATGGACTACATGGTAGTCTGATAAGTGCAGCGAGATAGAGGTTAACCTTTTTTAACCTGCTCTTCCTCATTTCATGGTCTTGGCTCTCTGAATCTACCTTAGCCTTATGAAAGGTTGCCGTTTTTTCTTAACCTGCAGTTTTTTGAGAGGCAATGTCTCATTCATTGAACAAGATCTGACTTGGACATAAAATTAATTTGTAAACAAATTTCAGAAGGAGCATTTGCATGAGTTGGTAATGTGAACAAAATCTGGTGGTGAAGTTGGTGCATTTTTCAGAAGCAGTGTGTACTTCTTAATGCAAAAAAAAAAATGGATATATCACTAATGCACTGGTCAAGGTTTTACATCCTGCCTCCACATATGACACAGGGAAATAATACAAATCCTGCCACAAAGAAAAGTTACACCTCTGTGTGTGTGTGTGTGTGTGTGTGTGTGTGTGTGTGTGTGTGTGTGTGTGTGTGTGTGTGTGTGTGTGTGTGTGTGTGTGTGTGTGTGTGTGTGTGTCACACACACACAAATTATATGTGATTACATCTGCAAACTGACATACCTGCAAAATAATACATGTACATGAGGGACACTCGAAAGCACAGGTAAAGGCACCACTTGTATGTGAGGTTTAGGGATGCATGTGAGTCGGCATATCCGTGTGTGTGTGTGTGTGTGTGTGTGTGTGTGTGTGTGTGTGTGTGCGCGCATGTATATGTCCATAAGATTTTTTATTTTCTTTTTTTTGCTGGCTCACTGCATCAATTAAAATCAACTTAACACGTGTAGGGCAATATTTAAATGTTTACTGAGACAGGAGGGGATTGACACAATGTGAACGGCAGAGAAATCGGGCAATAACGACAAATTGCTTGAAAAGACATCTCAAAATGGATTTTGTTCATGGCTGGTGATTTTCTATATTTATGTTACACAACAATACATGTATATTGCATATCCAAGTATATCCAAATCCTGATTTAGCTTACTCTTCTGCACCATAAGAGCTCCACCGTGTAAAAACAATTAAAAACACATCAGTAAACCACGCCTTTGCACTGGGTGACATTTTTCTCCATTACAAAAAATATTGGCACTGTAGTTGTTTCAGAAACAGTTTCACAGACTAATAAAGGCTATCGTTACATTAGAAATCAAACATGTTTCAAACGGCCACAATGAAATGTGGATTAAAAAGTTGGCAGCCACGGCAGAGGGGATAACTGTGCATATTTTCAGTCATTTCTGCAGGATTCAAAAGCAAGAAGGAAATATGTATGACAATAACAAAGAAATAATAGCATAGAGCACAAGATTAATCTAAATCAAGCCTTCAATACAATAGTTTGAGATTAATTCATAACTGGTTTTGGTCTTTTCACAGGGTTTGATTACAACTTTGTGTAGTGGTCGTTGTCTATACTTCTCCTGAATAATGAGTTAGCCATTTTGTATCACCTTCTGCAAAGAAACATTTGCTAACTACTACTTGCACTACCAACTGTTGCTGTGCTTGTTAAAGCTAATAAGAAGAGGCAGAGTTCGATGACCTATAATCTTGCATGCACAGTTTTATTTTTCTTAAAGGTCCCACATTGCCTGAATTCTGAATTCCATTTCTCATTTTGAGCTATTATAAATACTGTGAATGTGTTAAAAAGCTCAGCCCATGGAGGAGCACACAGCCCAGATTCAGCAACTGTGCTGCTTTGACTTCCTGAGGTTTGTGATGCCAGAAACATACACTCATGCCCTATGTCCACCCTTAGCACAGCCCAGTGTACGACCTTAAATGTCACAAAGCTAGCAAGCTACGAGACCAAATGGAAACCAGTGTTTGGCCTGGGTGTGCATGTCGCAGAAAAAAAGTTATCCAATCAGAAGAGAAGGTTGTCGATATCAATGCAGCTGACCAAGTCTGATTGCATTTTTCTCTCTATTCTCAAAAGATATACAGTATACCGGCCATCATTTTTACTTTGAATCATCTTTGCTGTAATGTATTTACCGCTTTTTGCCATGCACATTTGAAGGAAATGGTTGGCCACGTCCACGAAACCTTCATGCAGTTCAACTGCATACTTGCATATAGAGTACAGACACAACTGCAGACACAAAGACACTTAATCGGTCTCTAAGATATATTAGCACAGTACTAGCTTTTCTTGCCTTAGGTCACACTCCCTTTATTGACTGGCTCCAATTAAGACAGAAACCCCCTGTCTTTAAAACAACTTGAGGTAAAAGACAGTGAAGCAGAGAGAATGAGACAAGTGAGACAGAAAAAAGAGGGTGTTAAGCTCCATAGAAAAAGGGAGGATGAGAGGCAAGAAAGAGATAGATGGGAAGAAAAGAAATAAAGAAAAAGGGAGTTAACACTGCTTTCATTTTGCTTAAATTTGATTTGGTGATAGATTGAAATCTGGTCAAATAAAGTGGCAAGTTATTCAGCTGCTGAATGGTACTTACAGAGATGAAAAGCATTTATATTAAAAAAGGTCAAAAGAGGTACAACAAAGTAAACAATGAATGATTCAGAGTATATTAATCTAGAGATTTCATTGCCTTTGTAACTGGTGTTGTTTTAACCTCAGTAAGCATTTTGGTTTCCTATTCATTTAAATTTCACCTTTATTTAACTGGGCTAGACATTAAGAACAAATTCCTTTTTACAATGTTGGCCTTTATTATTGAAAATATCCACAATTAGTATCTTAAAAGCACAGACATAAATTGATCCAGTTTGAGTGATTTAACAGTTTCTGATTAGCAGCAGCAGACTGAAATGAGCAAAACTGAAAAGATGTGTTGGATTTAGAGTCCTTTATACTGATGTAAAAGGTGAACTGCTAACTGTGCAGGCAAACAGATTATTTCATAACTGACATAAATAGAGGGGTGAGTGTCCAAGAAGAGTTTTATAAATAAGCGTAAAGCAGTGACTATTACGATAAGTATGCAGAGAGGGCTATTTGACCAGAGAATACATCGGGCAGTGATGTATGTTAAAGGACACATTTGAAACCAATTGAACATAAATTGTGTCAAACCTTTGAGAGGTTACTTTGCAAGCCACTCTATAGATTGTATCCCGATAATAAAACAAGGAAAGTATGGTCATTTGAACGATCGTGTATTTGGCAGCAGGTTTAAAAGTGGAAGGATTTCTACAGAGAAAACCAAGTTTTGTCTTTACCTTTGACTGCAATATAGTGACACGGTGAGAGAAGGACACTGTGCTATTTAGGCAGATCCTACGTATCTATAAACCATAACCTGCTCCAGAAAGGTTCTATTGCTCGTGTTAATGTCCGAAGTCGAAGAGGAAGCAGTGCCTTCCTAAACAAACCACATAACTTTAGTCTAAGCAAAAGCCTGCTGAATTTCAAGAAAGCTCTTAGATTTAGCTGAAATAGTGCAATGGGTCATTTCTGAGCCAATGAGCCCTTTCAATAAACACTTTATAATAACAAAATGCACATTTATCGTGACATTTTTGTTTGTACTGTAAAGCATTAAACATACAAAAGGCACACAGAACACAACTATGCAAAACAGTGACTTTGCTTAAAAGCATTGCAGAGATTGAGGAAGCAACACTGGTACCAGAGAATTGTTATGTTGGGATTTCTGAGACCAGACAAATTATTTCAATTCAGAGTTATACAGCAGAAAGAAAGCATGACATGCAAATTGAACAGCATTCTGCAGTGGTAGTGTTACATCAACCTAGTGAGGTTATTTTGCAAAAAAATTGACTCAACCCTTTCAGAGTCAGCCTAGGCAGTGCTGGGCTGAACGCCCAGAGTAGTTTCCCATAGACTGTAAAACATTTACTGTCTTGACAGTGGGATTTTCCCATTTGTACACTTCATACTTCCCCCTTTATTCGGTTCCTCTTTATTCTTTGATCAGCTTTTTCACAGTTTTTATGCATCCCCACACACGCCCTCTACCCTTACTCTCTTTTTCCTTTTCCTCTTTCTCCCTCTCTCTATCCAAATGTTTTGAAGATGTGTTGTCCACTGATAAATATATTATATTTTTCCTACCCCTCCTCTTCCTCTCTCTTTCTCCGTTTCTCTCGCTCAGCAGGAGAAGAGGGGTACTCTTCTAAATCAAAGCGTCTGCCCCTGAGCTAACCCAGCAAGCTACAAATTCTCATCATCATCATCGTCGTCCATGGGAACCAATCAATAATTCAGCATGCTACCCAATGCATCACTATGCATAGAGATATTTCAGCTGAGTCCTGTACAGTCGGAGGGCTCTCATACACAGGAAATGGAGCTATTCACCGAAGACCAATAACAAGGGGTAAATGGCAAATACAAGCCTATAATCCCCAGTTAGTGCATAATAGTGCTAGCCCTAAGGCTTTAGCAGAAGTAGTGTACTTTGTAGAGCAGCATTTCAAATGCCTTTTAGACAAAGTAATCGAGGGGATTTAAAAGAGAAATGGCGCAAACACAAAGGTTGTCCCACAGGGGGCATAAAGTATAATATGGGGGCATATCAAAATACTGTGAAAGTGATTTCTTCCTCTCCTTGTTTTTCCTTCCCCTATTTCCCTTGTTTTCATGGTTTATTTATGTTGTACAGCATTTTTGCTGCTGTTAGGTAACCAAACCGTGTTGCTTTCTTACAAAGCTGTTGACTCTTGAGGAATCAACTAACTCCAAACAACAAAACCTGTCATTTACATGCTCAGTCACACTGAATAAGTGTATGGGTACATGTCCTACATGGGCTGTGCTAATCCTCTACTGTGATTCAGTCGTGAAGCAGCACAAAACTCAGCTTTACCTCAAGAGTTCCTCAGACCCTTCGTACGAAGCCATGATCACTGAAACTTAAGGTCTACTGTTTCACACTTCCTCTGATGATGATAACGAGGAAGACATGCTGCTGGACAGGGACCAGGAGGCTTTGTAATTTATTCAGCTCGGTATGATTTCTCTGAAATGTTCTCCTACTGGACCTAAACTATACCTGATCTTAAGGGATACCTTGATGTCAGCAGAGGCTGCTAGCAAAAATATCCATATCTTTTGATCCATGAGAAAAAGTATGACGTCCACCCATTAAGAGTCTCTGCCTTCGCAAAAAATGTGATTGACATTATGAGCCTTCAAAACTTAGAGGCCAACATCATGTCCAGAGGGAAGCTGTCAGGGTGAGTCGTATCTGTACACAATTCAGAAAAAGTGGACGTGGGTCTGTTTGCCTCCAGGCAGGACACCCACTATTTCTCTCAATCACACAATAAAGATCCACCATTTAGAGTAGTTGCAGTGATTTGCATTCTCAAGCTATACCCCCAACTTTTTAGGGAGAGTAGTCACAGATTAAAAGCATAAAAAGGGCAAAGATCAGTCTGGAGCTGCCAGCACTTTGCACGTGTTGCCTTGGGGATGAAAGGGAAGATAAGTTGTCATATTTGTACTTTGAATATCATTAAAACGTAGATACAAATACTTTGTAAAGCTGATATGACAGAGTCATGTCAAAGTAATTTCACTGCAGAGAAACACACCTGCAAATTGTAAAAACACTGGAGAGAAATCTGGAATTATTTTGTGCAATGCAAAGTTGGACAAAGGCAGGTGGCATATGCTATGGTAACTACATACACATAAAATAACTCAACACATAACACTTATGTGAAGCATTGTGAAGAGTCTACTTATCATAAGTATGGCTCCCGACATGTGGCACTGATGAAATATGGCGGCAACGCAATATCATCTATTCAACAACTTCTCGATATTTTCAATGTAAGACAAGAGGACAAGATGAACACGGAGTCCTTGAAAGCGTGTATTCAACGGAAAATATGCGGTAGTTTAAAAGTGGTAAAACAAAAGAACAACCAATCTACGGAGCTACTCAGTATTTAAACGATTTAAATAAACAGATACATATAGTTGCAACGGTTTCATGCAGCTTCATCTAAAATATTTCTGCACCATTTAATTTGTATTTTTTTTTTCTATAATTCTCAGGTGTCATCAGAATTATTGGGGTCACACTGCCCTCCACAGGCAGGGGATGAACCTACATGTGACACTCTGGATGAAAGGAAACTACTTTGTAAACCTTTTGGGTATGATACAGACACATTTTTTTCAAGAACATGCACTGTCCTTCAACTCTCTCTCTTTGCTGTCTCTCTCACTGCTTGCATCACATACAAATGCCCATTAGATACATATACATATACACACACACACACACACACACACACACACACACACACACATGCACGAACACTTTCTAGCACAAAAGAAGATACAGCCACTCTTAAACTCTCAATTCAGCACGGACAAATACCCCTGACATGATAGTAGGTGTTCTTTATCAACATCACAAGCACAAGGATGCACACACACACACACACACACACACACACACACACACACACACACACACACACACACACACACACACACACACACACACACCCTCGCAGCTGGACAGAGAGGAAAGTGTCAGGGGACCTAATTACGAACAGGACGGAGAGAAATTACGAGGTGTAACATGAGGGTGAGAGAAGCGACAGCCGAGAAGTTGATGAAGTCAAGGGATGAATATATGATGATGGCTTAACCAGCAGCCAGCTTGCGTTTTTGCCATCAACAGCGAACTTAACCTCAGTCCCAGTGACATGCAACACTACAGAAATCTTGTTCTCACAGTAAAGCCACATTTTGAACCCACCTGCCCTTCCCTTAAATGTTGACTAAACTGTAGTTAGCATTAGCTAGCCAAGTAAGAACACATAAATGAGGCATCACTGAAGTTACCAGGTCCTGCACTTCTTTAAACTTTGTGAGAGTCGAAGGATAGTGTCTTTATGTAAATCTTAAGTTATAAAAAATGTAAAAAAATAAAATAAAAAGTCTAAAAGACAACAAATATAATCATATCTACGTTTAAAAGCCAGGCTACGTAACTTTTGCTGAGCAGCAACAACAGCACCCTCAGTGGCTGCAAGTGGTAATCACACACAATCACAACTTCAATACAAATCAGGAATTGCGATGTACAGTAATTTCAAGTCAGAACACAGAGGATGCTAACAGACAAAGATTGTCTGGGAGACTAAATTAACCTTTGATAATTTGGATCCCCCTTACCCAAAGTGATGCACAGTTGGGTCGCCAGCTAGCCAAGATAGCTGGACATAAACCAATGCTGAAGCCCTTATTACCAGTACCGATGTCCAAGTATGTTATACAGCAAGTTTGCCAACACCATGTCCATCGCAGTGGGGTGACTCGCCTTATGATCAAAAACTAGCAAGTCGACAACTTTGATAACGCATCCAAACATGAAGCAAGTGCAACTACATAAGATGTAGCAAGCCAGCTAACATTACTCCCTAATCCAACACCAAGACGGCCATCTTGGTGCCAGCCTTGTATTCCTTTTCATTTCCCAAAGTGCTCGCCAACAACTAGAAGACAATCCAAAATTGACTCCAGTCCGGTCTCTTGCTCGATCATTCTCTTTTTCTCTTACCATGCACCGTTAACACCCTCTCTGGTCGCCTTTTCCTTTGCCTCTGCTACGATTTCCCAATTGAAAAAGTAGAGGTCGCTTTTTTCTTCTATGTTTCATAGTTAGTGGTGTGTGAAATAATGCTGAGAAGCGAAGAAGTTACATCGTGCAAGACAGGCGTTCAAGGCACAGAGTGGGAATGAAAGAAGTGCTACTCTCCCTATTACAAGTCAGTGTACTATCAAAAATAAAATTGATATCAAATGTCATATTATTATATCAGATATAAAGTATCAAATTGAAGGTAAATGAGTTGCATAATGTTTCTTTAACATAAGATGAAAGTTACCATTTACAACATGATCATTGCAATGTTTTAAGGCCCTGTGGGAGTCTAATTTAAACACACAACAATGGTCTCCTCTTCTTTTGTACTTGTCTCCCCAACAACAGCCTTTTAACTGCAAATTAACATCTCTGACGTTTACTTGAAGGAAGATTATGAATTTTAATAATTCTGTTCATGCTGTTTTTACACAACACACAGTATGTTGTGGCACAGTTGAAGTTTACTTAAATAAGACTACTTCAGATGAAAGAGCTACCTCAGCAGTTAGTGTTCATGTATTTACATGCCAACAGGACAGAAAATAGCCTGTCAGCAGGTCTTGGTATAGTGGCATCTCATACCTTTTGTTTTGCCGTAAACTACCTCAAAGCTAAAATGTCTTAACCCATGACCTCCACTTCATCTACACAACACTTTGCACTGGATTTAGAAAGCTGGTTTCATAACACGTGTAAGATCGCACCTGAATGGATGTGGTCGGTCTACTTCATGGAAAGCATATGTTCCTATATGGTTATTTTTCTTGCACCCACTCAGTATTTTTCCACCACCCGAGATGCTGTATGCCGTCTTATTATTCCAAACAAACCAACTCAGGTGAGCTTCCATCCCACACCACCATAGGCTTTGGCACCACTGATGTACACATGCACACACACACACACACACACACACACACACACACACACACACACACACACACACAACCTCAAACAAATAGACTGTAATGCTGTTACCACAGGCCCAAATATTGCCAGCTCACACAGCTGATGAAATATTCTGTGTTTACTCTCCTCCAAATGTCCTGCTAAAACCTATGTGTGTGTATGTGTGTAATGAGTGGATCCTGAAATAACACAACATAGCAAAAGCCGCTACCTAGGGCAGAGCAACATTTAAACGCATACACAAACACAAATAAATGCGCACACGGAGAGGAAACATGATAAATATGATTTCCCATGCCCAGCTTTAAAAACAATGCACAGATAATACTATATCCTTCAAGTCTTCAATATCACAGTGAAAAAGAAAGCTAGCTGTTCTGTAAGGACTACCACTTTGGAAAAAAAAAATCTGTGGTATAAGTTTTCGGTGATTAATGTATCTTGTCTGGCACAAAGGAACCAATCAGATTATCCCCAAAACCGAGCTAGCCAGCCATGGGGTTGAGCTAAAACAGGCAATCAATGTGATGGAAGGAACATGAATACATCAGGGCAGTGGCCTTAAGTGCAAATTTCAGAAATTCAGCATCCTGCTGGAAATCAGTTTAGATTATCATTGTTCCATGCATCGAAAATCTCTCCATGCTGGAGCTTGCTATATTCAAATGAAAACCCATAATTGATAACAATATCTTAAGTTATACTATTTCTTGATGTCTGAACACACATTTCAGTTTATGAACTTGCGTCAGTTAGAGGCCAAACCAAGAGACAAAAAGCCACAAACCACAAGAGTAACTTACTTAAAAGATGATGACAAGCTTGGCAGATTCAGACAAATTTAGGACACAGTGATTTACAGCTGAATTCAACCTTTTTTAAACTGTCTGAAGATACAGCAGTTCTACAGGAGAGTCCTGTCATGAATGAGATCAGGTACAAACTTGCTGAAGCCTGTCAGTTGGCAAACAAAGTGTGTTGACAATCAGTGGGATGGTGCTGGTGTACAGCCATGGTAACAGCTCTGTCAGGCTGTGAACGAGTGCTCTGAACCAAATGCTAACATCAGCATGCTACAATGCCGTTCAGAGAATGCTCCTGTTGCGCGTTAACAGTGATAGCCCTGTGACGTGCACGGAGCATAGAGAAGCCATCGCCTTCACGAGTAGATATTCCAAGTTTTGTTCAATGCGGTTTTTTGTGACCAGTGGTGTGGGTATGTCTGCAATTTCTCCGTGGACATGAGCAGAAAGCAGACAACAAATTTTGTGCCAAACTCAGGAAATTGGCAACGGAGACAACTGAAAATCTTCAGAAAGCCTACGGCGATGAAGCAATGTGGCGGGCGAAGCGTTTTGAGTGACATTTAAGTCCCCGAGGGGAGGTCCAAAACCAGTCCAAAACTAAAAAGAGGCGCTCTGCTCAGGCGCTCAACCAGGCGGGTTTTCTTTGATATTTGTGGGGTTGAGCACTGTGAATTTGTCCCCCGGGAGCAGAATGTCAACACAGTTCTACTGTGACGTTCTGAGCATCTGAGGGAAAACTTTTAGTGCAAATGACCGCAACTGTGGCGCGTTGGCTCTTTGGTTCTCACACATGACAATGCGTCCTCACACATCGCGCTGAAAATACAAGATTCTCACCTGCAACTACACATACTGTACGTCGTTGCTTCCTACCACTCCTACTAACTGGATTTGGCTACCTGACAACTGTTTATGTTCCACAAAAATCTGACAGACTTTGAAGCGCTCTCCCCCCTGAAGTTTCAGGTACATGACCAAATTGCCGTGCACCCAGACCAGCACTCATGGAAAAGGTGTAACAGGTGTTGATGATGATCAAGCTACAAAACACATGGGAAGCTGATAGGAATGTCATTAGTTTTGCAGGTCATTAAAAGCAGCTAAAAATGACTCATCTTTTCTGATGCTTGTAATATGGCAAGTGACAATTATCAACCTGCAACAATTACAGCCAACTGACGATGGAAAAATGAACTATTTGGCACGACTAATGAGTCACATTACTAACGCTATTAGCTGAAAAATGTTGGATGCCTCTGAGGAAAAGGCAACAATAAAGCTGACTCCAATAATCGAAAGCACAGAATTTAACTACTGATGCAAATGTAAGAGAAAAGTGGTTTGTGAAAATACATTTCTTTCTAATTCCCTTTTTAATTTACCTGTTTTTATTGCAGCTCCTGTTTGCATTATCTGATCTTTCTGCTGAGTGATTTAGAAATTATTTGAAATGCTCCTCATTCAGGGACTCATCACCAATTACCCAAGTTATTGCAGCTTTGTGAGTTTCCTGAATGGGATTCCTCAACCAAAACAGGAAATATGACTGAAAATATAAAATTGAACTTTAATGAGTTTAATTCCGCTGTGTTTTCTGTTTATAAATTGTATCCCACACTGAATTCATTTATTGTACAGTTTTACAGGAAGTTTTCAAAGAATGTTATAGTTTAATATCCGCTTCATAACATTCATTTTGAACGAACACAATGAAACTGAAGTTAAAAGGAGCAGCTGAGCCAGAGGGAGGCCTCTGTCTTAAAGAGTTAAATGCCTGGGACGGTGTTAAAACTTTGAGGCCATTGAATGGTTCATGGACCGGGCATGATGCTGATAGCGATGTCATATTCCAACTCATTTGTTTCCAGAGCCATCAGAGTCGCCTCTGATGAGAAACGACCGGGGCAGACAGGCATTAGGAATCGATTGGACGACTCTCTACACTTATGCTCTTTCTCATACACACTGTTTCCCACAGGCACGTACACACACACGCGCACCAACTTACTCACACATTCTCGCTGAACTTCCTGCACAAACTCTGGCTTTCTCACACTTTGTGGAAATCAGTCAGCAAAGCCCATTGCTTTGACAGAAGACATATGAGCAGCAGACGCAGACTGTGCCGGCTTATCAACCATTTAGCAGCCGATGACCTGTGGAGCGAATGGCCCTATCGTGATAAAGTGTCTGAACCCTGCACATTCAATTACAGGTCAGAGGGCAGCACGTACATCAGCATGCAGCATTCATCACCACTGCTATTGATTGCCCTGCCATGAGTGTGTCTGTTGTATGTGTGTGTATGGGGGCATGTATGTGTAAATGTGTGTGTGTGATGGGGCGCGCACACTGTTGGAGGCAGAGGGAGGCTGGCATCACAATTCAACTTGAAAGGCAAAAGCATTTTCTGGCCAAACTTAAGCAAAAGAAAAAGAAAATAATCAAAGCGACCTGCCAGTGTTTCGGATTTCGAGAAATCCTATTCCGTTGAGTCTGGTGCTATTAGCTAGATTTTGTGTGATTGCTTTTTTTTTTTTTTTTTTTACTTCATGTCAACCACATTCAGTGTTTGAGTATTACTCACTCACTAAGCAATACAATGTTTAATATCCAATGGCATTCTTGTGCCATCTTTATGTGCAAGTATGTTTTTTCAATCAGTTCTCAGATCTGAATATCATGCTGGGACATAGATCACCTGTGAAGATACCCTTTGCTGAAATGTCTCTGTTAAAATAGCTTACAAGCTGTCTAATGTAATACGGGTATTAAAAATCAACTAAAAGCTGCCAAGCTGCTTCCACATCATCTCTGCTTCCTGCAGACCTGATAGCTGCACCTGTGGCTCCCCTCATCAATGCAGAATTTCACTCCAGGAGAGACCGATTATTTTTACATTTTAAAATTTTGGATTATCAATTGAATATGAATGATGCATGGGTTAATTAGCTCAAAGAACTGATCATTTATAGTAAAATGTATAATCCATTAAAAAAGATCAAATATATTGGACAACAAAGTTAAAGAAGCGAGGGGCAGGTCTGACCTTTCATTCTGAAAATACTGTTTATATTCTTGTTTTAAAACTGCACAGTGAAGTAATACAGCCGGCAGAGAAGGAGTGATGCTGATTGTCTGCAGTGAGAACAAGGGCAGTGACAGTAAAACAACAATGTACAAGTCACAACTATGCAAACTGGACAGCTTTGTTATCCAAAGCAACTCCTGCAATTTATGTTTACAACTCAAACCATGGTCTTTCCTGACCTGCCCACCTTTGGCCACACCGCGCTGATACATTTTGCCTGTCTGATTTCGGTCAGACTGTGGCATTATAGTGAGATGTGTCAAGACTGGACGTTATAGACAAAGAGCTGATGAATGAGCCAGTGATTGTAAGCTAATGTAAGTGTGATGTCAATGCGGCGCCTGAGCTATGCTCCACAATTGGACACAAGCAAAGAGAGAGTTTTCAGTCTTTCATTGCATTATAGGTTCCTTTAAGACATGATGAAATAGTTTTATTTTCTCAAATATTATTTTTGCTCGAATATATTTAACAGACAAACACATAGATGCACGTGGATATGTGACATTCAAAAACACAGCTCAGTTGTGGACAATGCTGAATTTGACATTTGGACCTGACGCTTGCTTGTCAGATTGGTACTGCTTTCAGATTGTCCACTCGTCCGCTACATAGATGACAATCCGAACGCAGCTTGGCTTGTTGGATGAGCTCGCTGCCCCAATGAAAAATAAGCTATGATAGAAAGCCAACAGGCTTTAAGGATGTGGCCAAGATGGGACAATTTGTTTGACAAACTTTGGTCTATAAAAGAAGGATGGGGGTTTCTGGCACAACTTCACCTACTGCCTAGGTGCATGGAGAAGTAAAAATAATCTAAAAGAGGTAGACATTTGACTTTGGTCTCAATTCAACAGGGATAAAAACTAACGATAAAAAAGTTAACATAAAACAAACAGGTTAACACAAATGCAACGGGTGAGAGAGAAAGAACAATAGGGAGACTGGGATTGCTGAAAAGATCTTATAAGCACCGATGTATGAATCAGTCCATGTGGCAGTGAGCATGTCAGCAGTTTTCCACATCGGTAAATTCCCTCTTCAGCTTCATAGCATGCGAATACGTCACTTCCAGCGACACGCAGGCTTGGACATTTCCTGCCTCATCAGGGCCCGTCCTCCTTCGATCACTCTCTCGCGCTCATTAAAAAGCACTTGCACTCAGTGCATTAGCATAAATACATAAATTCATGGCTTACTGGATGAGAGACTCTCAACAGATTTCTTCTTCTCTAAACACACACACACTCACACGCAAACACATGCACAAATATGTGCTTATGAGGCTCTCCTTCCAGGGAAAAACTCTCAGTGAGAGCGGCTGCTTTCTCTCAATGTCAAGCTCGGCTTTCGGCTAAATCTCTTTCTAACAATCAGTTCCAAAACAATGGTTGAGGAAGTGCACATGAAGGCATATGTCTTTTCTTAGCGCAGAGCCAATCAATATGCCGATAAATACCTAGATGCAATGTCGGTGGAAATAAGGAAAAGATCAAGAAGGGATCTTGTGTATTGCGAAATGTTCTGCTGTGGATATGAGATGTAAAGGTAGAAGTAGAAAAGTAGAAGAAAAGGAAGAAAGAGGAACAGTGTGTTTGCGAGACTGGTGTGTGCATGTATATGGACGATTTTTGCACAGCAGTACTGCCTGAGCTCAGTAGCAGTGGACCATGTATTGTAATCAATAGCACTTCAGCCAGAGAGCAAATCAATGGAGGCTGCACTGTAATGGAATGCATGGTCAAGGGAGAAGCAGAGGGGATGGCTGAGTGGAGGGAGAGAGAGAGAGAGAGAGAGAGAGAGAGAACAAACACAAAAAGATGTGACTGTGGGCTGAGAGAGATGAAAGAGAGGTGGAAAAAGAAAGAACAATTAGTGGATAAAAAATACATTAAGTGAATTAAAGGGGGAAATTTGGACCAGGAAATAAAGTAATCCAAGTCCACAGTTGTAGGTGAAAGGCAGAGTGTAAATTTAGGTGTGATGTACACAAAAAAAAAGAAATAAAGCCATTTATCAGCACCGGCAAATTTCTGCATAATTGCGCCGCCTTATTCAAACCCCCTGTGTGGCTTGAGAAAAGCATTGCACGGAAATTGGCTCCAATGAGGAGGAAATGAACAGTAACAATAGACAAATGCATGAGAAAGACAAAGGAAGAAAACAGCTGAGGAAGTCTAGTGTGGATATATCTGTAAAAAAAAAAAAAAAAGATTAACATTTGTGCATGTTTCTGAATACATCCTCAGTTTCAAGTAGTTCTTATTCTTCTTTGCTTACCTGACCTGTGAACATAGCTGACAGCAGTATTGAGCAGCCATGACTCCTGCCCTCTCTATTATTGGCATCTATTTGGGGTCTTGTGAACTTCAATTGAGCCTGCCTTTATTTCCACCGGGACTTTAGGAACTGTCAGGAGTTCAGTTTTGTCCTCCGTTTTGCCCCCGATCACCTCTTCTCCTGTGTCCCCTGTCTTTGTCTGTGGCCACGCCCCTCACCAGTCCCAGCAGATGCAGCCACTCACCCCTGATCACCACCTGCAGGTGTGCTGCATCTCCCTGATCACCTCCCCAGACTATATGTACCCTGCCCCTGCACAACTCTGGTTGTCGGTGCATTTTTGTTAGCCACCCGTCCGTCTTCCGTCTGCTCCCCGTCCGTCTTCCGTCTGCTCCCCGTCAGCTCTCTGTCAGTCCTGTTCCTGTTCCCGTTCCTCCGGCCTCTGTGTCTCCTGCGGATATCCCCGTCAAAATCACCAGTCGGTGGAGTTGCCCTCCCGGCTAGGAGGATTGTTGACGCCGTCCCTTCCGCTGGTCTGCCGGCTGCCCTGTTACCCGTGTCCCCCTGGAGCTGTCGGTTGAGTTGCCTTCCCGACTGGACGTAAAGTGGACACGCTCGGTGCCACCTTTTGGTTTGTAGTTTTTTGTTTGTTTTTTGGACAATAAAGACTGTATTTTTGGAACTTGAAACCTTGAGTCTGTGAGCTTGCATTTGGGTCCTGGAAAAACACTCCACCTCATAACAGGAACAGTTTCACTATAACAACAGCAGTGGAACAACATGCAGTATAGTTGAAGGCCAGAGCACTCTAAGCTTACTTGTGCTTTTAAGTTAAATTGTATGTATATACACTTAATTAGTTTAGTTTGAACTTCTTTCCTATTTTTAATTACTGTTTATCCGTCAGGATTGCCACTCAGTTTTGTTGTACTCTCTGCAATGACAATAAACAAATCTATATTTTTATTTATGGGTAACAGCTTTCATCATTCTCATTTTCATCATAAAATGGAAACACTGTGCATTCAAAAACAGTCCTGAAAGAAACTGTACTTAGTTATGTTCCACTATGTGTATACCTATGTGCATCTAAATCCCAGACAACTGGTAGAAGGCCAACATTAACAAAACACCTCGCGGTTGTATGCCATCGCCAACCTTTCAATTTGCAGTTTACGTCCATATTTGTCCAGACATGTATAACATATGTGAGATCAATAGTGACATTTGACTATCAAATTCTAAGCAGTTCATCCTTAAATCCAAGTGAAGTTTGTGCTACATTTGAAGAAATGTCCTTAAGGTGTTATTGAGATATTGCGTTAACAAGAATGGTACAGATAGATGTGATGAACGTGATGTAACAGAGACCTTGACCTTTGACCACCAAAATATAATCAATTCACCTTTGGGAGCAAGTTAACAAATATAGCCTGACTCCACCAGACTATTGCTCAGAGCTTCAGTTTTCTGTAGGGATTACAATCTGGATACGCTGCTCGTATTGGCAATGCTCAGCCACTCTGCAGGGCAAACCAATCAGGGACCAGTGTCGGGGGTAAAGTGTGTTTTTACCGTCTCTCCTTTACTGTGATTGGACAGCTGGGTAAACAGTGACAAGTGCAGCATTTTACCCAGATTTGAAAATGTTTCAGCTCTCAGTGACTGAAAAACAAAAGGCAGTGGCAGACTAAGTTAATATACGAGTCTGGGTACGCCACGGTAGAACTTTGCACCAAATTTGAAGAAATTATCTCAAGGTATTCCTGAGATCATACATTCAGAAGCATGGAACAGACATACATATAGAAGGACAACCCAAAAGTATGATGCTGTCGCCAGAGCGGATGCATAACGACAACACAACAATAAGTCACTTAAGTTAAAGAGCTACTTCTTCATAGAAAAAACAAGTGCCTCAGATTGCAAAACACTTATTATTTGTTTGCTGATAGATGTCGCTCTCTTTCTGTCTGTGTGTGTGTGTGTGTGTGTGTGTGCGTGTGTGCGTGTGTGTGGCAGCTTAATAGGGATTGATAATAATGCGTTTGTGAGTGTTTTTTGATGAGCTAGGAGATGTGAGGGTATTTCTCTCAGCTGCATACATATTAATAACATTTGGGGTGTTTGGAGGGAATACTACTGCTCCACTATTACAGCTAGCTTGTGTGAACACACAAACAAGCACACACACACACACACACACACACACACACACACACACACACACACACACACACACACACACACACACACACACACAAGGCTAAGCAGAGACATGATTTTCTATCTATACGTCTCACACACATGTGCACCCACATAGAGTAAAAATGTATAAACAGGCAGGTACTCACACACACATACAGAACACACACACACATCTGCTCTCGCTGGATGTGATAAACTTGCTTATGACAGCTAATAACTCCCCTATTCCCTCTGGTCTTAATTAGAGACAATTATTACAGTGTTTGATGCCCTCTCTCCCTCTCTCCCTGTTTCCCTCTCTCCCTCTCTCCCTCTTTCCCTCTCTCCCTCTTTCCCTGTTTCCCTCTCTCCCTCCATCTTTCCCTGTCCGTCTTTTTCTCTTTTTACGCCTCTCCCTCCTTCTCACTGTTGCACAGCTTGATTCCTGCGAGCTGTTCAGAAAGAAATGTGGAGAGGAAGGAGGGAGGACGACTTCGCTAACTCCTCTCTGCCTCACAGTTGGGGGCCGGTGCAACCAGCCTGCATCCCACACATGCACACGCAGACAAACACGCACATAATTACCATCCCTCGCTTCTTTCTAGTTTGCATTTAGGTGTTTTGACTCAACTTAGCTCTGTGAAATTTGTAGTCTTGCCCTTCGTTTCGCTGCGTTTTTTGTTCAGTTCAAAGTTGAGAACAGTATGATAGATGGGGGCGGGGGGGTAGAAGGAGGGCATGAACTGAACTTGAACTGACAACACAACAGATGCTGCTTTCATCTCCAACACTCCATGTTTCAGGGGGAAAGGGTCCTTTTCTCACCGACTTTCTTAGATGTTTTCAAAATATTGTGACCACTTTCAAAGTGTATCATGGGCTCAGGGTCATACAACTTGCTCACACCATCGATGGCATTACCTTCAAAGTAAAAATTTGAAATGGGTAAAGTTAAGAATTTGGAGGTGCTGTGGTCCGTGCTGCATCCCAATTAACCAAGGAATTCCAAAAATGGGTGAAATAATGCAAGGCACAGTAAAATTGCAGTTTCTTAGATGGAAGTTGGATTTCCATAACTATTTTTTATTATCAGAATATAAGGAAATCAACTTGATAATTCTTCTTTAAACCAACAAAAGATTTCTCTTTTGGTTCCAAAACAAACACTGTACATCAATATTTGGTAATTACCTATGTCACAACAGATTCATGTGATTTATATCAGTTCATGAATATCATTTTTAAAAATAAAAATCACAGAACAAAATCATATCTACTTACCAATACAGCCCAATTATCAAAGCCTGCAGCTCATAAACCATAAGGAATAGTGTACTGGACCAGACTTTATACTAATCACATGCAGTATTCATTCATGCCTGCGATATGCTGGTCATTCACAAGCTTCATTGCGGCTGATGCCATGTTCTGAAATTAAATATATCCAGGACAGTTTATTTTCTAATGAAATGACTGGCAGTATATCTCGTATGTTGCCCACTGATAGATATTAAATTAAATCGTCAACTTTGAAATGCTAGATATTTTTAATGATATCAATTCGGAAGAGATGGTTTATATGGGGTTGACTGTTTAATCTCCAGTGCTCACAAGCTTCCAATTTAATTTAATATTTGATAAAATGCCCTCAGTGTATAGCACAGAAGAAAAAAAAGAGAAAAAAAGAGGAAAATCTAGAGGCAGAAAGAACACGAGGAAGTACACGGGGTTGAATCAGTTGTAGTTTGATTTGATGAGCAAGTGACCTCATGCATTATGCAGAAATTATCTCTGGTCCCAACATGATGTCATGATCTGACAGAGGAGCATGCAGTGAGACTCTCAACATCAAATATTCATTTTCTCTCTCACACACACACACACACACACACACACACACACACACACACACACACACACACACACACACACACACACACACACACACAAAATCTCACAGTATGTTAATTGGAGGTTTTGATCGCAGCCGTCTTGAGTTGGACAGATGACTCAGATTGTTACAGTCTAACATAATAATTGATATATATTAATTGGTAATATACTTTGGAAGAGGGTTTGGTGTATAACAGCTATTTTTTTTTTCTTCGAAACAGGCTGTTACTTTACGGTGACAGTCATACTCTACAAAGCTATTGCAACTAATTTTCTGTGAAGTGATAAACAGGATTTCGCCCTGTTATGACACATTTCTCTGTGGCAGTTTTGCCATCAGGTTTGATTTGGCAGCCAACTTCACTTTGACCAGATGGCACAGCTGAGCTAAACTGAACATCAATGGCTCTAAAAGAGTGACATTATTGTGTGTTTTGTCACCTGGGATGCAACTGTTTCAGGAAAGACCTGGCTGCAAAAAATTTAAAAGTTAATACACACTATGAATTTGTGTGACTTGAATGAGTTAGTAATATATTTTCTTCACATCTCAAAGTCTCTAACTGTATCACACATACTTAAGAAAGATACAACAGATATCTCAACATCTTCCTCAGGAATTGTATGGTACAAGTTGAATCCAAGTTGAATCCAAGTTATTATGACTTTCTCTCCCGTGCTTTATTTGAAGGGTTGGTTTAGCTACTAGCCTGCAGACAGGTCTGAGATGTATCTTTGAAAAGCTTTGCTAGAAGATAATTCAACTTTTTTTTCCCCAATCTAAACTTATGGTGATTTCATGATGGATGAAGCGTGCAGTTCAAGGCTTCACTTTTTAATAAATCAGAATGATTTTGCAGTCCAAACCAGCTAACTTTATCCAAGACTGTAACTTGTTTGCCAACTCAGTGATCATAAAAAAGTGTGTCTTGTTTATCTGAGCTGACAGGGAGGCTGCGCTCTGTAGAGGTTTTGCAGGAGGGAAAAAAAACCTATACAGTACTCAGGGCTGCTGTGTCTCTTATCCAGTTTGCCAATTCAGTGGTTTTAATTTTTGTGTTAAAGTTGAAAGTGTCAATTAGAGTGTCCAGGGACGTCATTAATGCTCGCTCATTCTTTTCCATAGTTGCAGGGTAAATTGAGTGGCTTGTAATTGTGTGTCATGGCAGTTTATGAGATTGTAAACCGATCCAGAATGATCATGGCGCAGTGGGTTATAGACCACATTAAGGGGGACAGGCATGGCTCAGTTAGAAAGTGAGTAGAATGACTACTGTGATGCAATATTTATTTTCCCAGGGAGGTGGTTAAGGAGAAATGCTAACGTGGTTGTCCTCTCTTCAGCTGCATTCGTATGGCTCGGACAACCTTCCTCTATTTATGTGGAAAAAAGACAAGTTGATAAATGGGTCTATATTTTTGAAGCATTGCATGTTTGTTAAAGACTTTAGCTACCCATAAGGTGGGTGCTGAAGTAGAAAACAAGCTCAGCCTTATTTAGTATCCTCTGTATTAATGAGTTGAGTGTGTTTGCACACTTTGAAGACTCAAACCGGGTTCAAACAACAATATTTCTGCCTGATAAGATGGTCGCTGTCAGATCAGGATGATTATGAAGTCATAAATTCCCTCCATGACTTGACACATGACAGACTACACGCTGTTCCCTGACACAGCTCACAGTCACAATTTGTCATTGAGAAGGAGGTTCCAGGAAGCAACTATAACCATCAAAAATTTGAACAAACAATGGTGTGAATGATACTGGCTGTTTTGTGCCTAAATAAAATTATAAAAAGAAGAAAGTGTGTTACCTTCCATGCAACCCATTATCACGGCAAAGCGTGTACTAGACACACCAGTCACACATCCCATGACAGACCAACATTTACGTGCGTATTATTTTCATGCCTAGACAGCACCAGGCGTTGCTATGGCAGTGGACGCTTTGCAGTGACACTGGGCTGATGCGTGCATTTCACAATAGGACTGTATCTCCTTGTGTGAGAAGAAGCGCAGTCGTCACATGGTGGGAAGGAAGGGAGAAAAAAAACACATTTTAGTTGTTGTAAGGATATCATGAAGCATCCCAGATTCAGCATTGAATGTTGTCAACCACGGCTACATCCACACTGGAAGGCTTAGAGCTCAACTCAGATTGACCAATAATGCCCACAATCTTTTTGGTTTGCCTTTTCACATTTTATTTTGTATTTTTATTTAAATGTGGCCTATAACACGCTCCATTGTGACCTAATGGCAGTCTTGAACTGACCTGCATGTGCAAAAGAACAACAACAGATATTCAACGCAGCATGCTGTCTATGAAAATAAACTAGAGGCCACTTTACAGTTTCATTTATAAGTTAATGTGCCGTGGAAGCAAGCAAGATCATGAGTGGTTGTATACTATGGTAGGGATATTTGAACCACTTTTCTTTGATGTCGGACAGCCTTTTACGACAGCGAACTGAAGGAATTATACTCCTCTCAAAAGCCACCAGACACCTTTGGCAAAGAACATGGGAGTTGCTGTTCTACCGCTGCCTCGATCAGTCTGTTATTGTTACTTTGAAAGAAAACTAACATGTTAAAACAATTTTCCTCCAATTGTCTGACAATAGTTGCATCCAATATTTAGTTTGGGAGCATTCTTTGTTTATCCAAAATTGATTTTATTCATTGAAAGGTTTGACTGTGTTTTATTTTACAATTTTATTTCCTAAGCAGTATCACAATAGTGCATGTATTGGTGAGACGTGTGATAAGCTGTCATTGTTAGGGTCTAATATAAGACATGTAATGCTTGGTTACTGGAACAGATGGACTGTGACCTTAAGGTACTGCACTGTTTGTTAATCACCACAAACATTTCATTCATAGTACTTAAGCTCAGTGCTACACAACTATCTGCTACTATAACTATCATTGACAGAAACACACACACACACACACACACACACACAAACTCACACTCATGAATCTCTCACAGACTTAGGCTTGGATGGTTCATTGACTTGCCATTAAAAGAAAGAGCATTCATTAGTTAGGATGTTCCCGGTAAAAGGATACCAACAGTGCATATTTGTGTGTATGTGTGTGCGCATGTGCTTATCAGAGGGCTGTTTTCTGAGACATATGCATCTAACCATTCAGTCAGTCTCCAGCACAACACCACAAAAGGCATATTCATTAGCAGGAGGGGTGCCATTCCGCGGCACTTGGAAACCCAGTGGAGCGTTCACGGCTGTGGCTGGATGTTCAAAGTAAAACAGATTGGGAGAGATTCTGACGAACGGAACGGAAGAATGCAAGCGGAACATTAAAAAGCATTCCTGAATGGAATGTTAGCAAGAGACAATGAGCTCCGGTCAGGGACAAGCAGGATCAGAAATGAATTCAGGCAGGAAGCTGGCACATTTTACAGGCTAAACATTTTACAACAGGAGGGACGAATAATGACAGAAATTATGCTCAGTGGCCTGGAAATAATATCCTGGTAAGTAGTCTTCCATGTCAAGGAGTGATTCGCTCGAACTGGTTTCTGCTCACAGATTCAGAGTCATCAGTCATCAGTTTAATATGTATTGCCTTGTAATGTAGAAGCTGACATATATTTTGGTAAGTCTTACTTGCTGACTAAAATAAGTATATGTACTGTATATAATATATATATTATACCACTAAAAATGAATTATTTAACAGCAACTAATACAAATATAAGGATCATTCCCCTTAATTGAAAAGTAGACTAATATTCAGTGTTATGACACATAACTGTGCATCAACATAACTCACTGCTGTTAGTTTCAATCTATAAAATATATTTCGCATCCACATCTAAGGGAAATCTGTAGCCATACCAAACTTGGCAACTTATAAAATGGACTTTTAAGTAAATCAGACACGTTTTAATTTGTTTTTGCGATACTGTAAAGACGGACTGGAAATAATTTGTTTTGTAAAGGATGTTTTGCCAGTTGAATGCTTTTAATAGGAGAAAGACTCAGAGTAGAAAATGTTGCCGTGGCATAAGTAGTTGGTTAATACAGCTCTATTCCGAATTCATACTATTTTTTACCTGTACATGACCAATTCGGCAATAGTTCAACTGTCTTGTGCTGTCCGATGAAGTAAATGTCCACATGTCCACAATGAGGTCTTTCCTACATTTACCATCATTCCGCATGAGAGGATTGTAACTGGTACTAAAATAATATTCCACTATCTCAGTGTATTCTATATTCCATAACAATATTCTTGAAAATATGACAAAATACAGAAAAATATTGCATTATTAATTTCAAGAACATGAAATTGCCACAAAATTAGTGTTACAGCTTTTTAAGTTAATAAATAACAGCAGTTTGCCTTTAAATATTCAGTAAAAACTGACACATTACTGCGGTTTGTTGTACATTTGAGCTTTTGCAACAAAATCCCTTCCACAAGTCTCTCCCCTTTGTGGAACCAATGCCTTCACTGAAAAGCCCCATTCAGCCATGCTGGTTGTTGCTGTTCATATGTAACAAACGACATCAATAGCTCTAAATTTTCCATTATCACAATATGGATTATTTAAAATTACATTAACAATTACAACAATATCGTGAAATGGCACACCCCTATACCTGGTAACACATGCACTTGTTTACTCTCCGTGCATTTTACATGTAATCTTGGGGAATGTTTTTTTGTTGGAGCTCAGTGCGTGATATTTCACTTGAAAACCCGAAGTTTGGGCAGATAATTAGCATAATTGAACAGCTGCATATTTAAACAGTGTGGAGATGTGCCAGAGGACGAGGAATAGATAAAGACGAGCACATGAACAACCACTGGTGCGTGAAGATTATCATCACCATTGTTAGGGCTCCCTTCACAGCCCTCATCAAAACCCGAATGGCAGCAAAGCGCAGGGTTAGTCAAGAGGACGTTATTTCCAATGAGCCAGAAGCCCTGAATCATGGCTGTTAAATGGTAAGTGAATCATGGCAGTGGCAGATGTTACAGCATGACTTGTCCAGTGCCAGCATGTGCTATCAGTGTGGATGATGATCTGCTTACATTAAATATGACAGATGTGTGGTGATGGTAATGCTGTTACACAGACACCTGCGCCGTGTTTATTCTTTACTCGAGTCAGTCAAGATGTGCTTTCAGGTTAAAGCACTTTCACAGATTTGATTGTTGTGATAATATCACACTGTCAGCATTAAATTAGTATTAGCAGGAGGAACCACAGTGCCTCTCAGGCAGCCACCTCTATGCTGAAAGGAACTACACAGACAAGTCCTCTACACCATTGTGCTTCTAGAACAGGTGGATTTAGTTATTTTGGTAATAGTGTAATGGAGAGAGGCAAATGATGATAGGATAGCTGGAAACTACCTTGCCTGTAAGCATCAGTGGTTGCCCAAAGTGACTCACAGAGCTGTCAGTTTGTTTAACGCTCACAGTAAATAAATCCACAAGTTGAACAGCACCGCTGACCAGTAACAACTAAACTCCGTGCTAATTGCTAACAGCTAAAGCTTGTTTTTCGACCGTTTTTTGACCAGAAGCTGCAACGAGATCAACACTTCGAACCGGAGGCTTTCACAGTAAAAGCACTAGTAGTTATGCATTGACTTATTTCATTATAACAGTACCGTATTTCACTTAATTACAACAGTGCTATATTTAACTCCATTATAACAGCATTTTATTTAATAACAGTCAGGAGACTTCTACATTGGCTTATGGCCTACCGACCTCTTACTCAAGCAAGCATGGCTTTAAGACAGAGTTTAATAGTTAATAGTTTATCCCAATGATGAAATAAAACTCAAAGACTGACCTTCATGCACTGTGATGTGCGATGTTTTTGTTCATACAACTCATGATATTCACACAAGAAAAAAACTTTTCCCATGTCCTAGTGTTTAAAAATACTCCGCAATACTTGCAGAGTTGTCAGTACTTAAAAATCGTAATACATAATTGACCCTGCACCCAAGTATCGTGCCAGCTGACCTAGAAACAGGTAAAGACTGAGTGAGTGTGATGAGAACTGCCCACCTATTGGAAATGTGGAGATCTCGAGGGACAGAAGAACAGTCATATTTCTGTGGTGTTTGTTCTATTTATTTTTTAATCCTTTCCCAATCACAGAAGCACGACTGTATTAACGCATAACAAGAGGCAGTTAAGTCTTGAGAGTACTTGTCCTTAACACATTGCACAATTAGTTGAGATAATTAACACGTCAGTCGATGCTCAGCCACTTGAACATGTACGTAATGAATTGTAAACAGACAGCAGTTACACACACGCTTGTATGTGCACACACACACACTTACTCATAAACAAAAAACACAAATTAATAAATGAATGTCTCCTCTTCTACACACACATAAGCACAGGGGGATACGAGTGAAACTCCACAAACCTTGGAAGTTATGAAAAGTACTAACACCTTGAACATAAAGGCTTGAACTTGAAACTACAAAACAAAAGACTGCTTCACACAAAGTGTAATAGAAGTCTTTAATGTGAAAATGAAAGCAGTTCTTTCCTTTTACAATGCAGCACACTCCAGCTTTGTTCCACTGCCTTTTTAACAAAGCAGTTGTCCACTGCTGATCTCAAAACAGACACGACTGGGCTGTAGAAGACCCTGGCTGTTTGATCATCACCTCACACACTGGCAGTGCAAACTATTAAGAGCATGAGTTCTTAGTATAGAACAGACTGACCAGGTGAATCCAGGAGAATCTCTTTTTGCTTTTACCTTAAATCCACTTCGATAATCAAGGGGGAGACGTGGGTAAAGTAGAAGAGACAGGATAAATCAGGATTAAGGCTACAAAGACATGGAATGTGCACAAGTCCGTATTAGGGGGAAATACGTCTAAAAATTTTGCACATCAAGATTAAGTCTGTCATCGGGGTATTTAGCAGGCATTAAAGCTGCAGCTGTCACTACATTTTTAAAACTGGTCAGGCCTGAGTGCAACCCATGTCTCAGAGAGCAAGATTAGCGATTGCTGTGGCCTCTGCAAGAACAAAATATGTGGGTATGTATGTATGTATGTATGTATGTATGTATGTATTTGTTTGCACCTTTAACAAAGACTGAATCTGTCTCTAAAGTTTTAGGGATGCCAAAATCATTTAGGCAACACATTTTCTATTTGTAAAATTAGATGGTATTGTTAATATTGTTCCAGCACTAGATCAGGCTTATGATATAATTCTGTTTTTTTTCCTTGTTCTATTTACAAGCTAAATGTGACCAGCATTTTCTTGCTCGATGCTCCCATCCTTTTCTGCTTGCTCTCTACCATAAACATGTTCACTTTTTACAACACTGTTTTCGTCTTTGATCATTTTCTTCTCTCTCTTGTTGCTAAATTAAATCCTTCCTCCAACATTTCTGGGATTAAAAAAAGTGGATAAGTGAGAAACTGGCATGGCCAAATTGTTTTTGTGATGAACTGAGCATAGTTTGCTCAATGCAACTCTGGCTCAGTGCTCAGAGGGGGCTGGTGCAACAACATTGAATCTCAATTCTCACATGACTACCTACTGGCCATTCAGATGTAGAAATTTACCCTCAGTGTCAGTGATTCATGCAGTGCACTCACACTAGATAAAAGAAGTCACTGTTTCTAGGTATGATTGAAATGTAGCATAATATAGTAGTATCCCCAAGAAATTTGTGTTGAGCCTGTTCAAAGAACATGTTTCTTATCAAATGCTGCCATGCACGCTGTCCATCGCATTATCATTTGGATTTTCCATGGAGGCCAGTTTGCTCCCTCTTCAAATGGGTCTACATGCTTGGTAGGTGAATTAGCCTTGTGAATTTGCTCTTGAAAGAGCTCTCTTAATTATTTCCACTGCAGACTTCATAATTCTTATCCCAGAAGAGACAGAAAAAAAGATGGAGAAAAAAGAGAAACCTTGCAGAAATAAAGGAATAGTTTGAATTTTTTCCAAAATAGCCCCAATTTCTTTCTTGCCCAAAATGTAGAAATATTTCCTTAACGGCACATATGACAGTGTGTCCCAACTAAGCTAGAATTACAGTATACAAAAGGAAAGGGTCATGGGTTTAAAATGTTCAAATTAGTATTAAAAAAAAGAAAGATTCCTTGTCGCTTGTTTTTAGCAGCGCCTGGTAGCAACATGTTACCATTGACAGAAGGGGGCAGAAATGTACCTATAAGCTGTTTGCCAACTTCCATTAAGCAACAAAAGAAGAACATGTTACTGCCAGGAACTAAGGTCGAAACTGCAGAATCATGTCAAGACGAATACAGCGGTCAAACATTTCTGTGTGAAAATAAATAATAAGTACACTGAAAATTCTTTCAGGTAAAGCTAGTATATCAAAGTTTACCACAGATGGTCCTTTGACAAGATCAAAGATCAATGACTAGCTTTGTCACTGGTCATGTATGTACATTTGATGCTCATACAGATGAGCACAGCAGACAACAGCCCTCATCTCAAGGACGATCGTCAAAGATATGCTTCCGGTTATATTTTTGCCTAAAATTCCCATCACTAGTATACGACTAAACCGAGTACAATGTGCAGTATCACTAAAATATTGGTACAATAACTACAATTTCACATTTAAAGCATAGGGTATATGACCATATAAATAATAATAAAAAAATTAAAAAAAGACTACGTTAAAATGATGGGCTTCAAAGTACAACCTTGAAACAACAAAAGTAAACACACCCATCATTAGTGAACGTCCATTCTTTTGTTTTTGTTGAGTTTTGGGATGTCTGCAGAGAAGTTTACGTGTTTCCTCGGAGAATCATAAATCCACTATTATTTGTCTGATGCAAAAAGCAATGATCCTACCTTGTTGACACTCCTTCAAGATAGTTGAACTTTGACCTGTGAAAGGCAGAGCCAATTAGAGAGTCAACAACAGTGTGGTTTGCCCTTAAAAGACTGTAATAGAAGAGGTCCTAAATGGCTGCCAGCGATCTGGGACACTGAGATAACGACGAGGTGTTAGAAAGGTGGAACGCTGTCATCAGCCAATAGCTGACTACCCTGTTGATAATATTTTCTGCTCCGCCCACTTTTTCAGCATACAATATTCAGCAATCTGTTAACAATTATTGCTGAGTTTCTGTGTGAGAGTCTATGTACAGTACACACGAGGACAGTTGACCTTTGTAATTGTGGTGGGGGATAAATGGATGAGCAGATGAATAATACATATAGATATATACTGTACTGTATATACTGTGCATTTTATATTTTATATTTAATATTTTTTACTGCTATTTTACTGCTATTTTATTGCTTTTCTATTATTCTATTATTATCTTATTGCTTCTGTATGCTGCTGTAGCGAAAAAAATGTCCCCTCTGGGATTAATAAAGTAACTACCTAACCTAACAGATTAAAAAAAGAAAGAAAGAAAGAAAAGAAAAGAAAAATCAAAGATGTGGCACCAACCTGTGCTCAGAAATGATCTATTCCCTGATATGTTAAAGTAAATGCTCACACTGACACACATATGCACAAACAGGTGCAGAAGACCATTAGCACACAGATATTGTTCAGAGGAAGACGATGTGATCTGCAGAGTGATAGACTGCTTCAATTTTGTACTACAAGGCTGCCATGCCTTCCATCTTTTGCCTGTCCTCTTTGTTCGCTCGTTCTCAGTATAACAGGACATTTCATTCGCTCTAATATTTCAGTTTGTTTCGTATCATATAATCATCCCCAAAAGGAAGATGTAACCCAATGTCACTTCTTGCTGTGATGATGGATTGTGAAATTCATCCCACTGCAAATTTGTATCAAGAATTACAACCATCAACACACATTATTTATTTTACTCTGTATTATCCTGCCCACAAGCAAGAAAGGAACACACCTAAAGCAAAGTGTTTTGGTGCACTCTAAATATACAACCCATTGCGTGAAATTGTCTGCTGCTATTTGTGCTGGATGACTCAAAACATGTCTGCGGAAAAAAAAACAATTCATCTACAACATGCACTCCGGGTGAACCTGCCTCTATCTTTGAACTCCTTCCTCAACATCCCCCCTTTGAAAACACTAAATGGGCGAATGAGATGACTACAGGGACAAGAACAGCCCAGAACTGTCAGGAAAAACAGTAGCACAAGAGAGACTATGTTCACATTTGAGTACAAAAAAAAAATCTTTCATCTCATTTTGGATTAAAAGAAAATTACAGTAATTTTGTACCTCTAAATAGATGACATCATATCACATCGCCTGGGTTACTCAGTCACCCTGTTTCAAAGGAGTCTCAGGGGGAAGCGGTTTCAAAAGCAGATTTGATTGGCCGCTGGGGCTGCTTCCCTCTGTGCTGCTAATTAGCACTCTCATGGTTTCCCCCAGGTCCACAGTGAAGTCTGTGGGACAACAGGCTTTCATACTGAAATACAAAAACACATACACACAAATAAGCTCTCACACCCATTTAGGGATGCAATCAGGGAAACAACAAAAAACAAAGCAAGAAGCATGGAGATAATTAATTTGACTGACTGTAAAATGAGCAAGAAAATCCTGCAGAATGTAAGTCACTCTTCTCACCACAGCTTTACTCGGTTTTTCACTCTGTAATTGTTGCCTCGCCTCTTGTTTCTATCCTGTATCTTACTCCCTTACTACAACCCCCTAATCACGTTACTCTTTCCATCCATCTCCTCTGCCTCTCCTCCTCTTTCTTTCCACCTGAGAACTACAAGGAGAATAGCCATAACCCTGGAATTTCTTCTAAATTAAATGAAAGCCAGTTTTTCCAGAGATACGTTTACAGTAAACAGGTGAAAGGGAAGTCTACCGTTGTGTGTAGGCAACATTAATAAACTTTAAGAAATAACTGTATAATGCAGCAATATGAAAATCAGGCTCTCAGCTCTCAGGAAAGAAGGTTGGAGACCCCCGGTGTAAATGCAGGATTACGGCTGCCGGCGCCAGTGCAATCTGATACTTCGGAGGGGGAACTAGAGGAGGAATAGTTGCAGGAGACAAAAAGAATAAAAGAAAAAACAAATTCTCATTTCTTTAAAATGGAATAATTCAACATTGATGTTGAAGAGTTTAATGTGAAGATTGATACAATTCACAAGGTTTTTACTTAGTTTTTTGTATGAATTTTGGTAAGTGTAACACAACGTTAGAGGTACAGCGAGGCTAGAATTTGTTACTGCCAAACAGAGCGTTGTCATAGTGTTTCTTTGTTTCATGTGTTTATGCTAAGCTATGCTAACTGGCTGCTGGTCATTAGATAATATTTACCATACAAACATAGGATTGGGTACTGAACTTTAATAGTTTTTTAAATGATGCCCAGCCTACACAGACACAAGAGTGGTATAAATGTCAAATCAGATTTGTTACTAAAATCAGATCTGTTAGAACAGATTGTCTGCACTTATTAGTATGTGTGACTATCATCCTTCCTTATTCCCCATTTATATACAATACTCCCATCAGAAGGTGGTGGTAAGGCACCGGTTTTAATAAGCAATCACTAGTCAGAGCGACTGTCAAGTAGTACTTTTGCATGAAATGCCATCCCTAATTTTGTGGGGTTTTTTGCTGTCCAGACTTTCAAATATCAGTCCGGCTAGAATTTGAATATGATCACAACAGATTTGGGCTGGCAGTCTGAACAAGGCCTAACTGTCTACATCTAAACCTGCAACAATATGTCATACGTTGACTGAATAAACCTGCATACTAATTGAAATCGAATTCCCCTATCTGTTAAATACTCCGTATTTACGAGTGGTCCCACCCTGCAAAAGACAAGACCTTCCTCGTGATAATTAATAACTTTATTAGCATCTATTAGTGCCAGAAGTAGTGGTGGATGTCGTTTCAGGATGGAACCCTTCCCAGACATTAAATGTAGAGCTCAATCTAACAAACAAGATCACAGGGGCTTTTTTTTCCCCCCCTCTGATGCACTCCCTTACATCATGCCCTCCTTCAAACCAGTGTTTATAAGGATCATATAAAAAAATAAACTGGCACTCTCTGAGGGCGTACATGATGAAACAGATCAATGTCAGGTACAATGGAATTCATATTCTGAATCAATAAGGGGTTACACATCAAGGTCTAACCGCTTCTAACACATGAAACTATGTATGCTCCGGGTGGTGTATTCAAGGTCCTAACTTTTTTTCTTTCTTTTTTTTCACAGAGCGAGAAGGTGGCAGGTTAGATTCGAAGAAAGTGGTGTGAGTGAGAGGTGAAATTCAAAATGAAGTCTAGGATATGGGAGTAGAAGTGAGTTTGTGGGATGGGAGAGAGAAAACATAGAAGATAGAAAGGATGCTTGTGCATAATTTTGAATGAACAAGAGACAATGTTGTATAATGGAGAGGAGGTAGACAAAGGGGCAGACGTTAGGATATATACTGCAGGTAATAGATATAATAAAGACACAAAGTAAAGTGAGACAGCCAAAAGAATGGAGGCAAGAAGAGGGATGTTTATCCTCCCCATGATCGTGTAGCCGTCTGTCTCTCATTTAGCCCAAGGTTCTGATTAAGTCGTTTGTGTTTAAAGAGGAGGAAGCCTCTAATTCCCCTCCTTTCATCTAATTTAATTATGTGCTGACATTCTCCCTTTCTTCCTTGGAAGGATAAAAGCAGCTTAAGCTTTTATGTGGAGCTTTAATGACAGCGGCGGGAAAACTTTACTCGCTGATTGCTTAGCCTTAAGTGTGTTTAGCCTTAACACAGTGCTGCGGCAAACACTGTTTTACACACACACACACACACACACACGCACGCACGCACGCACGCACACACACACACACACACACACACACACACACACAGAGTAATCCCACACGGTTGTCCCACATAGGGACACAGCAGCTTGTATGCACGCTTTCACAGAGAAACACAAAACGTCTTTTTATGTTTAACTACAGTTCAGTCAGGGAGCAAGAAACACCGTTGTGTTTAACATGCAGCTGTATTGCTGCCTTTGGAGCCATTTCGTCCTCCTGTTTTGAAGTTTTTGGTGTGGTGTGACACAACGCCTCACAGCAAGAAGGTCTCGGGTCCAAATAGGCATGCCAGGGCTTTTCTGTGTGAACTTGGCATGTTTTTCAAGTGTTTGTGTAGATTTCCTCACACAGTACAAAAACTTGTATTCTAACTACCAGAGATGTAAATGTCCATTTGTTAGCATACTGAGAGTGTCTGATTACACGACCCTATTGAGGAGCACAACGCCAACGTTCGTTACCAACATTTTGAATTCTTACTTTCTCCAAGATGTGGGAATTGAGCAAATAAAACTTGGTTTGAGTTACGTTAAGTTAGTTTGGTTAGACAACCATCGAGCACAAGTGCGCTGTCGGTCTGTGAAAGGAGCTGTGCTGGGTATCGTTCAAAAATGTAATACCAGTACCGTTACATTCACTTTGATACTAGTAACTCAACGACACTTGTTTCCGATGCTATTTTTTATCAAATTCCTTTTTAAGGAAAATAAAATTGCATTACACATTATGGTACAAATCTTTAGTTTTCATGCAGTTTAGAGCAGAAAAGAATAAACCTGGTTACTTTTGTGGCTACAAATTACCAATGTTTCCTTAACCCCTCACATGAAGGCTGCTGGCAGACGAGAGGCGGCCGGCTGCAGATGCCTTCAGTCCTCAGTTACTGCAGCACCTGCAACTCAGACAGGCGGGCTGCCCGAGTGGAGCCATAGCGGCAACGGAGGGAAAACACTGTTGTAGCTCACTGACGTCATGCAATCTAAACTGAAAACTATTTGAGCGAATGTAGCCTTGTGATCCAAATTTAGTACTGACAAGGCATTTTTCCCCAAGCAGATAGTATCGAAGCAATTCGGTCGATGCCATAAAAGTATTGAAGTTCGGTACCGAGCCTTGTGAGAAGGTCAATACACAGACATTCACCATTCAAACCTCCACACCCTTCCCATCTGCTGTGCTACTCTGGGGGAACACTACATTTCTGCATTGGCACTGAACAGTGCTGTATACACTATTCCATTAAAAGCAAACAGCAGCATGAACAAATACACACACCAAACAGGAGTACGTATATATATATATATATATATATATATATCACACAGCTGAGATTTCTATGAAAACATGACAAAAAAAATAAAGATCACTCTCCAATAAAAGGCCTCTCTCAAAGTTTAGTTTTAGATGTAAATACAGACAAGGCGTCTTCCATTAGAACTTTTGTGTAATCCCATGTACAAAACATGAATGCCGTGCAGGACTGTAAAGATTGTGACGTTCCCAGCGTGCACCCTGCCTCTCACACAGCACATACCGTGATAGGTCGTGGTTTGTAGAATGGAAGGACTTAAGGAAATAAATTCAGTTAGCTCGCCACGGTTTTGATACAGAGAAATAAGGTTTTAAGGTTTTTGTAATGACACACTGTGAAAAGTTCAACAAAGGTTATTTTGTGTTTTTAAGGTTAACATTGTGAAAAAGGCAAATATAGCCAATATATTCAGCATCTTCCCAATATATTTTGGATATATCAGAGTGTTGCCAGTGTTCCTTTTATTGCCAGTATTCCTTTAAGCTTCATGTCACGGACTTACATCAACACGTTTTGGTTTGTTTTACGTTGGCTAAAAATTGGTCTTCATTTTGTGAGAATCCTGAAAGTTCCACAGATTTAGGTGCCTGTAACTATCCCGGAAAACAATCTGTAAGCATTTCAGGGAACGATAATTTGGACAACAACCAAAATCAAACACAAACCTTCATGTGTACTACAGCAACACGCTTGCATTTTTACACGTACACATAACCAAACACAGTGCACATTCACAGGGAGCTTCATTAATACTCTGGGCATGTCTACTCTTCACAAACATAATCATCCCATCCCCATCAAAAAAAAAAGTTAAAGGACATTCATCAAACTACTGTAGAGCATCAGCTTAACAGGACTGTATTGTAGGAATCAGCTGTATAAACAGCACTACACTGGTGGGGCCCAGCCAAATCAGCAGATACATCTTTAATTACGATGAAGAGACTGGATACAGTGACACAGACAAACAAACAAGTCATTAATCACCTCATTGGCAGTCTGCTACACACACATTTTAAAGAGGCAGACGAGGGGTGTGTGTGTGTGTGTGTGTGTGTGTGTGTGTGTGTGTGTGTGTGTGTGTGTGTGTGTGTGTGTGTGTGTGTGTGTGTGTGTGTGTGTGTGTGTGGAGACAATGACAAGAAAGTCAGAGACAAAAAGAGCAATGACAGAGAAGCCTTGAAAAAAACAGTGGCATGTTTGAAGGGAACATGCAAACAAGAGATGGATAATGAAGGACAAAAGGCCAAGTGTTAAAATGACAAAGAAGAGAGGAGAGAGAGAGAGAGAGAGAGAGAGAGAGGCAAGCTGGGTAAAACAAAAAAAAATGAATGCAAGTGCAAAGAATTGGAGTACGACTGGAAAAAAGTGGAATTAAGAAAATATAACAGAAGGAGCATTACAGTAGAACTCATTGTTGACCGTCTGACCCCGGGGGATGAATTCGCGGTGCACCACCCCGCGAACCTGAAAGAAAACCCTCACGGTTTCGCTCCTGACCTGATGTGCCTTCTTCAGTTTTTGGACAGCAACATTCCTCCCCTCGGAAGCAACGAAACTTGGACTACTTACTCGGTTCTCGTGACAGCCGTACTTTTCACGTGCATTGAACAACGATGAACGTCCTTCAAATTTACTGCACTGCAAAATTAAACTTAAACAGAATTCTTGGACTGCTCCAGCGTCCGCAGCAATGTTGTTGTTTTTTTGTTTTTTTCTTCCTTCTCCATCCTTGACATTTTTAACTCAATCTTACAAACCAAAACCTCACCTTCTGCATCGCTGTCCTCAAAAGTGCTTTTCTTTTTTTTTTTTCCTTTCTTCTTCTTCTTTTTAACTGAACCAAGGACACGAGGTATACACAAGCGCACACATCCTGCATGGAGAGAAACTACAAGTCTAATGGGGCCTGAACGAGGGACGCCTAACGAGGAGCTCTAACAGGTGTTTCTCATTAAAAGCAGACGAAACGAATCTAGTGCAGAGAAGGAGAGAGAAAGAGGGAGAGGGTGGGGAGAGCGAAGAGGGGAGAAGCAAACGATGAGCTGATATATTCCCGTGTTATTCATTAGTGTCTTACAGGCTGCTGATATTAATGATTCACTGTCCATAAGATTCCCCATTCCCTCTACGTCGACATACACACACACACACACACACACACACCGAAAAACAAGCTGAGGCTCACAAACACACTATATCACCCGCCATCCCTCCCTCTTCTCTCTGGGCTCTGGCCTTTTGTGCTTTTTCAACTGGAAAAAAAAAAAATAAAAAAATAAAGATTTGTCTTTTAGCTCCTGTTCCTTGTTTTCCTATAATTTTGCTTCACATCTGTTTTTGTTGTTGTTGTTGTTTTTTTAAATTCTTAATACATCCCTTTCTACATCAACCCTGTTGCTTTACTCTTGCTTAATGTTATTCCTACCATCTGTGTGTGAGTGAGTGTACCTCTGGTAATCCACTGCAGGAGTGAGCCGAAGAAGACGGAGCAGATTGTATCGGATCAACCTGCAACAGGTTATCGGCGTCATGCCGTCGAGGAGGTGCAGAGAGCAACTTCGAGCTCACGCTCACGCACGCGCACACGCGCACACACACACACACACACACACACACACACTTTTACACTTGGTTCTTTCCTCCCAAGGCCACTCATTTTACATCTAGCCTTTACCTGTCTTAATTAACTAGCTAGACCAATCCATCACCTAGAGAGCTGCTCTGATTAACCCTCAACACCTTAAAACCCTCCCCTTCATCCACGAAACTCCCCCCTCCCCCTCCTCACCTCACCTGTATCATCCCCCTTCGTCCCCCCCCCCCCCCCAGCCCTCACCCACCACCAGGATCACTTCGCTGCACATGGATGCCTCCACTCCATTAACCATTAAACTGGACAGCACTAAAACCCATGTGCAAAGATGAGGAGGGAAAGAGAGGAGGTGTGTGTGTGTGTGTGTGTGGGGGGGGGGTCCTCATTAAACACTTTGAGACCCGACAGAATCAATTACAGTGATGTATCGATTTGTCAGCAGGTCCCGGTGGCTCAACCAGTGCACCGGGAGACTGCCACCGAACTGGAGGGAGGGACAAATGGAGGGATTAAAAAGAGGAAAGGAATGGAGGAGGCGGGAGGACAAAAATGGAAGCAATGAAAAGAGACATGAGAAAAGGAGAAATTAGGGAGGGACAGATGGAATTAGAAAAGGAGTGACGGTGAGGAGGAGAAACCGTGGAGAAGGGCTGTGAAGCTCCCTACAGGGGAGGATGGAGGAAAAGAGTGATGGAGGAAGTGTAAGAAAAGGAAAATGAGAAGGAGAATGGAGACAGACGGAGGGAGGGAGAGAAACATAGACCTGTAAAGGGGAAGTAGGAGTAGGAAGAGTGGAAAGTACATTTCCTTGTCAAACTAGATGGCGTTCTCCCGCCCATATTGCCGCCCCATTTCTTTCATGTCCTCTGTTGACCTTTCTTTAATTCCCACCTTCTCCCTCCTCAACCTCTCTGTTCCTTATATTTTCTCACTTCATCTCCCGCGCTCCTCCCCTCCATTATAACTTCCTCCACCTGAACTTTCTGTCCAGGGCATACTATACTTCCATCTCTAGCATACAGGGTCATTTAAGGAAAGATGAGGCTATAACCTTGAAAGTTATACCTGCGTAGGCTGCAACATGTGAGCACACTGCAGGGACATGATCAGGGAGAAATAAGAACAACAGTAGCCACAACACAGTGGTTTGTGTGAAGAGAAACAACCGTCTGTCCGTCAAGATAGATGTTAAGAATATGTATTTGGTGGTCACGTGCACACTCAAGATTTCCCATTACTATGTTTGCCAGCAGCGTTACCCCCACACTTGTGTTACACTGTCTATTCACAGCCTGGGAATAATAAGGTAAGACACATCCAGCAGCCAGCACAAACTAAATAGCTACATCTCACAATGACAGACAACACATCTTCTTCCTCTCCTGTAATGAGGCTGCAGGGCTCCAACACACAACGTGGGACATGATTAAATGGCACATTCGCAGCAAATATACCCCAGACCTGACAACCACAGAGGGAAAGAAGCCACTCATTCATCCAGCGCAGGTGCAGATAGTATACTTGAAGAGGAAGATATAATTTTTTTTTTTTTTTTAAAAAGGCCGACGGTATATGCTTCACTCGTGGTGCATTGTCAGGGTCGGCTGGTTGTGCTTTTGCATTCCCTGCATCGAACATCCAGAGAAGACGACAACTGGGAGACCGCGTGTGATTGTACTGTCAGGTGACATGTTGTCTCAAATGTCCAAACACCAATAGTCTCATTAATTTTGCATTTAAAGTCCAACTGAATCAAACTGCTATTGCTGTCTTGTCATGCAGAAGTGCACTGCGAATCACATATCCTGTGTGCTGAATGGATAAACAAAACTAAAATGCATATAGGAACACACACAGGCCTCTATATAGCGGCTCGTCAGCCAAAAGTGTTGTCAGTCACACTACAGGCCTGCAGCCCGTCGCTCTGAACAAACCACGCGAGTTTGCTTGCAAACGTTTCATTCATTTCGACCTCCCACGCGTCGTTCTGCTCCTCCGCTTGTTGGACGAGCGACCAAGCACACGCGCAGCTGGGAAACCTGGCGCTGCTCGTGTCGGTCGCAAACCAGTCGGTCCATTTGCTGCATGAGCTGCAACACGTTAAATTACACTGCAGGTAAACCTAGGCCTACTTGCCGGTGTCACCTCGGTCCGCTTGCGTGCCGGTGAGGCCCGATTACTCCTCAGTACCCCAGACATGTTAGCAACAGGGTCCGTTTGTCTGCTCCCACCTCTGGCGCTCAACCTGCGCGTTGCTGTCAATCAAACTCAAATACACACCTGCAGATCCCCCCCCCCCACCCCTCCACCCCACCCCCTGAGGGGAAAAGGAGCATTTTCCACTATTTTTTCCAAATACATCTCTTACTTTCAACAACAGTAATAAAAGGCAGTTAGAAATACTTTTCTGAAACCAACCATTAGCACCCGTCAAACACATTATTATTATATCACATTGTTATTTGATAGCAATAGCAATCAAACTCTGTCTACGTACAACAAACATGATACCAAACATGTCTGAAAACTATTTCATGATGTCAAGACGTTTTTTTCTTTTTCTTTTTTTTTAAACAACATTAGGAAAAATGATCAGAGAAAGATTTTAAAGGAACATATTAGTTAACCCTCCTGTTACGTTATGGATCAAATTGACTTCAAAGTTCAAAGTTAGGGAAAATATGTTTAATAATTTTTGTAGAATGAAACCTTTTCTGTTGGGTTTAATTACAGTAACACGTAAATAGAAAACAGTGTATTTAAGAAAGCACAGTTATAATCAAATAAGTGCTCAGTGCCCACCACAGGCTGTAACAACAGCACCTAAGCCCTCAGAAACATCAGGAAAACCATGCAGTTAATATGCCCCCATTAAAGAAATAAAATAAGAATGCGTAAAACAAATGTATTGAGCATCTATTTTGTGATACTGTAAAGAAAGAAGGTATTCTGTCTGACAGACAAGTTGTTTCTGTCCCTTCATTTCAACTTTACACTCATTATTTGCCTGCCTACAGTTCCAGCCTTTGTTCCTGTTTCTGGCCTGCCTCTTTCAAATCCCACTTTGGGTTGCTGCAGACTATACATAAGACATAAAAGACAGAAGATTTGTGCTCTAAAATATTAAACTGTTCCTTTGACAGTTCATAAAAGGGAAAACAACCCAGTTCTACAGTATATTAGGACTGTCTTTTCTTCCGTTTCACTCATTGCGTGGTTTATTTGTGGACTCACATCGTCACGAGGATGCAGCAGCTTTTCCCTTGCGGCTCACTGTAGGTGACCTGTTAGACACCGTGAACAAGGGAGTGCTTTCAGGGCCCTCTGGGTGTGGAAAATTGAATGGCTTTTCATCAGAAAACAAGATGTGCATCCAAGAAGAGAAGAAAATGCGTCTGCTCTGCAACTTGCTGTCAAACAAAACACCAAAACCCATGAAAACCAAAATATATAATATGGTAAAAAGAAATCAGACAGAGAGAGAGAGGGGGGAGAGGGGACAACAGCATTCTTCCATTTGTCACCAATGTCGACTGTTGTGTTATATCTAAAAATGAAAATGGTACAAGATGTCTTTCAGAATTCACTGTAAAAAAAAGGAAAACTTTTCTAAATTCACCCAAGATTAAAAAAAAAAAAAAAAAAAAAAAAAGTTAGTTTCATAACCCAGCATATTGGTCTGCCAGCAGTTTTGCGGCTCACCAAGTCTGAGCTCCAGTTCCGTAGAAGGGTCAGTTAATATAGTGGAGTTAAATGTCAACTCCCCCAGTTTCACAGTCTTTCTGACAGCATCAACACCATCACAGACAACGCCAAATCTAACAAAGGTCAGCTCTCTTTTTCTATTCTCTTTTCCTGTTTGTATGCATCTGTCTGTGTGTGTGTGTGTGTGTGTGTGTGTGTGTGTGTGTGTGTGTGTGTGTGTGTGTGTGTGTGTGTGTGTGTGTGTGTGTGTGTGTGTGTGTGTGTGTGTGTGAGTGGGAGAGGGAGTGAATGGGCGAGGAATGTAGTGCACAGATCTCAGAGTAGTTTAAACTCAGCCCTGCGGTTCGATATCCATCAGATTTATGTCTCTGTTATTTTCCTCTCCTAAACAGTAAGTGATAAACTCAGTGAAGGACACAATAACAAAGATCTACCTTTTCACCTCTCTCTCCTTGTCTATCTCTTGGTCTCTCTGTCTTTCTCACTCTGTCCCTGTGCTATCAATCAGTCTTGTGGTGATTGCTGTTGGATTACAGGGCTTTTGCTGTCTGCACCCAGCGATTAACGTCAGGACAAATAAAATACCCTTCTATCCCTCCACGGTGGCGAGAGTAAAGAGCCGAGCCACGTGCGCTCACATTGGCACACGCAACCACCTGCGGCGCACAAATGAACTTTAATCCTGAATTCAATCACAAAGTTTAGCATCTATTGACGTCCATTCTACTTCTTGAGCTTCGGTATGTGTTTGGTTGCGCAATATAGGCCTGATTTTCTCCTGTACTTGTTTGTCCTCGTTTGATCCTTGCATGCATATCAGCTGGAGATAAAGTAGTGGACGGTGGGCTGTTAACTCAGCTAAGGACAGTGGCAGTCATGATAGATTAGGACTGGCTGTGGAGACTAATGAAAAACAGCAGAACTGAAAAAAACAAAAAAAAAAAAAAAACACCACGAAGTACACACTAACACACACCAATGGAGCATGTACACATTCACCACAGCGACAACAAACCAGTTCCAGTGTCTGGTGTTTATCTTCCCCCACTCCAGCACACACATAGAGATGGCAGGCACTGGCACAGCTCCTTATTCCCTCCCTCACAAACATAATTTATCACCTGCAGGAGCCCCACTGTGTGTGTGTGTGTGTGTGTGTGTGTGTGTGTGTGTGTGTGTGTGTGTGTGTGTGTGTGTGTGTGTACACTGTGACCTGATCCAGTGCCACCCTAACCTTATTAAGAAACAAACTGATGACAACAGAGAAAATTGTTCTTCCTAACCCCTTGTGGTAAAATTGGTACTGCAGCCACCTGCCCCTGGACGTCTGCCCTTTAATGCACATCTCAGACAGCGTGCACACACACACACACACTGTGATAAACACACAAAGGGGACCCCTGCTGAGAGTAAAAACAAAGTTCCCATTTGCCCCCCCCCCCCACACACACACACACCCAACCCCCCTCCCATCCTCATCATTCTTCGTCTGTCTCATTGTTTCGTACCTTCAGCTAATCCATCCACAGGCATGCATCTCAGTAACCGCTCATCTACACGAGTGAATTAAATATGCTGCACAGAAAACAAGGACACATACAAAAAGAGACTGATCATAAATGAGCTCAAAGCAGCATTTATTCCTCATTGTTTTTCAAAGCATAACAATTATACTTTCATCTATTTGCACACAGAGAGTTCCCTGGTGAATTTGTTTTTGGAGTTGAAGGGCATCTGCACCAGCCTTCCCACCACACGAGCACAATTCAAATGACATCCATTGTGTCATTTGTCCTGTCTCTGATCTCTTGCGGGACTCTCTTGTGTGTGTGTGTGCGTGCGTGCGTGTGCGTGTGTGTGTGTGTGTGTGTGTGTTTGTTTCTCAGGGTAGTAATAGAACACTCTGCCGGTCTCTCTTCGCAGCCTCCTCCTCTTCCTTTTGTTCCTCGGTGACCTCGGCCCTGCAAGACCGAATCCAACAATTAAAGGCAGAGCATCCCACATACTCAAAGCTAAAATACCAGCCTATGATTAAAGGAGAAGATGTGCTGAGCCTTTCGTAGGTAGTTACAGATGCTGACATCACAGAGTTTGTTCCAGACACATTTCTTACAAGTATCAGATGGACACAGCAGCTCACTTACACATCTAATGAGCAAATTAAGGTCCACCAAAGTATAGATTGTGTAGCAATGCTAGGAATGATTAAAAAAAATGTTTTTAAAAACTGAAGAAAAAGAAGACAAAAGAAGAAATGTTGTGACTGATCATATTTAAAACATCCACAAGAAGAAGAAGATACCATAACTGCACCAACTGGCCCTCGCCATCTGTATTTATTGAGGCATTTAGGAGAAGCCTCCCCAACTTAGCATTCAGCTATGACAAGGCCAAATTAACTTGGGAGTCATAAAGGACAGCAGGCATATCAATGCCATCCTCACTGCCCACCCGCGCTGAAACTAGAGTTGCTCTATTGGTGTCAACTCAGCCAGCAGGTGTGACGGCCTTTTTCTTTTATCAAGAATCCCCTTATTTTCCTCAGATGATTGATGAGTGACTCAGATTCAATTCATGCAGAGTGTTGGAAGTTCAGAAGTTTTCTCAGATTGAAAATGTTGCTTTGCTTAAACTTTACATATGCATGACGTTTCCTCTCTAAGCAGGTTGACATATCATAAAAGGTCCACAACTGAACCGAGTCTTTAAAAGTTGACCTGACTTGTAAAACTGAATAATCATTCCGACTCATTGTTTGTGTCATAACCTGCGTTGTACCTTCAAGCTGCAAACTGTGCTGCAGGTTTAATGAATGGAGTGTGACCACAGACAAAAAAGAACAAGCTGATATTCATTTTACAGGAAGTCAGTCAAAACATTCATACAGGGTACAGTCATGTTTTTGATATATTTAAAAAAAAATATATATATATATTTAATTCCTGTTATATTCATGTTATGCTCCTGTGAATTCTGAGTTGCAATAAATTGAACATGAAAAAAACTTCAATACGTCCATTTTCTGAATATTAATGTGACAAGACTCTGAAAAATCTGCACTTACTGCAGGTTAGATCACAGACAGCCAAAAGATGGGGGCAACACGAAAGCACAGCCAAGCAACTGCAGGCAGTTGAATGAGTCAGAGCAAAGATACGTGATGAATCGCTGTCTGAAGATTGAGGCTGAATCACATCAGACATGTGCATCAAAGGACACACGCACACTGCACGTAACATGCTATGTCATAAGATGCACTTTAGTGTAGCGGGACTCTACTTTAGAGTGTACATTTCCTATTACTGGAATATTCAATGAAACAAATGTATATTTTATCGATTCAATACGAGACCAGATTGAAAACTCTTCGCGACTGGTTTGCGGCAGAGACCGCTCCGCAGCCGAAATCGTCGACATACATCTGCTCTACGATGCTGCAGCAGCCACCCACTCGGTCTATTAGGACAGTGTCCCTCTCAGACGGTAGAGTGAATCCATTGTGCATCAAGGGAGTGACTTGTGAGTTAAACGTCTACAGAATGATAGCTCTACGCTGAAAATGAATTTGTATTTCCCGTTTGTAGTGAGCGTTGTAAAAAAAAAAAAAATAATGTTACAGCAACGCGTCAACTAACCGCATTAAAGGGTTCCTATTATCCCAAAAGTCTGTGTTTTTGGATATTCTGTCAGCTGAATATTATCCAAAAACTGCATGCGAGAAGGAAAAGTGACAGTAATCGCAAAAGGTGAGAGTTGCGCCGAGACAGGAACAAAAAGATACCTGTACAGCGAAGCAGAAGCAGTCAGATTAAGTGCCTCTGCGTGCGTGCGTGCGTGCGTGTGTGTATGTGTGTGTGTGTGTGTGTGTGTGTGTGTGTGTGTGTGTGTGTGTGTGTGTGTGTGTGTGTGTGTGTGTGTGTGTGTGTGTGTGTATATATTGGTGTGTGCATGTGTGTATGTTTTAAAGATGTAAAGAGCTGTTTTGGGAGCTCTCTCTGTACTATGTGCTAATCCGTTTATTACACGTCTCAATGTGATATTCACAGTGCTGTGCTCAGCACAAGGCCTCCAGCGCAGATTATGCCCGCGACACGCACGCACTAGCGCAAAACGTCAACAATGCACAGACACACACACACACACACACACACACACACGCATGCAGCATCTGATATACGAGAAAAAAATACATTGACACACTCTCGTCTCACACACACACACACGTTAAGCAGCACATTAAGGCCCGATACCCAACATGCTGTCAAAGCTAAAGTCGTTCTGCTGGCTAACGATCCATTACACACTGCACATATCCGGCAGAGACGGGGGATTGACGGCGCACAAAAGAAAAAGAGGGATAACCCCCCCCCCCCCCCCACCCTCCTTTTTTTTTTTTAGGATATCAAATTAGAATGGAAATTTTAACAGCTGCTTAAACTCTAACTTTAAATTGCAGAGGACATGCAATTGTCCCGAATGGGCAGAAATCATACATTACTACCATTTCCAGGTCCAATAACAGACACTTGAGGTTACCCTTTAGGATAAGGTCATGTACATTGTGATCCCTGAGCAACAAAGTTACTACATGGGAGTGTGTTCAGTTTGTTACCCACCGTGTGAAACGAGGACTCGCACGCTCATCTTTGTTTCCACTGTTTTTGGTACCAAACACCAGAGTCTCTGTTTCTGAGGTAGATATAAAAGACGGTTAATGCTGTCACTGCTGTAACTCATAATTCATCATCAGGCATTTCTGTAATTGTCCTCCAAACACACTTGTGTTGTCATCAATACACAAAGTCCTCCATTGATTCATGAAAGGCTAAATTGAATGTGTTTGCGTGCATGACTTGCTGTTGTATGTGTGTTTCTGTACCCTCGGCTCTGAGTCTTAGTTCCCGCTCCAGAGCGTGGAGTGTATGTGCAGTTGCGTCGGCGTCCAGGTCCGGGTCCTCACAGCCTGTCTGATCCACACCACAGATCTCCATGATCTCTTGGGCCGCTCGGGACAACGGACGAAATGCCGGAACAAATTGGGATCCCGATGTGGGACGACACAGGCGGGCAGAGAGAGGAAGAGGAGAGGGGGAATGGGAGAGGCAGGGAGAGACAGATGCAGAGAGAGGACTTGGATTTGTCCTTCGAGGGTGAGAAACAATAGGTGTGGGGTTGCCAGGCAGGTTCGACCCCGACCCTGAATAAAAAACAAAAGAGAGATATGTAAAGAGAAACTTAACAGTGCACATAAGGACCGATGGATAAATGCAATGATGGGCCGTTTTGAGAAAACAACGAGAGAAAGTGTGTGTGTGTGTGTGTGTGTGTGTGCGTGCGTGCGTGTGTGTGTGTGAGAGAAAGTGATGAGAGGGCACGGAGAGGAAGAAAGGAGAATGTAAGAAGAAGCTGTGCTGCTCAGGATTCAGGGAAAGAGGGTGAGAGATACAAAAACGATCACAACAGTCAGAGGAACGAGTGGTGTCTCATCCCACTCCACTGCGAGCCACATCAAATTGAATCAGATTGAACATCCATTCCCACCTGCTCACTGTAAATTACATCGAGGCCCCCACAGAGAAGCTATGATGGCGTGGGTGTGCATGTGTGTGTCGGCAGCACACCGGTTCCTCATGCTGCGTGCTGTCTAACCAGTTTTAGCTCCAGTGTTAAGTCTTTCAGTCTTTCAATCTTCCATTGTCTCGTCACCCCATCCCTCTCTCCTCCGCTCTCAGTGCCTGACTCCTTCTTTCAACAAGCACAGAACCTCCACTTAGTGTTTCACAACCACCTGCGCTGTCAAACTAAGCAGCATGGGAGGAGCGAAGCGCGCGGTGCGGTGCTGCTAACACACGTAGATGTACACATACTTCTGGACTCAATTTACTTCCATTTCAAAGCAGACGGGACACATTGTGCGTCGAGATTTGTGCTGCTGATAAAATTCTGTGCCAGCTTTGAAATGTATCAAGTGTAAAATAAGAGAAAGATTCAAATCTGATCTCTCCTCCCTCAAGAGTTCCTGAAGAAGGTCAGATTTCAATTTGACTTTTTGCGTGTTTCTGCGTGTTCGTTGTAGTCATAGCCTCGAGTCATATTAAGATGCAGTCATTGACGTGTGTATCATTTTCGTGTTACGAATTATAATGTCAGATCTTTGCAACGCACTAAAAAAATGCACGAGGACAAAACATGGTAAACTAAACGCGGTGAACTTTAAAAGGAGTTCCCCTCTTACACAAATATGCTCAGGAGCTATTTCGAGACATTCACTGATAGCACAAGGGAGCCAAAGTACAGATGTTTTGGCGAGGAGCCCTCTTCAGCGTGCTGTCAGACAGCACGCTGGAGCGGCACACTGACAAGACAGCACAATGAAGCACCCTTAGTGAGGCAACTTGCCGAAACGTCTGTGCTTAGGTTCCCTTGTGGAAGTAAAAACACTGGAAACATGATGCTATAATTAAATAGGCTTCAAAAAAAAAAGTTTGTTTTAACTCTTGAGTGGTTTAACAACTGTGGATCTTAAGTGCGAGTTGCCACGAGTGTGGACAATCTCGTCCTCAATGTCACAAATGATTCACTTTGGAGCTGATACCGTGGCTAGAAAAGAGTGAGTATAAAATTGAAATAAAGATTACAATAAATAGGTCAAAGTTTTGACGACTTCGCAATACGATGAATGGACATGACACAAGACAGCCGGGGCTAAATAGTGATAGTAGAGAGTGGAGGAATAAAATGCAGTTGTTTACAGTAAAGTGAGGGGGGAAAGGGAAAAGTAAGCCTGAGAACCGATTATCATTGGTGGGTATTAGATATATCGCTGCGTAAAACAGATTACCACTCTGTCTCTCAGCTGTCTGTTTGTGTGTGTGTGTGTGTGTGTGTGTGTGTGTGTGTGTGTGTGTGTGTGTGTGTGTCTACAAAAACAGTTTACTGCAGTGTTTCTAGGATCTGGGTGAAGGAAGTGATGAGACGTCCAATCCTGCATGTATTTGTGCACAGTATGCGGGTACGTGACATGCGTGCCAGTTTGTGCCTGAGAGTAATACTGTATACTCTCTTTAAGAAACCTGCACACACTCAGTGCCATGAGAGTGTGGCTGTATGTGGAAATCAGGTGCATTGATTGTGTATGAAATGGAGTTTTGGGTGTCGGAGAGTAAATGAATAACAGGAAGAGCTCAGTGTGCCTGAAAATATTCACACGGGCAAAATACACACAAGCATGTGCGAGAGCACACGTGTGCACGCGTTTACCGGATGTTCCTGGTTCACACGCTAATATCTCTCTTCTCCTGGTTGAGTGAGTGTGAATTCCAGTTGGCTGCGTGTGGTTGTCCTTCATCGCTCTAAAAAGCAGGTGTTCCTCAGTGGAGGTTGAGAGGCTGCTGCTTGATCCATAACTCTCTGACCCTGAAAGAGAGGGTGAAAAAGTAAGAGAGGGGTCATCAATTCAGAGTTGGATAAAAAAAAAAAAAAAAACATTTAAAAAAAAAGGCTCACCAAGACCAGCCATGCATAAATGCCTGACACAAAACATTGAAAAACAAACAGCATGCAGCAGCATGTCTGTAGTTTGAGAGCACTCTGTTATATCCCATCAACTTTTCCTCTGGTTTCTCTTCTAGCGGCTCTGTTTGAAAAGTATCCCATCACTCTACCCACTTTCACGTTCCGTCATTGCCCTTTACGCGCTTTCAGAGGCAGTTGGAATACCTGCATACAAGATAAATGAAATCCAAAGACACCGATCATGCACTGTCACGCCGCTATCAGCTGGATGTATAGCTAGCAATGCATTTGCTTTGCTATCTAACTCCAACAGTTTGAGATTTTTCGATAGCTCCGACATATTAAATAACTTTGCAGCCATGACTGCATATGAATGCTACACAGAATATAAAGCAGAGGAAATTAAGAATAGTGTTGTTTTTTTTCATGGTTGTTTATCAATTAAAAAAGTCAGTCTAGGTTATGGTCCTGAATCATTCAAATCTTTTAATGCTTTATATCATAAAATGTAGAAATGAATAGCTAATAATAGCAGTTCACAACACAGATACAAAACAAAGCTTATCATTGTTACCGTAGTTCCATAAATACATGAAGAGTCCTCAACGATCCCTGCAGGCTTAAACAGGCACCCATGCTGACGGTGCACCGACAAACTACTGGCTACTACAACACCAGCCTCAAATGCCAGAATAAAGGATGGTTGTGAAGAGGATCTCAGTTTACTAAAAATCTATTTGCCAATAAATGCTGACAATTCCCTAAATGAATTGAAGTAAATTTAGTAATTACATTTGATACAATAATCTATTTACCTATTCAGCACCAAACCGATATTGCTTAACAGGCCTGTTCAGCTGGTTCTGACAGCTTCAATGCAATTACTGCTGTTTTCCTCTTTCTCTCCAGTGATCAGTCAATTCATTAATACTATTGACTGAAAGAAGAATCTACTAACTAGTCTAAATACGCTGTAAATAAAGAGAGGATAGTGGGAGAGCAGTCAGATATCCAGCTTCTAAACCCACTAAAGAAAAGAAGGGAGAAAGTTGAAGATCATTCGAAGATACCACTGGAATTCCACAAGTCTGATGGTCTGTCTTTTCTTCTTCTTGCCTTTTGTCTTTCAGAGAAGCTGTACATGTCCCTGTCTGTTTGCCTATTTCTTCATAAATGTGTCTGATTTGCACCATCCCTTACTGCTAGTGACTCCAACAGCTACCTGTGTCACTTTTCTTGCTCTTTTTCTATGTACACTCAAACCATAAAAATACATTCTGTATTAGTTGAAGTAAAAGATCGAAGACTTCTTTTATGCACAGAACAGGTTTGTTTCTCCCAAATGTTTTTCACAAATTTGTTCAAATCTGTAAACTGTAAATGTGCAAGTTTTATCCTGCAACACAATGCCACGGATGTCACAAGTTTTGAGGGAGCACGCAATGGGCATGCTGATGCACCAGTTCGTTTGCACAACCAAAGAAATTTGACACAAACTCTCAGAAATCATAGTTCGTCTGAGCTCTCACCGGGAATCAACAACCTGTCAACTCTATGGCGAGGAGATGTGTCGCACTGCATGAGGGGAATGGTGACATCGGATACTGAATGTTTTTTTGCCAAACACTGTAAAAAAACAGTCCAAGGAACGCCTGTGCAATAAGCACACGGTTTAATCTGCATATTGCAGTGCCACACCTGCCAGGTGTTCACACACACAGATTTTGACAAATTATGAAAATAATTTGAGAAAAATAAATCTTTTGCGTGCATAAAATAAGGGCTCGATTTTTACATCATGAAAAATGGGGTCGAAAACAAATGCGTTGCGTTGATATTTTTGTTGAGTGTCGGTCTCTCCCTTTCGTTGTTGTTGAACTGGATGCACGTGCGACAGCAACTGCACACAAACAACCTCATTTTCTGACCGATGAGGTGACGGGGAGAATGTGAAAAAGGTGAGAAAGGTGAAACGGTAAAACAGGAGACATAAAAAACCTGTTGGATCTCAGCCCTGCCAGGAAAAAAAAAAAAAAAAAAGGAAAATAGAGTAGACAGATGGAGGGATGGAGGGGTATAAATGAGTGTGAAGTGTTGTCAAGGTGATATTCCTCCTCTCTAACCTTTCCCTCTCATTAACTTTGGAGCTTTAACGATGGTGGCAGAGACAGTGCGGGATTTGACGAGTGGCTGGCTGCTTGGTGTGAGGAGGTTCGTGGTGCCCTTGTGGGAGTCTATCACTGTTAACCTCGTTCATTTAACCCAGGCTTGACAATGGAACAGTGAAAAGGATGGAACAATGGATGAAAGAAAAGGTTGATGGGATCATTTTGGGCAGAGGCAATTAACTTAAGCAAACAATTTGAAATCCTTGCTGAATGAAAACAGTAACCGCTTTTGAAATGCATGTAATTCAACAGTCTTGGACAAGATAGCGAGGTTTAATAAGCACCATGTGTTCAGATAAATCGTAGCATCTGATGCAATCCAAATAAAATTACTTTAACTCTTGCAATTTGGAGGTGCATGCTTGACTTCCACCAGTGCACAGTCTGAGCAGTTTACTAATTATTAGTGTTAACAAATTCTGAACGCCCATGCTGTGGCCACAAATATGAAATTCATCATGAACCTTGGGGGCATATTCCTCAGTAGCTACAGCACGGTCTACCAGACACAGTTAATGTCTGACCATTTAAAAAAAAACATATTATTGCAGCAGAATGTGCTTGATGTAGTTGAAGGTGAAACTTGGCAATGAAGGAAAATACTCCAAAACCATGAAAGAAAATGTATCTACAGGCAAAGGCTAGTGATGGGGATAAAAACGATATAAAGTAAACTGAAACAAAAGCAACAGCAATAACTACTGCATAAAATACCTCCCACAAAGATGTACAGAACTAGGCTTTACTTTAAACTATATTTGTCCAGAATCTTCTGGACGATAATGACTGATTAGAGAACAGGTTTTCAGAGGCGTCGTGAAAACATGACAATACAGAGATGACATAAAGTATGCCTTACAACATTCCTCTGAAAAGTAAAGTCAAAGTACTCTTTGTGTGCCGTGTGAAGGACACAGGCATTGTTACCCACACTTTTCAGCTGAGAAAGAAACAAGACAGAAAGGCTGTGTTGTCTGAGTGAGTCTTTGTGATGATTTATGGGCAGTTTATGGGTGGTGGTGGTGGTGTCGGCTGTGCGGTCTGTGCACGTCAATGTGTGCCTGCGTTCTCCTCCGGTTTAAGAAAATTTAGGAACTAAATATAGGCAACAAAAAAAAAGAGGCACACAGGCTTAGAAGCATGCATGCGCGCGCGCGCGCGCACACACACACACACACACACACACACACACACACACACACACACACACACACACACACACACACACACACACACACACACACACACACACACACACACACACACACACACACACACACACACACACACACACAACAACTCAGGAAAGCTCCCCTCGGACCCACCAGCAGTAAATTATTGGTGTTGTCCCCCATCTCTCATTTTTCACAAAGCACCCGGCACTCCTCTGGGTTTAAAACTCATTTTCATGTCTCTTGTAAGCTCCACATTTTTACATATTTGTTCTAAATCCTATTATGAGGCTTTTGTGATATGAATAACACTTGCAAATTGGAAAATATCTCCAGGCAAAAGCTGGACACAGAGGTAATCTTCAAAATCTAATCGCTTTCTGATGTAGTTTATAGGAAAACATGATTCAGATTGACAAACTTCCCATTGAAACTGAACCATAAAAAAAAAATCAAGCTCTCACCCACACACATGAAAAGACTTTCCCTCTTCAACCTACCTGTTGGGCCTGGGTCATGCGGCGAAGACTGGATTGTGTGGTTAGCCTCACAGTGTGCATGTTCTGGTGTGCCGGCGTGAACAGTGTTATTCACGTCAAAACCTGGAGGCGAGAACCCATCCAGATCATAGAACTGCTCTGATCCAGGCCCAGCACTCTGGTTGTGCATCACCTAAGGGGATATGGAAACAGATGGAAGGGATGTAGGAGAAGGAGGGTTGGAACGAAGAAGGGGGGTAAGCAGTAGAAAAGGGAATAGAAAAATGAAGACAGGGAGAAAAACAGGTCATGTTAGAGTGAGATTGAGATGATACACAAAGGGAAATGGGAAGGAATACATGGATACATTATGAAGGGAGTTGAGGAGGTTATAGGAGGGGGAATATATATATATATATATATAAAAAAAGAACATGGAAATAGAGTGATTAAGATAAAAACAAAAAACAAAACATAGACTGGTCTCAAAGCTTAATTTGATTAACTTTTAACAATTCAGGTAAGTGTGTTACATTTTTATTTTCCCATTTCGACAGTGTAAAAGCATAATATTAAGCCGGTGTCTTTTACTGGAGATTATTCCCCTCTCTCCCTGTTTCCTTTGTTTCCACTTGATGAATTGATTTTTAATTAACCCCTGGAGCTGGTGAGAGAATCTCACAATGGCGTGGTGGGTTAGCTGTTCTTCTCGTGCAGGTGCGCTCCTGTGAGACAAGGGTAAAATGAGGAAGCTCTGTTTGGTTAAGATTAGATCTGATGCATTAGCATGCTAGCCTTGCAGGACATTGCAGATGGACTGGGAGATAGAAAGGAAGGCATGTGGGAATAGCGCTACTTAGAGCAAGGAAGGAGCAAGGATGGAGAATGACAAGAGGAAGACAAGGGTAAAAGAAGGGAACGAAGGCATAAGAATGAAACGGCAAGTGGCCAGACACAATGACACTGTGCAGTGAGAAAAATGTGAGGTCTCTTTGTGCAGACCAGATCTCCTCATAAGGAAAGGGAGCTGCAGTTGACTAGCTGCCTTAACTACAGGGTAAAAGTAAAAGAAAAAGGAGGACGAACATCAGAAAAGAGGGCAGAAAAAAAGATGGATAAAAGGAAAGAGAGGCAGAAAAGTGTAAAAAATGTACGGAAGACGAGAGCAGAAGAGATCAGGGCCAGAGAGAGAGAGAGAGAGAGAGAGAGAGAGAGAGAGAGAGAGAGAAACACTATCTAATCATTTTAGGAGCAGTTTGATTCAGGTCCAAAGGCCACTGATAACCACCAGCCTTACAATCATGAATTTAATTTTGTTCCAGCTTTTTAATAAAGCAACTAGACCCTCCCCCCACCCCTTATTTTTTCATTCCTCTGTCACAGTGTAAAGGATTCATACCATTAAATGGCAGATAAGTCCATTGACCATTCAGGCAGTGCCTTTTTAATCCACTCTGTTTCTCTTTTCTTCCCTCAATGGTTAGCACCTTTAACACCACAGCTTTAGATATCTCTGAGCTATAGATGAATCATGTAAAGTAATTACCAGGATACAAATGTTATCTAATAGATCGGGTCAGGTACAATAAGAAACTGACTGTAGGTCGCGGAAGTCTTCTCGTTCCACACGGCAATTATGTCCGGTGTACTGAACTTCTAAAACTTGCCAATGTATTCCTTTTATTAACCAGCCTTGAGAAATTTCTAAGACAAACTTCAGTGCATGGGAATATTACTAGAACTATACATTCTTCCGTTCTTTTGTTGGCAATTTGTATGCAATCAAATATTTTTCACCACAGTCATTTGCAGAGACTGTGTTGAATCTTTATTAAGCAAAAGGACTTCTGCTTTTGAGATGAAAAACTTTGTGGTGCTGTGAATTGTGTTACATCAGTGATTTGCACCTCTGCATCAAAATAAAGTGCTATCCAGGCTTCAATAGGGTGGCCAAAAAATGTCTTCTCAAAAGTAATGAGTCAGTCTTTTATGACTGAAAACTAAGTCACATTGAAACAATGGTTAAATACAGACTACATTATGGATTGAATTTAGTAGGCTCATGTCAGTAATTTCTTACATATTCATGCCTTTAGAGTTTCCCACTTATAAAACGTACTTAGAGCTTCCCAGAGCTATTACAACTCTGTGTCCACCCTTTTAAGAACCAAAAGCACACAGGAATGTTGAAATATGTTACCGTGGATGGTTTTGACAGCTGCTCTGGCTTATCAGTCTGCAAATCTTTCTCCGTTTCTGCCTCTGCAGGAACAAAGGAATCTTCTTGATGAGCTATGGCAGGATTCTTTTGCTCTTCTCTGGATCTCTCTCTCGTTAAACGTCCTTGCATCTGTGCTTCTTCGTCTGAAGAGTCGTCTTCATGTGGAGCCAGACCGAGGCTATCACTGGACATTTCATCTCCGCTGTCTTCATGAAAAATACAGACACACGTGTTAAGTAACTGCAGTTTAGTTATGATTCAAGATGAACAAAGGCTATTTTTCCTCGTGCTGGACTCTAATCTAAAAGAATAGCATTGTATTTACGTGGTTTAAACAATGTTGGACTTTCAAGGTGAATGGTAAAAACACGCTGACTGTCCTTGTTTATCGTGCTTTGAACCACTGAAGCAACATTTTCATCTCTAACATACGAGGAAAAACGTAACACGTGATGTGAGTGTCCTTGACACTGAAAAGCTCTGATAAACTGATAAAGCAGGCATTCAGTGCCACGCTGGTCAAAGAGCTGTAGGAAGTGGCAGAAGTGAAGGATGCAAAGGATGAAGGAAAGAACAGAGATGATGGATGAATCGAGGAAGAGAGGTAGAGGTGTGAGGCAGGCAGTGGAACTGAGATAAAGTAAAAGCAAGATTAAGAAAAGTTGTGAAATAATAGGCTTTTCTAAACTGATACCACAGTTCACAAGACACAAGGTTTTGAATTTAAAGCCCAGATTTTTTTGCACAGTTTTAATTCTAAAAAGGATCTCCTACATTTCCCAATGTTTCTGAAAAACAAATAGGCCTCAGCAAATCATAACCTGTACAGACACATTTATAGTGTGGGCACATGAATGGCCTCACAAACAGACCCACAACAATATAGTCAGTGAAAAACAAATGGGACATATGCAAACAGTCGGGTCATTAACTGGGATCTGGGGCAGAATTCGCAAAACATCTTAAGGCTTGTTATTTAAGAGCAAAATATATTATTTAAACTGTGATATATACATAAAATAAGGTGATTTCATCATCATCACTGGAATATTGTCCGTAAAACTGTAGAATGTATACAGAATTATAACATCAAAATATAATGATTGGTTTAGTCAGCTGAAAAATAAACGTCCTATTATGTTAATTGGTACCAGATACAAACACACTTACACAAGTCAGTATTTCATCTATCTATCTACCAAAAGTTGCTTCTCGTTCCTTATTAATTGCATGTATTTTTCACATTCCCAGACACACACCTGGCATTTGTCAACCAACCAATGTAGACTTGTCCTTAAGTTAATTGATGAAACGCAATGTCATCCATAGCTACGAGGTCAACTCCACCCTTCCTCTCAGCTTCGGAGTTCTTGCTGTTCCTTATTAAGATTTGCTCTCTTCGGGGGATTTTGTGAACAGGTCTTACATGTGGAAAATCTTACTAAGGAACATGGAGCACACTATTCTCACGATCTAAGCGCACAGAGCAAGTGCATTTAGGCCCACGTCCAAAACCTTTTGCTTGTCTGACAGGTAATCTGAGCACAAAGTAAGGTGCATCGTTCACAGCTCGGTATCGAGTCTTTTAAATAATCATAGGTCTATTTTGGGTGTAACATCAGTGTCATCACTCATTCCCTTTGAGAGACAGGTGCACCTTGGCGGACTGCCATTATGACAGAAGATTTGCAAAGTAGTTGGAGAGAACTCTTCCCTGAAGAGGAAACCGATCTGCTCGTGTGCAGATTGATGTACACAATACAAATATTTCACACTGCAATCTTGGACATGCGTATCACACCTAGATGAACGAAAAAGTTCCAACTCACCATTACGTCAACTCAACAGGAAGTCCGCCGTTTTGAAATTTAGTCGCCATTTTTGGCAATTCACACATATTGTACTTTAACAAACTCCTCCTACATATATTGTCGGACCAACTTGAAATTGAGTCTGTGCACTCTTAACATGTTTGGAATTAAAAGTTATCAAAATTATACGTCTTCGTCGATCGGTGTGCCCGTGGCCCACCCGTGTGCCCTCTAAGGGTAAGCCACACTGGTTCAAGTTTGTAAATGCGGTCATACTAATACCAAACCAAAAGGCAACAACAATACAAAACTCAAACAAAAATAAAAAATCCCCCAAAAGTCACTTTTCATTTCATGTTTTTTCATATTTCGGACAACATGTATGACACAGTGGTGTAGTGGTTGGAGCAGTTGCCTCACAGTGAGAAGTAATTTGAGGCATGCGTGTCAGTTCAGAAAAAGGTCATACATTTTAATACAAAAAGTGATAAAAAGGTAATCCAAAATATCCAAAGTATGTCATCCAAAATATTCAAAGAAAAGTCATAATATAGCATGTTGTCCAAACTATGATAAAAAAAAAAAAAATGATACATGTCGATAGCATCACGTCAAAAAAGTGACCCAAAAGTAATTTTTGTATATAGTATAGCCCAGCCGATGCGGCTAAATTTGATGTTTCGCTGTGACACAGGAAGTTGATGTTTAAGGTCAAACGATGCTCCAAACCTCACGAAACTTTGCACGTGCGTCAGGCACCAACTTTCATGAGTTTTTGAAAATGTTAAAGCTGCCAAAAAAAAGGCAATTTTTGTTTAAAAAGAATAAGGAACAAGATCGAGAAAAAAAATTGTAACTGCAAGCGGGAATATGCGGACCCTCGCACGCTGCACGTCGGGGAGCCGGTGGCCCCGACCCGCTGGATCCCCAACGTGCAGCGTGCGAGGGCCCGCATATCACTGCTTGCAGTTTTAATTACCTTTCCGTCTGTTGTAGTTTTATGTTAGGTGTTTACTTAAAACCAAATCTTAATCAATATGAATAAAAATAGAAATAACACTTTTTTTTATGGTTGGATTTAAATTGGCTTAGAATAAAAAGATCCACAAACAGTTTATTCACATAAACTGCCTGACTACTGAGAATTGTGTTCAAACTGTGGTGTAGTGTGTAGGAATCACTTTACAGCAAAGAGCTGTGCCTCTCCATCCATAAACATGAATGTGTTTAATTCTCTTTTTCATATTTTTGTAACCCAAATCTAAACTCCAAGAAAGTATGGCGTGGTCTCTGGGAATCTCTGCAAATATTGTTTTGAAATGCAAAATGAATAAAATCAATTTATGGGAAATAGGCTGTATAACAGAAGTACTGTGTACAAATTGTATTAGTGCAGTGGAAAGTAAGGAGGTTTGGGTAGATAGGCATATAGAGTATATATTTGCCTTCAAGCAGACTTGTAGCTGCAAAATGTAGCTAATTACCAACAGATTTATGCAGCTCTATAATCATTACTGATTTAAAATTGTTTCTAACCCTTATTAACCTGGCTATTTAGAAACTAATTGTTAGGCATGGCCCTTTCACGTTCCTTCTCCACCTTGCAAGTGGATGAAATTATACCAGAAACCCTACTTTGACAAATTCAAGATCTCGGCCATGAGAGCAGAGGTGGAAATATTCTTCCCAAATAAAATTCTCTTAGTTAGAACTGTTAATTGTATGAGGTGTAAATTGGCACTTCTTTTTGAATAATGAGGATAAAGAAATAAATGAATGTTTAATCGTATCTGCCTGCGCTGGTGCAAATAATAACTTTGTTGTATATTGTTGGTGATAGGGAGTGGATGTGGCACCCTATGCTCTAGTTGGAGTCAGTGCACCCAAGTAAATGCACAGTTCTGTAGTTGAAGTTCACCCTACACCACCATCACAGAGTAGTCATGCACCATACACATAAGAAGCTCAAGTGAGGTAATGCTGCCACACTTAAGCTAAAGAAAAGAAGAACAGAAACCAGGCTGCATGCAAGACATGTTAAGCTTAGGAGAAACATGAAGATATGCAGAGTGTATTTGTCATGTATGTGTGACTGTTTGTGTATTTGTGTTCCTGTTTACTAGCTAAAACCAGTATGTTTAATTCACCACACCAAATTCCTATTGAAAAGCAGGTAAATTTAAAGACATGTTTTTTCTTCATGTCTCCTCGTTAACTTACTAGTTTGTTTCAGGAAAGGAAACAAGGAAACAAGAAAACAAGGAAAGGAAACAAGGAAACAAGGAGTGGAAACCAGGAAAGGAAACAAGGATCGGAAAAGAAGATAGGAATTTCCTTGTTTCCTTTCCTCATTTCTCCTCTTTGTGGGAGGAACATGAAGACCAGCTAAAACCCTACAGACTGGATAGACTGGATAAACCTCATATTTAATCTTTGAAAGTCAGGAAGCAGCATTCAAAAGTCATAATGTGGACCCATGCCTTTATGAAGACTTGTCAGAAATTTTGAAATGTTTAAATCCATCTCATTTCCCATAAATAGTAAACTTAGTAAACACAAGCATTTCTTTATGAAAACAAATAGTCACTGTGTGTCTAAATGCTCGTTTTGCCATCGCAACGTGATCAGGGCAGACACACACACACACACACACACGCACACACACACACGCACGCACACACACACACACACACACACACACACACACACACACCAAAAGAGAGGTTGTTATTACACTTTATTTACCTATCGATAGCTCCTCTTCCTCCTCCGATTCCACAGCTAAAGCAGGGTTCTGGATGACATTCAGGAGATGGGATGAAGGGACACAATGTGTCTCCTGATGTGACAGAGTTGATTTGAGGTCATCAGATATTGGGGTAGATGACATGGACACCGGACCATCCCCATATGTTGGAGTTGACCTATATCTAGAATATGCATCTGGAGGGGACTCATTAAATAGAGATAACGTTGATGGGGTTTTTGCAAATACACCGTATGGCACAGAGGTGGTTTGTACCAGACCTGGTGCCGGTGTTTTCAGTGGCAGCTGTGGACTAGCAGACACGGGTGACAAAGGCAGCAGGAGTTGATTATCTGATAGAAGAAACTCTGGGTCACACAAGGAATGTTGGGATTGCTGTGGGGACATCAGATTGCTTCTTGGTGATTCGCAAAGCTTTGGAGATGAGATTGTTTCTGCAAATAACTGGGAGGACTGAGGTTGTTCTTGAAAGGAAGATGAGTCTGAACCTTTTCGTAATGGGGCTGAATAAACTCTGGGTAGTAGGGTCGACTCATTAGAGCTTGATGGTGAGACTGTGAAAGTGGACCTAAGGGACACAGATATAGATGGAGAAGGGGAGAAATGTTCTTCTGGGACTGGTGAGCTGTTACCATCCAAAGCTGAATATAAGAGAGGGGAGGGTGAAGATTTGGGAATCTCAGACTGGGAATGTGGCAATGAGGACAAAAGTTGTGGTGATTTACATTTAGCTTTTGATTTGTGAATAGTGGGAGAGTAGATGGTCCCTGGTGGCTCTGAGGCTAGTGTCTTGATTGATGCCATTGAAGTTCTTTGTGTTTCTGTGGGTTTACTTGTATGGGGCAATGCTGTGAAAAGGATGAGATACAATCAATATTAAGTGTATTATTTTGCAAGCATGCGGTCACGTTTCTGCGATATAGAAAAAAAAAAGGTTCCCACACAGGATTATCAGAACAAACCAATTAGTCCCTGTGCATTACCCCATAGCTTTATATCTTTTCTAATTTACTTCTAGCATGATGTTTGGATTGTTTTTTTCAACGTAAAAATAGAATCAATCAATTGCCTTTCACACCTGATCTACAGACAACAATGTTCTCAGTCCTTGAGGCCAGATACACTAAAACCCTGTATTATTACACTGTGAGAATGGCTCTCATAAAATAGCTTAGATCACTATAAAAGGAACAAGTTATACAGCTCCGAATTGTATTTTGACTTTGCAAATACCTCTTCAGTCAGGTACTGCATTTTCTGTACTTTAAAACATGAACCAGTGACATCATTTTCAGTTTTGCTAAATTGTCAGTGTAACACCACACTGTGTGCCCCTTAACAAACAAATTTCTGCCATCCATCTCTCCTCATGAGCCACTGCAGAGTGCAGAGTCATGGCAAATGTGCTTACATTGCAAAAAAAGTCACATGAATTTAACAATGATGAATCAGTGGGCACACTGGAACTTATAGAGGTTTAATTTCAGGATATCTTTGTATTTATCTACATAGTTTAAATAGTGCACCTTCATGTTGCAAACCACCCCAAAAATGTACCATTCTGAACATTTTGATCTGCCCCTGGTACAAAAATGTTTCCACAGAAAGCTTTGCCCTTTTACTTTTCCCTGAAAAACTTACATTCAACTGAGCGTTGTGCTTGTGAAGTCTGAGTCTCAGATGAATGCAGCTTCTGGGCTGTTTTGGGTGCTCCAGACTGTCTGGATAGTTGTGCTGGACCGGCAGAAGAGGGGCTGACTCTTGACAACCCACCACTGGATACAGCTGTTTGGGGCACCAGTGTTTTTTCTTTCCTGGAGATTTCTTGAACAGAGGGGAACCTGTGTGTGAAAAACAGCACTTTGTGAATGACTCCACATTCACCTGATAATGTCTAAACATGTGAAAGGTTTAACACATTTTACTTTAATAACAGGATTCCTTCTTAAATATGAATAGTCTGAAGGTTAAATAATGCAATTAACATTCTGCTGTTTATACCACAAACACTGAATACTGACACCAGCTTCCACAATATTGCTCTTTTGATTTTACCAAGATATGCACAGAAATGATGTGAATGATCTGATCGTTTTCTCTTTCATCTCCAAGGAACAAAAAGCTAATTAAATGAAGTGGAGACCTGTTGTTCACCTGATGGGTTACCAGCTGCTTAGAAATGTTCCGAAATCGCCCTTTAACCCTTAAATTAAAAAAAATTAAAAATAAAAAAAAATTAAAAAAAATGAGGTTGTCAACTCATGAGACTCATCTACTAAGTATTTACAAATTCTATTGTAAATTATTGGGTTTTATGGTTTCAGCTACAAATTTCCACTCTGTGAGAAAGTATCAGTATCTTTTCTTGAGACAAATGGGAATTAAGAGAGTTTTTTGTATTCTCTCTGTAACACACATTAACACACTACATAGCCATGACATGTTGCGTAACATGCACTTGTCGTTAAAAGGATTTAGGAGTCATCTCAGTTATTGTTGGTATCTTTTGGCATGGAATAAGCCAGCCTTAAACTTGTGTGTATTTCTCAGAGGAATATTACTGTGGTATATTATCTTGACTACATACAGAAAAGCTGATGAACGAGAACTGATCAATAATAAATGGAGATTCTGTCAATCTTATTTAGTAGATCCACTTTTGGAATTTTCCATAGAATTCCCTTGGCTGTGTGTCTGCATGTAAGATGAGTGTAGTCGGTTCAACCTCTGCTTTTTTTTTTATCAAGCAGGGTAGTGTGCATGTGGTAGGTACCCGAGAGGTCCTGATACACTTATTTTAAATTGAGGCTTACTCTCTGTTGATGTCTGTCCTCTGTTCAGCAGCACAGTTCCCCTTTATGTCTCTGCATGGCTGCAGAAAACAAGAGATCGGTGTTGTGAGTGAGGCAGAGATGGAAAGACAGAATATGGCGGTGTTGCGAAGCCCTGTGTGCAGGTGTTAACATTATCTGTGTAGACTCTCCCATTCGCCCTGTGTAGAGGTTCAACGTGTGTTCATGCAGGGAAAATGTTTGCTTCAGTTGTTCTCACCTCATCCAGGACTTCTATGACAAGGCACGACTCAGGTGTAGTAATCTGTGGCTCAGTTCTGCCCCTGCTGACAGGGACAGTGAACAGTGATGCACAGTAGCGACGCAAATCCTCCTCCTCAGCTAAAGACAGACACGTGCACACACACACGCACGCACGCACGCACGCACGCACACACACACACACACACACAAATCAAGACAGGGCAAGAGAAAAAGAGAGCCATGATGTATGTTGTAATATGAGAGACTCAGGGCATCTGTTACCTTCCTTTGTTTTTGATGCTGCCAGATTTAGCTGTATAAACATATTATCTTTAGAAAGCTACTTTAAGAGGAACACATTAATTAAAGACATATTTTTATAAAAGAAAATTACAGGTAAACCTGTTCTTTAATGGTAAAATTATAGTTGATTAAAGAAATCCCAACTCTGTAAGGCATTTATCATTCAGAGTTTGCACTGACAGGAGCCTTTGTCATAAACCATGCATACTGGCCGATGTACCAATCACAGGCCGAACCAACCCTCAGCATTCTGCTCACCTCCCAGGTCAATGCTCAGCTTTTGGCATTCTTCTACTGAACTTTTTTTATGCTCCGGCAGCACTGAAGGTGACCCACCTCTGAATGATAAATGATGGACATAAATTGGGGGATTAAATCAAACCAAATATTTAATAGAATTCCCCCCACCCCACCCCCCCACCCCAAAAAAAAAAATCTGTTTTTATCATTTATTTTTTTGGTACCCCTCATTATATACATTTACTTCCAAGCCATCAAAAATAACTTTTCCATCAAAAATACCTCAACATTCAGACAGGCAAACCAAAACTGGCAAAAAACAAACAAACAAACAAACAAACAAACAAACAAAACAAAACTGGCCAGGCTATTAAATATGGGTTATCATTACTGCATTATTTATAATGGCAAAAACTGAATAGAACATGTTCTTGTTGTCGATCAAACAATACCATCAGGGATGTGTCTTATCTGTCCCAAATGAAATCTGCAGCACGACTGTGGCCCCAAGTTACAGCCACAGTGATAAGAAGCATCTTCAGCAACAAGAAGAACAAGTCGGATTGCATGATGAGACAGTAAGAACAGTGGCAAGTTCTCAGAGATGCTTGAAACATCCTACCTGTGCCAAGTACCTTGAATAATTGTGCACTTCAGAGAACACCAGAATTTAAATTGATTTCTTACTGTTTACTTTACATTGCATTGAGGTAGAAAAACTCATACTTTTTAAAGTATCCTGCACTTACTTGTATTGCCTCAGACTTTTGCACAGGAGTGTAAATTCTTCTGCAGGTGAAACATGCTAACGGCCATGACTGAATACTTGAGATCAACAGACATATGTCTTCCCTTATACCCTCCTCCTCCTCCACTGATGAGAAGTCCGGGTCATAGAGAGTTGCTCACTTGGTTCTGTATTCATTTATAATTTTGTTTAAATTGAAAGATGATGCTGACACAGCAGGGGATGAATGATGGTGTCATGGCTGAGGATACTACCTCACTGTTATGAGTACAGCACACACATGTGATCATCTACAGTTCCTATACTGTATGCCTTCGTCTTCTGGGGATATGTGTTTAATATCCATAGTATACATCATCTTACTTTGATAGGCACATGAACGCAAGTTGATCAAACGATCATAACTTATACAACTTACTATTATAAAACCTGTATGCTGATATTTCCCTTTCTTTTCTCTTGATTTGTATGTGTTCTTCTATTGCTGTTCTACCACTGCAAGATACCTGTCTGTGCCACCTCCCTCGCTTCCTCTTTCTCTCTCATACTAACAATCTTTCTATCACATCACCACATGGGTCTGACATCTCAGGAAAATGCGAATTTAAAACAAGGGGGGGTGCTCCCTACATGATGCCAGAAAACATCTTTTATTATTCATGGACACACACATTGCCCACCCTTTCATATTCAAAGACAGGAGAGGAGGAGAAGCTCTGCAGCCTGTTGTAATTGGCGTACATTAGGAAAGTTTGAAGCAGGTGGAAGGAATAGTTTATCAGCTGTTGAAGAGCTCTACATTTCCCAAACACAATATGGTCTTCCTTACATCTGCATGTAACAAAAAACAGTGAGGTATCAATTATTAAATTGTGAGCACAAATATGAAAGCTCTGATGTGAATTTCTATATGAATAGAGAAGGGCTGAGTTTTGCTATAGAAAAGTGAGGGATAACCAACTGTTCACTAACCATTCTTAATAGGCAAGTATAAAACATGCCTACTAATGAAACTTATAGCTTCCCCCCGGTCCGTGCATGTCATGGTGCGGAGCTCGGTTTGCACGCAACAAAAGCAGTCTAAGAACTTTTTGATTGTGCTTCGTATGAGAGGAAAATGTATGTATACAAATGATAGCATAACTGCAGCCATGAAAAGAAGTTCTGAAAATCTGCACTTACCTGCTCTTTCTCAAAGACCTGAATGTGTGACACAAACTACAATAGAATTTCATTAACTGAATTTGAATTGTGAACTGAATGTAAAAAGTTGACGTTTCCATGAGGAGCAAATACAGTTTCAGAGCAAATCAATTCAATTTCACAAGGAAACATTCAGTTTAAAAAAAAAAAAAAAATCTAAAAAAAAAATCAAATTCAATTGAGAACCCCTCCTTCAGGAGGGTCTCTCAACAGCAGAGCGTTTTCAATTTAATATTACAAAATAACCATTTGGAACTAGTAGTGCAATTCTCTGATGTGAATGACTCATCTTCCAGCATGATAAAAAAAAAAAAACATCCATTCATCCATTATTTCTTCACACTTCAACCTGTACAGGGTCACAGGGGATGCTAGAGCCTATTCCAGCTGACATTGGGTCCACACTGGACAGGCTGCCAGTCCATCACAGGATGGACGAGGTCAGTTCATTAAAGGGCCAACACAGGAGACAGACCACCATCTGTGCTTATATTCACAATTTCAATTCAATTTAGAATTACCTAATAACCAAGCATAAATTTCTTTGGACCGTTGGAATAAACCAAGCCCAGGCCCAGAGAGAACATGCAAACTCCACATAGACATTGCTGACCACTTTCCCTGTGTAAAACTGTCCTCTAACAGTTTTCATGGCATTACAAAGTAATTGTTAGGGCGTGACTTTTTTTTTTTCTTTGCAGCAAGCAAAAAAACAAGGATTTGAACTTAAGTTCACTGTTGCTTAATCAAGTCTTTCTTCAAAACACATCTTCTTGAGAATGTTGATTGAGGTGATGAGAGGCAGTTGACAGCCGCGGGGTTGAGAGGTTTGGAAGGGGAGAGATAATCCTGGTGTACCTGTCTCCGTTCAGCCTTGACTGGGGGGCAGAAAGTCAGAACACTCCACTGACTGATGAGCTCCAGGCCGTGAGCTCCAGACTACAGGCCGAACCCCACCCCTCTCTCCCTGCCCCATTCCTTACCCTGTCAGGCTTGAGCCACCACTAACAGCCCGCTGCCCACACAATCACAGCCAGTGATTACCCGTCACAGTGCCACGGATGGATGGGCTGGCACTGATACGCCTGACCCGTTGAGAGGGAGAGATTTTGCTATTGTGTGTGTGTGTGTGTGTGTGTGTGTGTGTGTGTGTGTGTGTGTGTGTGTGTGTGTGTGTGTGTGTGTGTGTGTGTGTGTGTGTGTGTGTGTGTGTGTGTGTGTGTGTGTGTGTGTGTGTGTGTGTGTGTGTGCTCATGCAGGCCATCTGTCAAACTACTCTTGAGCGGTTTGGCTGTTCTGTTTGAGAGCCTGTTTGTCGTATGTGTATTGAAAAGGATGGAGTGCACAGGAAAATAATTTTCAAGGTTGTATGTCAATGTCCTATTTTAGTGTCAAAAGGTGTTTTTGAACATAGAGATGTACACACGTATGTGGTTGTGCACGTGTGTGTATTACCAGTTAGGTTGCTTGTAGTCTTCTCCACAGTGTTTGTAGCAGGTACCGATACTAAATCTGTCCCAAAGGCCAGTGAGGGCTGATAAATTTCAATTGGTGTTCTGGAAACAGAAAAATCATGTTGAAATCAGGCCGGACTCCTGACAAAAAAGTAATATCAACTAACAACCGTTCCATTTTCCTTATTTCCTGAAAGCTGGATCACCCATTGGATGGACACCTTATGGTTTTGTTCTCTTGTTAGATCACTATCCTGCAGCCCCATGCAAACAGCCCACAGCAATACCTTAAGTCTAAACTGTCCAGTGCGAGGCTGTTGAGCCACACTTTGCAGGCAGCAGGGGAGTTGCTTGTAGTTTATATCTTTTCTTCAAACTTAATTCATATCTTCAAACCTGGCTATGTTTGTCTTTTCTTTGTTTCAGATCATTATATTTAATCTTGCGGGTCCTTTTCTTCATCCTCCATACATCCAGTACTTTACATGCAGTAGCCTCACTCGCCTTAGGTTGTTTGCATTGAGGCTTTTGCCAGAAAGCAGTAAAAAAAAATATATGAAGCTCTTTTGGTTCCCTCTGGTCCTGCATTTTTACCTCCCTTTGGAGATGTATGTTTGAATCCTTCCTGATACATCATACACAGTATATAATGTATTTAAATGTATGAGAAAGTACAATATGGAGCAGAGGATGAAGAGTTTAAGATCCCTAGTTGAAAAGACCAACTCTGGTAAAGTGTCTTTGAGGAGACTTTTGAATCCATACAACATTGTTCTTCACAATAAAAAAAAGAGCAATTTGGAGACGTTCTATGTTAAGCAATGCAGTGGCAAATTTTTATTGTCTCTTTAAAATGAAAAAAAAAAATGAATTCAGTAATTACTGAACTACTTTATTGAAAAACATGTTTTGAGGCATCCTGGCATCTACAGTATGTATGTGTAGCAAGACATCCTCTTCAGCACATAGAGCATCAGGTCATCCTGAAGTCACAAGAACTTACGACACAGGACACCACAGATCTACAGATAAACTCCAAAAAGCTTTCACGTCATAAAACTCATCAGGCCGAATAGACAAACATAAACTCCCCTTTTATTCTTGGGTTTGACTCTGTCTCATGCTGTGAACCAGCTGATCTCTGACCCTTCCATCAGCCCCACAAGGCGAAACTATCCAGACTGCTGCCCTATGGTTGAACATTGTTACAACTCCACAATGACTAACTCAGTCTTCAAGCTGAAACTATAATGCACGTATAATGTTTTATTCTGTTTGTTTCTCATGCAAATTAATAACACTTGTACATATCATTGATGTTTATTCATAAAAACTATAAATCTCAGACTGAAGCGGGCTTTTTCTCTTCTTCTGATTAACCTTAATATTTATCATTAGTCGCTCTGTGTTTAAGTTAATCTCACACTTTCTGATCGTCTTAGAGTTACCACGCTCCATATTTCTGATTAAACCTAAGTAGACTTTAAACCAAGTGAAAAACACATACTTTTAATTGAGACTAATTGATTTGAATTATTTCCTGCAACCGACAACGCCGTTGTTTTATTCTCTCTCTGCTGCGCTTATAAGTGTAGTATTATGCATTCCCACCATCACTCCGCTATAGCTCAGAAATCCTGTTCATGACATGATCCATACACTACAATATATATTCATATACTTTATTGTTGGTGTAAAAATTGTTCAATAAATATCCTTATTGACCAAGCACTTGCTCCTATGTATTTCCTGGAAGATATTGAAAGAAATCCCTGAATGTAGAAGTCATGGTTCAGACTATGTTGACTGATCACTTTTATATAGGCCTATGCAGCCTATTAAAATTAAATCTTAATTCTTTCTGCTAGACGGAAAGTGGTGCCCAAATATGAATCGAAAAACCTCATAGCTCTGCTTTCATTCTTTTTTGCTCAGACATGGAGCAACATCATGACCGGACTGGAGTCTTTAAGCCAACAATTGTTCAAGATCTCATAGAAGCCATTTGTGTTTTAACGAACATACCTTATTGTGTGTAAGCCTCTATGGGGGCTCCAAGATTAGTAATTTTTTATAGTTTGACAATGAAAATGTATTTTTAAAAGGCTTTTTTTTTCTTTTCTTTTTTTTAGATAAGAAAAGCCAGATTTGGGTCATAAATTTAGCATTAAATCTCTGGCGCAGTCAAATCAGGTTTTACAGATTCAGGTACGTGCCAGGATCTCAGGTTTATGCCTTTGCAGACTTATATTTCAGGGTTCAGTGCCTTGATCACAGATACTCCGGCAGTTGATGGAAGGACAAGCCTTCACTTACCCCACCCACACTGCCCATCCAACCCAGGGAATCAGAGTGATACTGCCCTGGTCACAAGGTCGCTTCCTGTAACCTGCAGGCCACGCACAAATCTACCAAGGTGATAGAGTTTACGACTGTAATGTAGCTGAGCACTTTTAGCGGATTCTTTAGAGCTTCTTCCTCCTCCACACTCCCTCCTTCTTTCACTCTTTTCCCCATTATTATTGAAGCTTGTTAAAATTCAACCACCCCTTCTATCTTTCTGCCAGCCAGCCAGTCTCTCTGTCTCTCCATTAAACTCTGCCACCATCACTGCTGCAGGCTTATTGCACTCTAGATTGGTTCTCTGGTCTATTCCACAGTTAAAGGCTGCTATGGCCGGGGACTTAGAGCATTCCTGTTCAGGCAGTCAAAGGGCCTAAAACTGCACTCTGCTCCCCTCTCCCCTGACCTGCTCTCCAGTGGACTACTCAGCCCAAAAGGAGCCGCTTAAATAAAGGCTGTAATAATGGGACCTGCTGAAGCCAAGCCCGCAGGCAGTGCACCACACAATAAGTACTAAGAAACTGCTTTGTACACTGGTGACTTCTGCAGGCTGACCACAGAGAGCCAGGAGAAATGTGCTGTGGTGACAGAAAGTGTGTGTGTGTGTGTGTGTGTGTGTGTGTGTGTGTGTGTGTGTGTGTGTGTGTGTGTGTGTGTGTGTGTGTGTGTGTGTGTGTGTGTGTGTGTGTGTGTGTGTGCACGAGAGTACATTTGTGTTCCCATTAATGGAAAAAGCAAGAGAAGGTGTGTGTGTGATGTGAGAAATTGGGAGTTGATGTTAAAAATGTGTGTGCATGTGGTCATATCAATGTTCACACTTGTACAAGCAGTGACCTCAGCAAATTGTCACTTAGTGAATGTGTCTGTTAAAATGGTGGCAAATTGACTACAATTTTTTGATGTCCATGGATACAAGTCACCATGATGCAACACCTCAATGATGAAAACTAAATGAATCACAATGAATAATATAAATAAAAATGTACCTTAATGTACATAGATGTAGAAAAGGAAGCAGGAAATCTACCTTCACATTAGTGCAGAAATATGTCATTTGAATTACATCACAATGGTTTTATCTGGGGTTTTTTTTAGTTGTTTTCTAAAAGTAAGTGCAAAGCTTTGCACAACTGCACTAAATATATTCAATTTAACAATAATTTGGCACAGCAATGACAAATACTGTATCAAACCTACACAAACAGTAAAAATGCTATAATCACCACGTAAAGTAGTAATTATTTAAAAAATAATCACAGTCCTTACTTTTGACAGATTGTGTCACATTAAAAGCTGTGGTAAAATCTGTGATAAACACGAGACATGTCAGTGGCTAAACTAAAGAGTTGTGTCTCGCTTAGCAACCATATGTTTTTCCTCTGAAGGCACAAAACCTAACTGTGAGCTTCTTCAATCACGTAAAGTTCTAAAATTATAAAGAACTAAAACTACATGTTGTCATGCATAATGAAGAGGGGAGAAGCAAAGCTTTTCATGGCGGCTGCTGTCTGAATATGATGAGTGAAGCCTACGTGGTTTAGAATATGTACTGTATGTGTGGTGCATGCACATTGTTGTCTGTACCTGCGGTGCTTCTTGAGAAGCAGTCTGTTCATGTAGGTGAGGCTGCTTTCTGTGAACTCCACCTTGACAGGTAGCCTCTCTTCTCCCCCTCCTCTTCTTCGTCCTTCAGCTCCTCTGTCTGGCGGAAGGTCCGCTTGGGTTGCCATAGCTGTCATTGATACTAAGAGGAATATGAGGAGGGGGAGATCACACACTAATAAAGTTAAGATAAGAGGATGAAAACATAGCCTTAAGGTAAGAAAGAGTGAGACTAAGGTAGAAAGGGAAGCAGGAAAATATAATCCGCCAGCTTCTCAACACACCTCCTTCCAAGAAGTGAGAGAACACCTTGTCACCATGCCAAAAGTGCCAAAACACAAACAGACAGGAGAGAGCCCCCTGGGAATGAGAAGAAGATGCACACAATACAAAAGGAACATAGTGAGTGCATAAGAGAAAGGGAAAGATAGAAGTAAGAAAGAGAAATGTTATGATTGTACTCCAGACACTTTGGCAGTCCACAGTGGCAGCTTTAAATTGGGCCGGGGTGCCATTGGTCTGACAGAAATAATTAGGGCTGGAGGGGCTAGCAGCAATTTGCAGAGCAGAGCGAAAGGTAGAGGAGAAGAGTATGTCCAAGCAGTAAAGAAGAGAAAATAAGAGGGCTAATAAAAAGCACAATCACCTAGACACATACACACAGAACCTGGAATAATAACGATAATAATACACACCAACATAAAACTGGACACACAATAACTGCACTGCACATGTGGCAACACAGTATATGGGAAAAGGCACAAAAATTGCCTGACACAGTGGAGCTTGTGTACACACACATTCATACAGCAGAGGCGATTAGTGGTGTGGTGTGGAGTTGGGCCACCACTAACATTGCTCTCATTATCTCAATATGCAACTGCCATGGATTACCTCCTACTGCAGCGGTAAGCACTTTCTATGCGGCCCTAACAGATCAATGCACAGACGGGGAGAAGGAAGCGGGAAAGCTGAGGAGAACATGAAAATGGAAGGGAAGAGTAGAGGAAGAGCTCGGAAAGGAAGTATGGAGAAAGGTGAAAAAAATTACAAGAATGGATGTAATTTTTACTGATATGTGGTTAGTAGTATTCTTATACAACAGCCCGTTCACTCCATTCCCATCAATGCCCGCGAGAGCCATGAGCGGAGGCATTATGTTTCTGGGATGTCTGTGTGTCCTGTCAATTCTCGTCTCAGAAACACCCTGAGAAAATGTTTTCAAATTTGGCACAAAGGTTCACCTGGACTCAAGGATAAACCGAGTAGAATTTGCTGGTCAAAGGTCAAGGTTACTGTGACCTCAAAAAACAGGTTTGTGGCTATAACTCAATAATTAATATGCTAATTACAACAACATTTTCAATTCTAATAGGAAAAAATTAAGTGATGACATTTTGTATCCGAAAGGGCAGAGGTCACCTTCACTGTGCCATCAAACTGTTCTGCAAAAACATGTTTCTGGCCATTGTTCAACACCATAACTTAGGAACAGAAGGGCAGATTATAAACATATCTCACATTTGGTTGAAAATGTGTTTGAAGCATTCATGTTTATAATTTATAACTTCTCCGTAGCAACATCCATATTTAAAGTATTGTCAATAGTCATGGCTACAACTTTGTGTTCTATCTGAGTGTTATTGGCCAAGGATGTGAACACAATGTGACTTTGTTTATCGATCTATGTATTGTTTAATTAATTTACAGACTAATACAGTAGATAGCAGAACAAGAACAACAAAGACTAACAAAGTCAAGCCAAGTCAACCTATGGATGTAAACTGAAACTGGTTGGCTAAGTCATGCAACCATAAGGCAGTAAATGCAGTCTTTTGATGCACGATTAAAACGGAACTTTGCTTTTTACCAAAGTGGGGTTACCTACTTTTACTTGAAGTTGCATTAATTAATATTTGTATACTAATTATGAAATGACTATGTGTAATGTGAAAGGTTTGACTGACGGTAAAATGCCAATACAGTTATCACCCAACTGCATTTCTACACAGTACTCCAGCCAGCCGATGGATTAACAACAAGCCAGAGGAGTACTAGAGGAGAAGGAGAATATATGAAAAGATTATGGGCAAGTTCACCTTATGAACACTCATGCATTCTAATGCAGTCCAACTCAAGCACCTTGCAGCAGATCACCTACTATCAGCATACATAACATCATTTATAGTTTAATCTAGTTGAATCTGTGGCACTCTCAACACAAATTAAACATTGTGAGGTTCCAGGGGAGTTATTTGCTGCGAGGCTCTTGTACTGCATTGCATTAGATGCCCCACTCCAACGCACTGTAAATACAGTGAAAGAGGAGAGGGCAGAGAAAGAAAATAATGAGAAACAGTAGCATGAAAGTAAAGGACGAGGATTATTTCCTCATCAGTCTCATCCATAATACTGGCAACATTTAAATCTCGAGAAACTATGAATACTTTCCAACCGAAGAATTAAGCCTGTTTTCTCCAAAAGAAGGATGGCGTTTCTAACAGGATAGTACCGTACATGTGACCATCGATGATGGTTTTATGTGTTGCCAGGTTATGACATCGACCCCCTCCCTCACCCACCCCCTTCCTGTGTTTATGTGTTTGTCTGTGTGGCTTCGACAGTTCACCTGGTCTGACGGGTATCCACATTGCCTCCGCGGTCATGGCTTCTCTTCTTCCATCCATTCTCTCCCCTCTCCATTGTCTCAGAGCCTCCTGGAAAGATTTTGCAGACTCCTCCTCGTTGTAATCTCCGTTAAGAAGCAGGGAGGGGGATTCTTTCCTATCTTCTCCGGCGATTACCTCCGTTTTCACTTCTCCATGACTCACAACCAACACCTACAACAAAAGGAATATCTCATGAATGTAGCTTCAGTAACTGATGGCCAAAATGTGATGTAAGACAAAGAAGCTCCCAAACTGCGTGAGCATACAGTCTCATTACTAAAGGGCAGCACAAGTACTACTCACAGATACTCTTTTTTTTCTCATATACTAACACAAACAAATTTACGTGAAGTAGATGTTTGCATTACTAAATATAAATTTGTTGCTGACGATTTTCCATGCACTACTTTCTGCTGATTCTGCAGGCAGGGACAAGCAACAATGTGTCTTTTAAGTTTACGTTGTTGTAGCGTTGACTATAACTTCCATTATTTCAAAGGAACGCAATCGATATTCATATTAGACCTCTAAGTATCAGATCAACTGAAATAAAATTCATATGAAATTTCAGAGTCATGTTCATCGGAAGGAAAATAATAGAATGATTTATGTCTTTACATCCTTAATACATAAGTATCCACCTGAACAACTAAAGAGTCAGCCGTCATTCAGTAGCAGTAGTAATTTTCTCATTTCCAGATTCTGGAAATCATATAAAGGTAAACAAGGTCTGCTAAAAACTCAACAATTTGAACTATTACACCTCAGATCCACAGTGATGGGACACCTTAATGGCTTCTCCTCCTCGGGCTCCCTTTATAATACACTAAAAGTATTCTTGGAACCTTCACATATGAAAAACTGTAATTAGGAAAACTATTATACCAGTCTACGCATTTTTTCTGCACACCAAAACACAGTTGGCTCCAATGTATGTGTCAAAATAATGAATCTCAATTATCTACAGAGGTGTACAGGGGGTTCATATTTTTTTTTATATATTCAGCCAACAGGATTTCAAATATATTGACCTTCATGTACAGGAAGGAAGTTGATGTAGCTGTTGCCTTTCAGATTGGTGATTTTTCATGGCTGTTTCTGAAGCCTAAACATGTTCAGTAAGTTAAATACTAGTTTGATACAGTATATATAGAATTTTCTCAGTACCTTCTGACCCCAGCTGTTTGAAATGACTGCTGTGTGAATAAGGTCAACTGAGCTCTGTGGTGTAAAGAGTCTGAAATGTCAATCTAACTGTTTTTGCCAGACCTACACTGCTGGAGGGCATTATTTGGTCCAGAGGTACATACAGTTCACACGCCTGCCTGTAGATACAGCCTGTGGATATGGCGTCAATTAGGGTTTGTTTGAAATCTTTTCAATTGACTCACAGGGTGCTGAGGTAAAACTCACATGGTGTAGAGGCTTGTTTAATATGTTTCTACTGCATTGTCACAGCAAGTGAACTTTAAATTGAAAGAAATTTGGTTCACAGTTCAATAACCGCTTGAAAATAATACTTGTTAATTGTTGGGGCAGTCTTTGTAAAAGCATGTCCAGAACAAACACTAAGACAAACCTGACCTGTGTTGTCACAAGCTAATACTCAGAAGCATATGAAAGGGCACATACTGAGGTAATAAAAATCTCATTGGCACAAGCAGAAGATCTGCATCAACCTAGTTTTTCTAAATTCCTTTTTAAGAGATCCTGTCTTCTCTTGGTTTGTCAAAAACTCAATACCATGTGCATTTCTTGATCAAGTTCAGAGGAGTCAAACCAGTAAGTGGTTTCCTGCAGTCTTTAATGTGGTGAGTTAGGAGGAGTTTGTTTATTGTGCTTGTCTGTTATGTGCTCGCAAATCAATAAACTGTGTATACTGTAGAGTATAGGCTGGATTAAGTCTGGATTAAGTCAATGCATCTTCACAAAATTCTATAAATGCATAAATAAATTATCACTTATACAGTACCTGTAGTGGTGAAGGTGAGAAAATAAGTATAGCCGTAGTTACCACCTACCTCGCTGCAGTCAGAGTAATATTCCATATGTTTTTGCTCAGCCTGTGTTCCTTTTTCTGGGCTCTCGTCTCCTCGTCTGGTAATCGCATAGGCTGTGATGGTGGGATCGGAATTTGGGGTGGTACTGGGACTGGGATAGGAGCTCGGGTTGTTCTGTTTCTGGAAGCACCTGACAACATCTTGAGTGCTAACATGGGTCTGTAAGTCTGTCTGTAACAGAGGAGCAAAGTGTGTGACACAAGATTAAGATTGTTGACGCTGAACAGAATTACAGCATCTAAATACAATAAAATAGCAGGGATATTAAGTGAATCAGGAGCGGATGGAAAATAAAAGACAAAATAATGTACATCCAATGAATAAAAGCAAGCGAGTTGATGCATTATACATCGAGTTAAAGCAAGAAGTGAAGCATAAAACAAGAAATTGATCCATGAGGCAACCTTTTAAAAATGTATTTTTTGTTATTTAGGTTTTTATAGACTGTAACGATTCAGCTAGCCTAAGTTCCACTCTATGATGAAATATTTCACAGTTCAATCTTCTTGTTGAATGTTTACATTACCAAAGTCAGCAACGATTCTGCCCATCAAGCAGCAAAAAATGCAGATCAGATGGCTTTTCTGTTCACTGAGAGTAAGGAAGTAGACTGCTCATCGCCAGTGCTGTTATTGTCACCACTGCAACTGCGATCAACAACAACAAGCTTCGTATGATCAAACTATAGACACGAGATGTATCAGTCACAGTTTTTCCACAAATTAAGGTAATAAGTACCAAGCAAGCCCCACTTGATGTACACTAATGACATAAAGGCAATGAGATGAGGCCACTCTAGACAGCTGCCATGAACCCCATTTAAAGGGTACAACCTAATCATTTTAAGTGCTCATACCAACATCACTGGCATAACCTTGAAAGCCACAGCAGTGATCTCCATTTTACAGAGGTAATGTGTGCACCTTTATTTTATGTAAATTAATCCACAAAAAGCAGAAAGATACTGGTAGTGTGTATCACATGACCGAGCTGGTAGCACAAGTCATGTTTACTGCTTTTATTATATCCCATTTTAGCTACAAAGCAATGCGGATTTAAACTTTGTCCAATAAAAGATCGCACACGCACGCACGCACGCACACACACACACACACACACACACACATCCTCAGTTTTTCCTTGAAAAAATGCATTTACATACAGTGTGATCAGATATCTCCCTACTGGATGAGAGAATGTGAAGCACACTGCAAAAGTGCTGATTGATTTTCTGTATACCACAGGCTGAATTCATTATTCTCTTTCATTAATCACCACTGACCAGTAGGGCTGCTCAGGTTAACCCATTTGGAAACTGATATCTCGTCCTTTAGAGTGTCCAACAGAACCACAGAAACAAATGAGGAGTTACGGAAAGGTGGAGGAACTGAAACAGGTTTGGGCCATGCTAAGAAGCTAAAAATAAATTTGGTAATTTCATGAAATATTTTACTGCTTTTCAATTCTTGTCACCTTTGCTGGCAGCTACTGACAACAGCTAACACTAGAATGATGCTCTTTTGTAGATCTCTTTCACACTCCACCTCAAACTCAATTATTTATCACCAATCACCTCTATATAGAATTCATTTAAAGTGAACAACGGTTTTGCTCCATATTGACAGGTTTCCATGACAAAAAGGAGTGCAGCTGACAATATACATAGCCATTGGCAAACAAAGCCTGTCAGCTTCTTAGTCAGTGGGTGACTTAAGTCATTATGCAAAACTGGCTTTCACCATTTAGGAACCCAACAAAAGCTGTGAAAAATGGAAAGGTAGAAGGCTTACTTTTCTAACATACTGCTATACTGCAGCCAAAGCCTGATGGTCTGTGATTTAGATTTTGTAAGTGTGGACAAACAATGTGGGTTAACCAGTTTTAAAATATAATAAACTGTACCAAAGAAATGTCAGTGACAATTGAGTAGCAGATCTGAATAGCTGAATGAATTATCTGAGGATCTGCTTAAGCTAAACAAGTGTAAGTTTAAATGTACAGCAGGTAAGTAACCGTTGTACTGAAGAATATACAGCACCAAAGAATCAGTAACACAGAAATGCCAACCAGAAATGAGACAATATGCTTCCAGCAGCAGATCAGTTATTGTTGTTAAAAACAATTCAGAGATTGGCATTGTATAATTCAATATAGGTCAATTATTCTGCATCATTTTTCTTTTGCATGATTTTCAACTTTATATTTTCAAACAGGGAAGGAAACCCAGTCTTTGCATTTCTTTTTGATTGCTTTATGTTTTCAGAAAAGCATTTTGTTATATCTCACGTGGCTTTGACACTTTGTTTGCCCTAGTTCACACCTCCAATGTACATTTTTGCTATGTTGGAATTATGACAAAAGGAGGATTTGATGACATTAAGCGTGGCACTTTTAACAGCTCTTTAAAATCTCAATGTCGGCTGGTGAAACCAGCAGCTTCACTCTGATATGATCAACCACCTGAATTTCTACATTTGTGTGGAGCTTGACTGTCACGCATGCAGCATGAGACCATGTTTTCCAGTGTGGTATTTGTGGGTTTTAATGACTTCTGCATTGTGAGCTCCTAAACGTGGACCTGCAGCCCTCACAGAGATTCACACTGCCTGATGAGATTCTTTAAAATAGAAGAAACTTTTTGAACATAGAGGAAAAAGGAGCAGGAACCTTTGTGGTGACCTTGGTAATTTAACTCATAACACTATCTGACATGTGGGTGGGATATCTATCAACCAAATATGCATTAACTGTGACACACAGCAGACCTCTTTGAGCATTACATCACTTCTCTTGGCAACACCAGACATTTTCTCCTGCAGGATGGAAGCAACATCATATGTTTAGTGGATCCTTGTCAGGACCTCTTTGTCTATGTGATGGATTCTCCATTTGTTCTTGAACAGTTGCATACTGTAATAACGCTGTTATACATGGATAAATTTGTATAAGTCCAATTTGGCAAAGACAGAAACTGAAATATATTAGGTCTACTCAGTGATGAAAGCAAAACAGAGCTCATTCAGTGATGCTCTATCTGTGTGCTGAATTCAGTATCTCGTGGGAGGGAATTTGCCAGTGGCTATAAAATCTTTAAGAATCAAATCTTTGTCTGAAAACAATCCTACAAGCCTGGGGACATAATTTTTCTCATCTTAAGACCCTCTCATGGCAAATCTGTGCATCGTACGAAGTTTTAAACAGTACATATGCTAAAGCCATCCTTCTCGCTCTCTTTCTCTATTCGGTCATCAGCCAGCTGGGTTTACAGGTGCCCGTCAATGGACACTGAAGGTGCTGTTATGCCTCAAACTAAGAGCTTGTCAGTTCATCCAGCAGTATCTGAATGCCCCTTTCGAGGTACAATTGCTATGGGCCAAGTCTGGCAGTAACTTTCTCAAACGTACAATCCAAAAATCATCCCAACCTCACACAATCGCCAATTGTTCAGAGTTGTAGGAGTAGGTGAGGCTTTGAACGTCTCTCAAGCTCTCTTTTTTCCTTCTCTAAACAACTTCTGTCACTTTTCATGTGTACAGCTGATATCATGTTGGAGGTTCCCAGCAACAGCCGAAAGAAATTTGGGGATTCAGCTTTTGTCAGCTACGCTCCAAAGCTGTGGAACAAACTACCTGTTAGATATCAGGGAAGCTAGCTTGGTAAATACTTTTAAAAGAAAGCTCAAAACATATCTCTTTACATTCACATTTCAACTAGCTACTCTTTAAGCTCTCTTGCACTTGCCTGCACTTGAACTACCGCGCCTTTAAAGTGCATATTGCTTATTTTATTTTAACTCTAGTTGTGTTTAATTTTATGCATTTATCTGTTTCTTATGCATTTTATGGGTTCTGATGCATTTTATCTGTTCTTCTGCATCTCATTTATTTTCTACATTTTTAAATGTTCCTTTATATCTGTTTTTATGTGACACACTGCATATAATTATCTTGCTGTAAAGCACTTTAAGCTGCATTTCTTGTATGAAAGGTGCTATTCAGATAAAGTTTATAATTATTATTATTATCAATGCAAAGACTGCCTTCAAGGAGACACTATCCAAAAGTGTGTGCTGGTATCAAAATATCACAGTGCACTGTCAAGAATTCATAGACTTCATACAGTTTTTCACTCTTATATATACCAAGGAGTGACGTGCAAAGTTTTGTCCATTCGTCCAACTATTTTCGACAACGTGGTGAAGCTTGGTGTTTACAAAGTCAGGTTTGCTTAGGCTTCATCTCTTCTTCATTTGGGTTGACAGTTAACTAAACGTTTAACTAACAGTCATTTTCAACAGTCAACTGTGTAATTTGACAGAAAGCAAATGAATCAACAATAATAATAATAATAATAATAATATAATTGAAAAAGGTTCCATAATCATGCTAGTGGGCAAAAAACCCAAACCAAACCAAAAAAAAACCTGCTCTATTGATATCTGCTGTGAATTGTGCACAGAACGAATGGAAAATCTACAGTTCAAGCCAACACTTTGGCACACAGTATCAGCAACATCTATGTGGGGCAACTTCAACTACACCAGCTCCAGGATGCTGTTTCAGCTCTGCAACCACTACCTTTGACTTGCCTCTTTTAGGGAGCAATGGAAAATTAAATTTTCCTTTGAAACACCATACATTAAAGTGATGCAGGGGAGGCTTTCCACTTCTCATGTGACCAGGCTTAGTGTCTCTCCTACCCTTACTCTATTATTCAACTGTACAAGAGCTCTTTGTGGTTTCAGGTACCTCAAATCGGATTATTACACAAGTAAAAAAATATATAAAAACTGCAATATAAAGACTAAGCTCACATGGTGCTGTAGTTTTCCTTAATGTTGCACCCAATAAAAAAAAAGAGACGTGAGTGGGGACAATAACAAAAAAAAAGTCATATAATTTAAATTAGCTTTATTAAACATGCTAATGTAAATGTTTGTGTTACTGTATAACTAAAAACGACCTGTTAAGTGTTTTGATATACCATGGCACAACCACACCCATCCTGTATTCTACACAGGTTAGGTGAGTGTGTGTGTGTGTGTGTGTGTGTGTGTGAGAGAGGCCGGACACACGAGCTGATGAAGCCCTGATGAAAGCCCCAACACAGGATATTGATGAAATGAATACTCATTTTATCTTTCTCTCACTCATTCTTTCCAAGGCAAATGAAAAAGGATTAGCGGAGGAAAGAGAGAGATTTGCCTGCATCAGCTGCATGTGTATAATCCACAGTCTTTACATCTTGCCAAAATAGACAGTTTTGCGCTACCGGTGGCTAAAGTGAGGACAGAAACACAAATGAACACTTGAAGAGATATGGAGAGTGAGTTGTCGTGTGTGGTTTCACTGAGCTGTTTCAGTGTGTGCACTTTTTGTCTCTGTCAGTGCGCATGGCTTTGTTCCACCACGATGGTAACCCAACACATATTAGTGTGTTGACCCCAACCAGCAGTCAGGTAGCACGTCCACATAACAACTGAACAAGCAGATTACGATGATAAACTGGTATGTTCTGTAAAAAGGCTGGTTGATCGTGGTTGTTCCAAGTCATACAGTTCTACACATTAACAAGCAGAAAGCCTCAGGCCTCACGTAAGGAAAAACATGTTGTCGGATCAATCCCAGAAATTACTGTACATATTCACAGAGCTATATCCTTGCACAAAGAGTACATCACAGAGGAGTACGTCTCTTTGTGAGTACTTTTAGATGAAAATAATAGCACCCAAGAAAACAACGAAGAAGCTGGGAGCATTGCACACATCCTGGGAGCGAAAACAGCACCGCTAGCAGAAAATAGAAGATCCCCCCAAAAGCCAAAAGTACATATAGGAACAACACAAAACATGCAAGTCATTAAATCAGTCGACATGAAGAAACACTGCGAAAGAAAATGAATACATGCCCTCTGCATATAGAAGGAACCAAGTAAGTATGAATGCACAAAAGAGAAAAACAAACTCCACTTCGCTAATCTTATATTAATCAAGTTAAAAAAGGACTAGACCTGAATTTGGCCACAAGAGGCTCCTTCTGTCTGTTTACCAGCTTCCTTCTTTCTCTCTAGTCACAAATAGCGCTTGGTCTTGTTACCAAGATGAACGATAATATAACAGGTCGCTGCAGTTAATGCAGCAGGTTGGCATGTTTCTAAAGCATGCTATATTATGCTACGGAAGGGGAGGGGGGGATGACAATAGCAGAATCATTCCTCCTACACCAACTCATTGATAGTTTGATAAAAAAATTAAAAAGTTCCTTTGAGAAACAGTTCATTAAAGCAAGCCTACTTAAGACAACAAATCGGTGCTTTTGATGTTATCTAAAGAGTTTAAGTCTAAAGTTTGTTAAGAATGTTGGTGAAAAATTATTGTCGTGTGAAAAACAAGCAATATCTGCTCAATATCCCATACTATGTAGTTTAAACTGCTATGATCTTATATATCGATAAGATCATTTGAAAACGCCCCATGTTTACACATTCACAGGGTGTTTGAACAACACAGCATATTCTGTCTCATTATGAGCATTTGGTATATCTTTGGATAAATGAGGTTCCCTGTTAAAAATGCTTTCCATACAAATGTTATTTAATAGGCCATTGCTTAACAAATACAACCCATTGTTTGAGTGAGTGAGTGAGTGAGTGAGTGAGTGTGTGTGTGTGTGTGTGTGTGTGTGTGTGTGTGTGTGTGTGTGTGTGTGTGTGTGTGTGTGTGTGTGTGTAAGTCTGTGCATGTGTGGTCAGAGCTGGGTGTGCCCTGTACTCTGTTCATGATGTAGTGTGAAGTGTTTTGTGTGAGTTCAGCATACAGATCTGTGTGTGTTCATGTAAATCATTTAACTGTATACCCATAAATATACACACTGGAGGGGTTTAAGAAGTGCAGGTTTTGCGTAAGTTTGTGACCGAAGATCCGTCAAAGTTGTCGGATATCAACAACGTCCAACATGACTATTGTATGTTAAATTGCCACATCTTTCTATTACAACTGTTGCTGTATGCACAGCATAGCGATGTTTAATTCTAGCAGGTCAATCAGCTCTCAACTTCGTTTTATTTCTTTATCCTACATTGCCTTAATACATGGATGTGCAAAATAGAATGTCACATTTGTCATCCATGGCTTTTATCGGTATTCACAATTATTAAAATTAATAGATGTAGTCTGGGTAGATGTACTGCAGAATCTTTGTCTACTTTGTGGATCCAGCACAAGTGTATTGGCTCAATCAAACTCTCTGCCCTCGACCCGCTGCCTTGTCTTTCTGCCCTTTCTTTGACTGACGACTGTGGTTGCTGGTGTTGGGTTGAGTGCTGCCTGAGGCTTGTTGTTCTCTGTTCTCTGTCAGAATGTGTTTTTGCGTGAGATTGTGTAAGATTGTATGACATCATTTAAAATCAACATCCCAATTAATTGCCACATTTACCTTGGTAAGGATGATCCATTTAACAATTTCCTTTTAACAGAGTTCCAAAGAGATTTTGATTTGTTTGCCCCATTAATTCAACATTTACTTTTTTTTTTAGTTTTTAAAGTAATAATCTCAGAGATTTTCATTTAAATAGATGCTAACTCACTGTCAAGGGATGGTGATTGAGCAGGTGGCCCACTGATGAGAGCCCTTGCATTTATTACGATGCGAACAACGGGCTCTGTGTCTGTGGCAACGCTCCCAAGAAAAATCAGAAGTGGCGCACAATTAGTGATGCAATTGCCATCACCTAACAGTGGTTATTCCACCAGAGAGGGTTGGCAGAGCTAACACAATAGGCTCAACTGCCAACTGACTGATGGCACAGTATACAGCGTTTGGATCTCTGGGAAGTGAAGTACAAAAACACAGTTGCAATTACTGCTTAATGCCATAGGTGGTGCCTAATAGAACAAAACATATATCTCTGAGATTGCAACTGAGTTTGCCAATTGTTTACTGTCTGAAATGTATCAAATTGTATATCTCTGACAATAACATCGTTATGGCATACTCACTGGGTTAAACACATGCTAACTGACAGCGATTGGTTGTTTGTTAGTAAAGTAAGCTTTGATTCATTGTTGAAGTTGAAATAATTCATTTACGAGAGAAAGTCGATTAAAAAAATTATTTGATTTACTGACCAGCCGTGGTTTGTTTGTGTGTTTGTGTGTGACTCTGTGTGTGTGTGTGTGTGTGTGTGTGTGTGTGTGTGTGTGTGTGTGTGTGTGTGTGTGTGTGTGTGTGTGTGTGTGTGTGTGTGTGTACACATACAAAGGGGAGGATCGGGGGCTGAAGTACAGAAAGAGGACGAAAGATAAGAGAGGTTAAAATAAGTAGATACTGTAGTCAGGGATGCAAGAAATGCAAAAGAAGGAATGAGTGAAGCAGAAGGAGAATGGGATCGAAAAATATTTAATTGAAAGTATCAGTGAATGACATCAAGAGCAGGAGAGAGACTTGATGCACGTGACGAAGCTCACCTTAATGGGGATCATTCTGTGGAGCTTCAGTGCCCCCTTCTGGTGAAATCTGCCAAAGCAGCCAATGCAGTAGTTCTCAGTGCATTCAGCACACATCTACAATACAGAGACACATGGTGCCGTTAGTGTGTGTGTGTGTGTGTGTGTGTGTGTGTGTGTGTGTGTGTGTGTGAGAGAGAGAGAGAGAGAGAGAGAGAGAGAGAGAGAGAGAGAGAGAGAATGTGCAGAAGAGAAGTGTGGAGATTTGTGTGTTTACATATCTTATGGAAGCAGAAAACGTATTTAACCCTCGTGTTGTCCTTGGGTCAAAATGACCCGCAGCTTTGTTCAACCAAGTTCTATTTTATTTCTATATTTTTATATTTTTTGGGATCATTGGTCATCATTCTTTAAAGAAACCCTCACAGCCTCCTTGTCACCAATGATCCCAAAAAATATGAAAATAAAATAGAACTTGGTTGAACACAGCTGCGGGTCATTTTGATCCAAGGACAACACAAGGGTTAAAAGTGATCTTACATGCATTCATGAGCATTATGATAGGAATAGTTGATCAACACTGCCGGAGGAAGCCCAAGACAACCATCTGATGTCTCAAGAAAAAATGCTGAAAAAAGCTTGCACCTCCTTGGCCACACTTAGAGAGAGACAGAAAGAGAGAGAGAGAGAGAGAGAGAGAGAGAGAGAGAGAGAGAGAGAGAGAGAGAGAGAGAGAGAGAGAGAGAGAGAGAGAGAGAGAGGGAGAGAGGGAGAGAGGGCGGGAGGGAGGGAGAGACCATGGAAAGGGGAGTGCCTGTGTGCGAGGAGTGTGTGTGTGTGTGTGTGTGTGTGTGTGTGTGTGTGTGTGTGTGTGTGTGTGTGTGTGTGTGTGTGTGTGTGTGTGTGTGTGTGTGTGTGTGTGTGTGTGTGTGTGTGTGTGTGTGTGTGTGTGTGTGTGTGTGTGTGTGTTTTGTATGTGAGTGTGGGTGTGTGAATGCATCTTAAGGGAGGTCATTATCATTTCTATCTCTAAGAATCTGGTCTTATTAGTGGGGAAAAGTCCTTGCATCAGCAGGTTTGGAAAATAGGCCTCAACCAGGTGGACTGGGAACACAGGCAAGGCCAGGACGAGTGGAGACACAAAGACGGGAGGGTGAGATGGAGAAAAAAGGACCAAGGCTGCGTAACAACAAACAGGAAGGAAAGGACTAGCATTCTTTTGGTTCCTTTCATTTACCATGCTGTTGATATTTAATTAATGCCAGTAGTAGTTTAGTTCAGGCTCTGAAGAAACAGTACAAATTCTACTTCTCCGTCGAGAGACTCTTTTTGTGTTACTGTCTGATATATTTCTGCTCCTAATGACCTGGAACCTTCTTCCATAGTCCCTTTCTTGCTCACTTGCATATTTTCTACTTCCTTACCTGATTATTCATTGCTTACTCTACAAGATAATTAAGATAAACAAATCACTGCTTCATACAAATTCCTTGCAGAGGAAAGAGGTCTTGTGCAAACTTGAACCAACTGATTCACATATTAACCCTACTTCTGCCATTCCTCCCTTATCTTCCTCCCTCTTTTGGTTCTTTGTTATGGATTACTGTAACTAATGCATTTAGGTGTAATATTGTGTTTATTCTCTTTTGTCACACATTTCAGTATGTGTGAGTGCACAAGCAAGCCTACAGCTGTGACATTGTCCTTTATTGGTCCCATAAAGCAGGGCCTCATTTCCCCTCTTCAGGCCTGAGGATAAATTACAGCCACTCCCCAGGGACACGGCATCCCTATCAGGCTCCAAGCAGCATAAAGCTGCACTCTTTGTTCTATGCAGAGAGAAATGAGCTACTTTTTCTTTTTTTTCGCCTGGATGACTGTGGAATACAGCACAAGGCTCGGTGTGCAGAGTGTACATGTGTGCACATGTGGTGATGGTCAAATCTGTGCCAGTAGGTGTGCGTCATTGTTTAAAACAAGCCCAGATGTGCGAATGATTGTGTGTTTGTGTGTGTGTGTGTGTGTGTGTGTGTGTGTGTGTGTGTGTGTGTGTGTGTGTGTGTGTGTGTGTGTGTGTGTGTGTGTGTGTGTGTGTGTGTGTGTGTGTGTGTGTGTGTGTGTGTGTGTGTGTGTGTGTGTGTGCCTAAGTGCAGTTCCAGACAGAATGGCAGAGACAGTTGTAACGCTTCCCATTATTGCCATCATTATACTAGAGCTATCCAAAACGTGCGTGTGTATGAGTGCAATGTGTGTATTTGGCCTATGTGCTTGCCCAGACGACTATGAGCGCCACTATTAAGCCCATCACTATGGGACACTGGGGGCACTGGGCCCTTCATTGGACAGTTCAGTGCCATCACCATCAAATGCACTATCAAGCAAATTGCCACATTACATTTAACTCATTGTGTGTGCTGCACTTAAATAAGTTATTCCATAACAAAAAGGGCAGAAAAATGGTGGATGCCTGCTCAACTAGCTCAACCCCTCCCTCTGCCTCATTTCCTCTATAAGTCTCTCTTGCTCTCTCCCCCCATTGCACTCATTTTCTGTCTCACAGCCTCTCTGAAGCATCAGTTATTCAATACTGGAGTCTTCTGCCTTCCTCGTGAAACAGGCTTGGAATTACACAAGTAGCTGAGGATTTAGGAGGCAGGGAAGTGGGAGCAACTGGTCATCAAACATCCATTACTCAGCTCAGTTTGCCAGAGTCCATTATAGACACATACACGCAAAGCATTTCTGTCCCGCTTCCTCTTATTCACACATACAGTTGCAGGATGTGGTCCCTCCTTCTGAGCAGCTGCAGATGAAGAGCGAGAGAGAATAAACAATGGTGCCCTCAGGGGTCTCGAGTATCGATAAATGGATCCAACAAAACTGTTATCAGCCAGGCAAACACAAACACACAGATAGACCAACAGATTGGACAGTTGAGGCACAGAAAGAGAGAGAGTCAGGGAGAAGAAAGAAAAAGATAGACATGACTGAGGGAGTGCAGACAGACAGACAGAAACAGGTTGGAATATGGCAGATGGGAAAATTGAGAATGATGAGAGGTGAAAAGGTGGCGGTAGAAAGACAGACGGGTAAACACAGAGACAAAGAGGGAACCAGGGTGGGAGACAATGGGCACCTGAGTGGCACATGGAGCAAACAGGTGGTGCAGGGGGAAGAGAGAGCAAGGAGGAGAGAAAGAGAGTAGGAGGAAGAGTGAGACAGAAAATGAAAGATTAAGCATTTCAACTTTGAATATAGGTGAAGTTAAACGACACCTGGTGTTTTTAACCACCTGTACATGTTTGTGTTTGTAATGATCAGTGCGAGATATCAGTTTCCATACAAACGTTTAATCTGAGTTCAGTACTGACATCTGATCCCTGAAAAAACAGGTAATTTTACAAGACTGGTGTGTGTGTGTGTGTGTGTGTGTGTGTGTGTGTGTGTGTGTGTGTGTGTGTGTGTGTGTGTGTGTGTGTGTGTGTGTGTGTGTGTGTGTGTGTGTGTGTGTGTGTGTGTGTGCGCACGCATACCACTCCAGCAGTCTTGACTTCACACTGACCACAGATCGTTCCCTTCAGTTTGCTTTTTCTTGTCATCCAGAGACCGGCGGTAGGAGCTGGAGGTGGTGGCTGAGGTGGAACTAAGAAGAGCAAGTACACTGTTGTTCACACTTGGCAAGGGGACTTCATTTAATATAATTTCCATTTAAATAATATTTATGTAACCAAGTACCTGCCTGACAGCAAAACACACAAGCAGAGATATAAGGAGAGTGTCAAAAATACAGTTCAGTATGTGCGGCGAAATTGTATAAGAACCGAAAGGGCTTTTTGTTTTTATACAAAATAAATTAACAATAAACATACGATAAGTGGAATCTTCCGCCACTGTTGTGAAATACAGTAATTGCAATAAAAAGAAAGGCTACATAACCTGTTAGAACTGTACACACCAAAGACAGTCCTTGTAAACATGTAAGTGCTGTATATATTTAACACAAGACATCAGCACATTTTCAAACATTCCGATTCAAGGTGTGAATCTGAGCCTCGGGGCATGTTTAAAACATTAATAACTTTGCCAAGGCTGGCTAATATTTAGAGAGATCAGTCTTAACAAGAGAGCTCCAAGGTCTGGCATCTGCAGAAGTAACTGTGAGCAGGACACTGAAGCTGTAAGCTTAAAAGGACTGCTTCGTCGCGCTCCAAAATGAAGGTTCAGGGAAAAGAAATAATTTCAGTGTGGGGTCGAGGGCACATCAGTGTCAAGTCTGCTCGGTGGAGATATCTCACATTTCAAGCTCAGGTTGTGTCTGTAAACTTCTCACCTGTCAGTGGTTCGTCCTTCAGCACTCGGATCTTCAGTTTACCTGTTGACAGCTATTAAGGAGGGGGAGAGTAACAACTCAGCAGCAACAGTTTGTTTATGCTCACAGCCTACTAACAACACTGCACTTTTTTTTTTTTTATGGGTGTATGGGTGTAAGTATAGAAATGAAATGAATAAGTAAAGTACATCTTTTTAGTACGTACTCTCCTGTTGACTTAAAGACCATACCCTGAAGACTCCCTGAATGTACCACATTGTGTCATTTAGAAAGGGTGTTTTCATTTTAGTATTTTGATTTTTTTGTTTGTTTGTTTGTTTTATGAAAGTCTATACTGCGGTTACAGCTTCCAAATGGGAATAAGCATTTTTTTTTTTTTTTTGTCTTTCTTTGACGACCATCCTACCACCATTGTGTTTCATGGTTGGCCATTTAAAGGTGTTTGCAAACTTTACAGGAGGAGTGACTTTGTTCTCGTGTAAACTCAGTCATTAGGGTTCCTCCCCTGAGATGCAGGATGCTAATTTTCTCAATTCAAGAGGCAGGGTGCAAAGTGCTAACTCAAGTCTGCTTGGCAGCGTGCACTGATGGACTAGTAGTATGCTTTGGGATGGCACATGGTGCATCTACAGCATACAGGAGTAAGGAGATGTCTTTTACAGTGCAGGTGAGCGGCAACGAGAATGATCTTCTTCAGAGAAAGAACAGATTCTGCATGTGAGGTTCTGATAGTAATTAGCGTGTTAACATATGTGTAAGCTAATTTGCTTAATAATATAATTATATTACATCACTGACATTTATGGAGGCCGTGGATAAAGTGACTCCATCACCTTCAACAGGATGACACAAACACAATGGTAAGCTCATGTGCACAGAAAAATGTAAGTATTTCGACTGTACCTTTTGGAGTGTGCGCTCCTTGTTTTTCTTGGAGCTGTTTGTTTGAGAATTGCTGTTTAAAGGACCACATTGTCCAGACGTCCACCTAAACCGTCCCGAATGTCTAACAGAGTGAACAAGAATGGGAGAGTTTTTCTTTGAAAATCAATAATCTCAAATTACAACTCCTTTGAATTTGACAAGCATAGCTCATCCACACAATCATAGCTTTGATTTATAAAAAAAAAAAAAAAAAAAAAAAAAAAAAAAGAGAATTGGTGATTATATCTGTTTCAGTCCTTGATTTGATTAATGTATGCTTTATAGCCACTGATATTTGCGCTACGTATGGGTGTGAGGAGTTGCGTGATGGGCGGCAGCAGGGTGTTGAGGAGTCTCACAGCTGGCAGGTAAAGGCCGTTTATCATGCAGAATGTTTCAGCATTCAGGCTTCAGAACCTCTTGCTGGAGAGGAGGGGGTTAAAGAGATTAGAGATTGTTAGCACATACGCCAGTTAGACCAAGAGTGGTGTCGGCACCCTTTGCCTCGTGAGGTCTCACTCTGGGAAGAGTGTTCCTCATTTCAGCTGTGATTCAGCAGAGGTCCAGGTGTCCTTCCTCTTAGGAGGAAGGTTGCTCAGATCCTCAACATATGCATAAAGCTTGTTGAGTCTAACAGGGAGGGGTCCCGTGGCTGTTGTCGGCCTGCAGGGTTGTTTTGTGGTCAGTGTGGTCAGACAGGATGCCCTGCCACATATGCCAGGCCTCAAGCTGGATTCTAACCGTAACAGGCTGGGTCGTGTTCTAGCTCTGAAACAGACACCGGAGTTGATCTCTGCTGTTCCGGAAATGCTCGTGAGTCCACCGTCCGCGCCATGGCTCATGTCAACAGCGTCCCAGAAGTGTCTCGGTGCCATTTAACAACGTAGCCTGTATTTTCTGTGCATGAGTATATTTTGCTTTCCCTACACCCCAAGATAGATTTGTTCTGGCAGTCCTGAGTTCAGCCTGATTACCCACTTAAACGACAGTGTCCTATGTTTTCAATAGTGCACGCACCTCTGCTGTGAGCTAAGGTGACACCCTACACACATTTGCAAATGTAGTTGGCCACAGTTTCTGTATATTCTGAGGCAGATGCAGAACTGAACATGTCCCTGCATTCTTGCAGTCTTGGAGTGCTGGTGTTGCTCCCTCTGCCTTGATTGACTTATTTCTGGCAGGCTTGTGTAGTTTCAACACTGAGGTATCAGATAGTAGGAGCTCTACTGCTGTGGGATCGGTTTTATCAACATGTGAGAGTGTCTTTGTAAGACCTGTGGATTTGGGTATAAACCAAGTCAATGGAGTTCTCAACTCTTGTTGGGAAGTTCACAGGCTGGTTGAATTTAGGCACGACAGATTGCCCCGCATCAAAAATATACATGAAAAGGTTACAAGAATTGTATCTACACACACAGAGGCAGATGCAGGCGCAAATACATGAAGATGAAAACTAATTGGCGCACACACAGACACACGTGTAAACACTCATGCAGGACACTCCTGTCAGTTGCAGAAGGTGAAGAAGTGCAGAGTGATCCTCATTTAGATGCGAGTTATTCATGCTCATCTTGTTGAATTATTTATGCCATTTATGCTATTGTGATGTCAGGCTGTCTTGGAAAGAAGTTTATTTTGGATTGAGCTGGCAGCCTGTCAAGGCACAGTGTGTGTATGTGATGGGAAGAGTTCCCAACACCCGTGATGCCATCGCTGGGCTCTGCTGACACTGAGGGTCGGCGTCAGGTAATCATCCTAGCGACAGCACCTAGGCAACTGGACTGTCGCTAGGGGAGACAGTTGAGGCACACCCCTGTCGGTGCGGGATGACAGGGTGTCCCCTCAGGACAGGCAACCTGGAGAGATAAAGTGTGTGTTCGTGTATCTCTGTGGACTGCATTAGATCACATTATTTAATCCACACAGTCACTCACTGAATTACACCCACACACACACACGAGTAAACGAACACCTCAACGTAATTGTTGTCTTTAAAAGCCTGCAGATACACATCTATAGTCAATGTCTCTCTGCCTTACAATCACGCACAGAAGCACACATACACTTACTTTCATCTCAGCCCATTGCATTGAGTGAATCCAACACTCCAAACTGCAAAGTTTAATAAGCACAACCAAAGTTATTTCGCTCTACTTTTAACTAACAATAACAGCATATATGTACTTGCGTGTTTGTGTACTTGTGTTTCGATAATTTGGCCTGTCTCAATTTGGCAGAGACCTTCAAAGGGCTGTTGGAGGGTTAAGATTTGGTTTCGAGGTTAAGGATTGAATAGCTTTAGGTTAGGGTAAGGGTCGGGTTCAGGCATTTAGTTGTGCTGGTTCAGGTTAGAGGTTTGGAAATAAATGGATGTCAGTGAATGAATGTCAGTCTTCAAAAAGACATGTAGAAATCTGCAATTCAGTGAGAAAGATGTTCATGTTACATGAAGAAAGAACGACAGACACACACACACACACACATGCAAACACCGCTATCACACAAGGCTGTGCACCTTTCACTGTCTAGTAGATGTACTGCTGATGACAGCCTCAGTGTCACAACTTCAATATTAGAAAACAAACATCAAACACCAAAATCAAGCTGTCAGTCCGTCAAAAAAAAGTGTTTCATCACATTTAAAGCAGACGAAACGCATTGAGGAAAACACTAGTTTAGAGCAAACTCATATTTTTAAACAATATACAGATAGACTGCAATGAAAGGAGAAGGAACCACCAATGATTCAGTGTTAACCCAAGGCAAACACCACCTGTCGGTCCTGGGCACACTCAGGTCTGGGACATACATCCAAACACACACGCGGCTATCACCTTTAACTGACCCTTCGCACCCAAAGGGAGAAGAGACAACATCTGCGCCCCCCACACACACATGCAAATGCAAGCAGACTTTAAAGTCTAATGCCAAAGTAATCGTGTCTCCTCTTAATACCTTATCGGTGTGAGACGGAAGGACGGAAAAAGAAATGGAGCGTTGATACGGGAGGGAAATTTATACCAAAGGCAAGAACAGTCCAGACATGAAATCCTGTGAAGACAAACTTTAAGACATTGTACTCCCGCATTAGTGTCAGGTCACCGGGTCGCACACATCTACGTATGAACACATACCTACTGAAACAGGTACGTGGTAGGTGGAGCCCAATGAAACAAAGAAAGAAAAGGAATAAAGGACGGCAGGGAAAAAAATAATAAAAGAGGCAGCCGATAGAATGAGAAGTACAGCGATGAGACAGAAAAGGAAACAGGGAAAAAGAAAGCTCAACCCTACTTTTAGATAAGACGAGAGCTAGTGTCTGTAAGCTGAAAGGCCTAAAGACAAAGCTACATTAAATCTGCGAGTCGGGCAGGCCACAACACAGAATGATGTACTGCGTTTGCCCCGAGCTGCCGCTCGGGCTTTATTATCGCCTGTGTACCCTTCACAAACTGATTATACTACACCCCCCTCTCAGCAAACTGAATTTGTTCGCTTATTCTTTGGGTGCATACATGAGAGAGAGAGTATGTATGTGTGTGTGTGTGTGTGTGTGTGTGTGTGTGTGTGTGTGTGTGTGTGTGTGTGTGTGTGTGTGTGTGTGTGTGTGTGTGTGTGTGTGTGTGTGTAGCCCAGGCTCTAAGACAAAGATGAACAATTCATCGACTCTGGAACTGTGCGATCTAACAGACAGACAGAGTATGAAAAACAGAGCGGTGCATAACCCAGGCACACAGTACTCTGCACAGCCTGAGAATAAATCACAGCTTGAAGCTCCACAGTAAAGGCTTGTCAAAGATGTTCTGAGAGGAAAAGGTGAAAGTTTAGAGATAATTCAGGTAACGTTCACGTCGCACCCAAGAACCACGATTAACCAAATCCTCACATTTGTCTGGTTTCCGCCACGTACGTCACAGAGGAACAAATGAGAAGCCGTTTCATCTCGTTCATGGTCGGTGGACCAATTACTTGATTCAAACGGTTGAGCTAGGTTTTCACACGAGATGCTGCTGGATCGCTACACACGCACACGGCTTTCAGACAAAAGGAAGACGGGAACTGCAGTTACATGAATGTGGATTTCAAATTTAAAAGACAACTGTTGTAAGAGGGTGGATTAAAAAAAAAAAAGTTCAGAGACTGCTAGTGTCGCGTGCAGATGGCGCGCACTGCCGTGACGTGCACGTAGAACAGAGAAGCTACAACCTTCATGAGTAAGTACTCCGAGCTTTGTCATTTGATCAAAATTAGTGCCACGAGTTTCACATTCTTTTGTGAGCAGTGGTTCAGATGCGTCAGTGATTCTTTATGCACCAGAGACCTGAGCAGAGAGCACACATCAAAGCGTGTAACAAACTATCAGGGAACAGAAAGACGCAGCAGAGAGCCAAAATCCAGCGAGTAGGGGTGGTGGGGAGCGACTACTGTGTCGTCGTGGACGAGAGACTTGTGTGTTTTCAAAGCACTGAGCAGGTGCTTTGTCATTTTTGAAGAACCCGAGTGCCATCACGCCACAATTAGACGCTTCAGATTGTCTCAGCCTGTTGCTTCGGTAGGCTTCCTGAAGCGTTTCAAGGGTCTTTGTTGTCAATTTCCAGAGTTTGACAAAAAATGTGATGTGCGCTGTCTGTTCAAGTTTCAGACGCATAAAGACAAGGAAACCCACCGAGGTCCCTGCTCACTCACTAATGAAGGTCGTAGCTTGTCTGTTACAGCTGCGCACCAATCGCGTGCGACGGGAGCAGTTTCTGAACTTTTTGATCCACCCTCATATTTTAGTACTCATCATCTGTAGCCACATTTGAAGGGTGTTCAAATGTTCTGCCCTGTGCTCCTTGACAACAGTCAGGACAGAGAAGACTGCACATGAAAACAAACTGGCAGAGCATAATCAGCAATGACCTATCTAAAAATGAAGGAATATTTATTTTCTACAAATTAGACCAATTTTTTTTTTTTTTTCTGTTTCCAGATACCACTCAGCCACCATATCCAGAGAGCACTGTTTCGTCTCTTTTCTTTTTGTGGTTGTGCCAGCTGAGTCTTCCACCTACCTTCCCTCCCACACGTACACAAACGTTTGCCATAGTTTCCCACCTCTTTCAAACAAAAATGTAAAATCGCTCTCAAACTAGCTGTAGAATATACTCTAATAATCCAAAGACATGGAGCCTGAACAGGAGTCCCGTGGTGAAGTTGTGTGCGTCTTTACTCATTAAGGAATGCAAACCGAAAGACAAATCCACATAGCGGTAAAGACACACACAAACACAAATGCCATTATTTATAGAGGGGCAGCATCAAAAATACACACAGGCAGCGACGCGGACATCTTGTCGTATCTTGTGGCCGGTGGAGCGATAAATGTTGCAGTATTTCAGTGTGACAGAAAACACTGTGTTTATGTGCTTATCATTTGTGCAGCCTTCACAAAATGGCCCTCTCCCCATAATGATATATGGCTTCTTAATTAGAGATATGCCTCCGCTGAAAAAAAACAAAGTAGCACTCAAATACAAGGACGTACATTACAGTACAACCCCTCTTCTAAAACAATAAATGCGTTGCTTTCCCAGGTGTTGATGTATGAAGCTGAACCAGGAGAAATCCATCATATGTCTCTCACCATACCTCAACTCTTACTCACGGATATAATAATTAGTTGTGATGCCTTTAAATGTACATTTGCGTGTGTCCGACTTTCTGGCTGTTATTATTGGAGAGAGTGTGTGTTTAAAATACATATTCTGCTTCGTCCTAAAGCTGTCCCGGAGTTATGTGCACATATATTGTGATATACGCCCCTATTACGCTGTTCTCCATAACTTCACCTGGGTAACACGTCGCAGAGTTATTAATGAAATGAGATGAAATGAGGTGAACAGGGAATAGAAAATAAAAACCATCTCATTAATAACCAGTGTTTGTTTTCGTTCTGAAAATTAATCTTGTCGTGGTAATGGGCCAGGTACATTTTCACTATATCCTGTAATGACATGGGAAGCAAATTACTATTAGTATTATTAATATCTTATGTGTGTGTGTGCATATTGAAATAAAGTGAAGATGCGATGCCTTGGTAATGGGCCACTATCATTTGGAGGCGCGTGTTTGTCCCTTATGTAGCGACTGTCCCGCTTTCGCCTTGAAAATGCTGGGAAGTCTCCTGTGCAATCCAAACGTTTATTGGAAAACACAGAACAAATGACAAGAGGACAAACACACACACACACACACACACACACACACACACACACACACACACACACACACACACACACACACACACACACACACACACACAGTGTGTACTTGTATTACTTATCGGGACATAGATCTGTTTTACAGCTACATTTTGGGAACCTGCATCCATTTTGTGGACAAAACCAAGTCTTTATAATGTAAATCATTGAATTTATGTCTGAATAAGAACCTTCGGGTATGGTTTGATTTGGCTTGGGGTGAGGTGAGTCAATATAATACCTCTGAAATGATGGAAACAACTTTTTCAATAGGCTAACGTCATCTCTCAGTGTAGCAGCCGTTAATTGATTCATGTCTGATGATTATGAATCAGTTACAGCAGATGTGGCCTGTTATGACACTAACATGTATCTACAACTGCTTTTAGATGGCGTTTATCATCAAAACAAAAACGGACAGAACATTTTAGTCACCCATCTTGACTTTAACCTGTCATTTTTCATTTAGCCAGTGAGAATTTGGAAATCTAACTGGCGGCAACAGCAGAAAGGTCTGTCTCCATTGCTTACTATCAATTTGCACAGTGACTAAGTGCAGTGGCCTTTACAAGAAGAAAACCGGTGGCATTTAGCATTCACCTCAAATATAACATGATCACTATGTTTCTCGGCATGTTCAGCCTAAACTAGTGCGACTACAAAGGTTTCTTGTTAACTATGCAAAATATCTCAGACGTTATCAAACGAGAGACAAACTAAACTGAACTACATTTGGAGAAAACCGACAACTTCAGGCATGTTAAGGTTTGTTATAAATGTTTAACCCTATTTCTTTGAGGTGTGAAACCTCAAAGAAATTATATTAAACTCTAATCAATCAAGTTGATGCTGTATTCCCTGTCACGGCGCTTGTTTTTTTGTTTTTTCTCTTGTTTTTTTATTTTTAGATGACAGACTAACAATTTATAACCACAATTTCTCACTGAAGGGTAGCTGCTGGCAATCTGAATGTTCACTGAACTGTATCATGGGAATAACATATGGTTCATCTGTTTTGAAGAGTGATTTTCACAAGCCACTGGAACAGCACTCATATCTGAGCTGAAGTAAAACTTTCAAAGATACTGAAAGTTACTTCTCACTGTTATCACTGACTTTTGTAACACTTGCCTTTATCGTTGCCTTGGCCTGTCAAAATGAATTATGAATTTATAGAAATAAATACAAACAGAGGCAGCCTTGCCCGTTTCACCAGAAAACAGTGAGACCTGCAATTACTCTAAAGAACCGTGAAGGTTGCAAACAAATATAAGCCTTATTGAATATATAACAGCAATTAGAGGCGCTAAAGAAAAGCATGTCAAGATGATGACATCAACAGCAGGTACAATCAGGACTTTGATGATGATAGTAAATGTGAGAAAATAAATCTAAAAACAAATGGGTTTAATGGTCATGTGGCAGTAGTTCTATTACCCCTTTTTTTTTTTTTTTTAAAGCTACTCTTAACATTTAAAAAAAACTTTCCCTCTTTGGTCGTTCACATTACTGTTACTCATTCTTGTCTGCCAACATGTTCAGTGAAGGGAAGTATAGTTGCTCCACTAACTTTAAGAATAGTTCACTGCACGAGTGGCTTTTTCAATTCACTGACTGCTCCATTATTTCTTCCACAGCAACCCTTCCTTGACCTTTATAGGTGAAGAAGTCATTGACCTGCCTCGTCTCTCGTTTGGTGTCCTCCTTCATCTGTCTCTGTTACTCAGTGTCCCTCTTTGTTGCTTGCTCTTTTAAAGCTGTTGCAGTCTTTTCACACCTTCTCTGCCTCACACACTGCATCATGTCTCTCCTTCAGTGACTTCTTCTGTTCCTTTTTTCTCACCGATTAAGATAATCATTCATCTGTCCTTCTTGCTCTCAGCAGTTCTTATATTCTCCCTGTTCCATTCATTAAAAGACTTTTTTTTTTTTTTTTTTTTTTTTTTTTTTTTAGGGATTTTTGGCTTTATTAGACAGTAACAATGAAGATAGACCGGAAATTTGGGAAAGAGGATCAGGGGATGTCATGTAGTCAAGGCCCTGCCAGCCAGGACTCAAACCAGGTACTCTGCTGCTAAGGGAATTTTTGATTTCGTGGTATGCGCCCAAAACATTTGGACATCTTTTTAGTTTTGGAAAAAAAAAAGTCAACAGGAAACAATCAGTGGAGCATATTTCAGAAGAGTGACAGCTGAAGACAACAAAACCAGCTTAATTTAGACGATGTTCAAACTGTCAGTCAGAATCACATTTTTTGCAAATCCAATCAAAATCCAATCTTCCTGATTGTCTGCCTGCATTATACATTGCAAGTGATCAGATCTGTGTGTCTGTGTGGCAATCCTCATTTTTGTTTTGATTTACAGTGGTTGCTATAGTAATGACACTGCGCCGGGAAGTAGAAGTAGTTGACATAACCAAGGGTAATGATATGAGTTTTTAAAAACATTATATGACAGCGTCAGGGACGGAGGAAATTTGCCTGCTCTGATTTATTTCATACACACAGCTGTCAACACCAGTATCACTTTCCAGCAAAGACCATGGACAAGACAGACCCGCTGTGATTGGTTCCCTCAGCCACCACACTCACACGTTTCCTGTACGTGTGACGTGCATATGAACTTTACGTGGCATCAAAAGTCAAAGATGTAAAGTAATAGAAGCAGTCAAATAGAACTGAACTGTGTAATTGTATTTCAAACCCCGAAGGAAGGTGGTCTGAAACAGACTTGTAAAAGCCAGGTCTCATGTGATGTTAAGCTGTTCACATCCTATTGGATTCCAATTGGATACGCACAGAAATCGGATTTTGACTGACAGTCGGAAGATATCCTTAGTCCTGCTCTCGCAACCACCAAAGGTTGCAAAGAGATTTCTCAATGTAGCATTTTACCGAGAGTTTAAGTAAAATACATTTCAGTGATGTATGAGGAGATTAATCGACAATCAGACAATGGTACAACTGTAATATTGGAACATGCATGATCCAACACTGTATAGTCCAGCACTTAATTTGAATGGTAATCCGGCCTATAGTTGTTGGTTAAAGTGTTGAACACTCATAGAGACAGACAGATGTGAAGCTCCTTTCTTGAAACCTCGTGCTTTGTGGGGTTTACAATATAAAATCAAACAAAAAGTCAAAAGTCAAATCACAACAAACTAATTACACAAACATCTCTCGTGATGGGGTGCAGACAACACAAGGAGAAGCAACAGTGTTTGTGCAATAGGCTGATGTCTTACTTCCAATCTCAACACCCCTCTTAAATTTGCCCCTGTGCCCTCCTCTCCTCTCCTCTCCTCCTTCTCTTCTTCTCTAGGTCTTTAACACTCATACTCACCCTCTCTCCTCCTTCTCTTTACTCATGCTGTATTTCAGCTGTTGCAGTTTCTCCTCCATCTCTTTGCTCTCATTGGTCAGAGTCACCGTCTCCATTTTCAATTCTTGCAGGTTCCTGTGGCAACGTAAACACACGCACACACATACATGCAATCAGTCAACAACAATCAATCATACGAATGACCTACTCCATCAGCTTGGACAGCCAGGCTTGCATCAATATGTTCAATTCCTCTTCTGTACTAGCAGATCCCCGTTGCTGTGAGTAATCAATATGTTAATCAATTAGTTACTGGATCAGGATCCCACCAAGCCAGGCATCAATTCGGTCGATTACCTGTTGACAAATGAGAACTACAGTAGATGGCTGGACTTCATTTTGCACTGGGCATAATTAAGAAAACATATAGATTGCACTGAAAACTGCAGAACCCAGCTCATAAGGGTTACCTTCTCTGAAAGTCCATTTTGTGAGAAAGCCATTATCTTGAAAAAATGTAAATGGCTCCAGATGAAAATAGTACGGCAGCCAAGTAACCCTAATGGGTTTCTACCAAATGCCTTAAATCACATCATTGATCTTATCTCATCTTACCTGGCATTGAGCTTGACAGATCTGGCCTTGTTGTTAGGAAGCACCACGAAGTCATTTAAATTCATGTCTCTTCTTTCTGGTGGCTCAGGAATTCCTCCCGTGTCTTTTGCTGTGCTTTTTACAAAGACTCTCTTCTGCAATAAAAAAAAAAATAAATTTAAAACACAGTAATGTCCCAAGACTGAATATCATGCAGGGCCCGGGCTAAATCACACACAACTATAAATGAATACTGCTGCAGTGAAATGAGCAAAAGAGCAGGGACGCATTTGCTCAAATGAATAAGAGGAAGTTAAAACCAGCAATTCTGGGTGTTTAAATAGTATCTGGCAGACTTACAGTATGTGGATGACAAGTGGTTTTTGGGGCAGTGAAAGACATTTAAGAAAACGAGCCAGTAAGACAAGATATTATAATAGGAAGACAGCCACACTTGCTCAGCTGGAGGTGAAGATGAGTGAGCCAGTCTAAGTTTTGTTTAAGGTGGGTCACCACAAAGACTTTCACTAAAGCTCAACTAAAAAGTAGCTGGCAAAAGTAAACTTTCGCCCTCTAAAATGTAAAAAGCGGAGAATATTTAGACTAAAATCAGATCCTCAATTAAAAGTCAACTTACATGATGGCAAACTAACAGACCTCTTTCAGAGAGGTTGTTTTTACTTGTCATAACAAGAAAAGCAAACGTGAAAGTAAATACATTAGATATCTAGGATAAATTAGCGCCCATTGAAACTACACTTGTGAACCTTTACGCGCCTTACGCCAGTCCTGAACTTACTTACTTTTTAACTTCAAAAAGACAAAAATGTGTGCAATTTGAGAGAGCAAACAACTGACGCTTCGAATGCTCATCGGTGCTCTGAGTGGAAATCTACAGTATTTTAAACACTTAGGAGTTAGAGAGCACAGGTTCCTACAAAAGGTCTGTTGAACCCCCTTGATCGAAAATGAAACTTCAAATTAGATTCTTACCCGGAAACAGAAATATGTTACAATTCGCATACTGTGCATTTTACATTTTATATTTTTTACTGTTATTTTACTGCTATTTTATTGCTTTTCTATTATTCTATTATTATCTTATTGCTTCTGTATGCTGCTGTAGTGAAAAAATGTCCCCTCTGGGATTAATAAAGTAACTACCTAACCTACAGTCAACAATGGGTTATGGGGAAATCCTGTCTCTTAATGCAACACAATCAATGGTAACAATGGTCTTTTTTCTTCTTTTTTTTTGCAAAGCATTTAACAGAGAGTTGAGTGTAGAGAGATGATTGACTAACTGAGGCTAAAATTACTGGAGACTCACCTAAAAGGTTTCAGAAACTATCATGCTGGTGACAGACACGTGATGAATTGCCATGTCATGTAGCATGCTGTTCCCAACAGGTATGTTGCATGCCGGCTCGCCAGAATAACTTAATGTGACACTTGGGTCATTGTTCGGGTTATTAATTCCACCTGACATTTTTTTTTTTTTTTTTTTTTTGCTCGTCAAATTGTCTGCTGAGTAAAAAGGAGTAAGAAGCTTGTAAACGTGAAGCTGATGGCGCACCGTAGCCTCACCCGACAACATGTTTACTTAAATTGAACTTACCAAAATGTCTCCGTGGTTCTCTTTGGTTTACCAGCTTTCCATGCCATAACCAGCTCTTCACTTTATGTAAATGATTCGCTGTCTTTCATCCAGTAGTTCTGGCTTTGGCCGGTGGCATGATTCACTCCGTCCTCGGAGGGTTTCTGTTGGGCGATTGTCGCTATGGCAACTAATGCTCTCTCTCTCGCGATAGCACGCAGCTGGTGAGTTTACTGGAAGCAGTTTTGTTCCACGTATTCATTTACATCTCCTTGGTTTCACCGTGTGTGTGCGTGTGTGTGTGTGTGTGTGTGTGTGTGTGTGTGTGTGTGTGTGTGTGTGTGTGTGTGTGTGTGTGTGTGTGTGTGTGCATGCGCGTGTGTGTGCGTGCGCGTGTTGTAAACTTTTCCCTGTCTGAATTTGTTGACTAATCTTCAGCCTTTTAAAAAGATTATCACGGTATGCTTTTGTTTGTTCTGGGAATAAGCACTGGATTCAGTTCCCCTACTGCCTCAGTAATCATGAGTAGTGGGAATTCCCCTTCAATTAAAATCCTCACTGCATCAAGATAAATTTATAGCACTGATTAGAGCTTTGAATCATCCTTGTGTTTTTTTGCCAGCAGACTTTGGAGTTGTCTTCAGTCATCCAAGATGATCATGTTTAGGTATTTCCTGTTGACAAGCATTAGAGATCAGGAGCAAACTAATTTCCCATTAACCCCAAGACAGGCCTATGTTTTGGAATGAATGTGATAAGACCCAAATGAGGAAAAGAGGGTGTATGTGTGTCCAGAAGTGTGTTGATGTTTGTTTGCCTGCAGGAAAACTATCATGTTATATATATATATATATATATATATATATATATATATATATATATATATGTACATAAGATGTATACGTATTACATAAAAGTATAAGCAAAGAGACTTTTAAAATGCTATAGAGAAGAAAAAAAACACACATAACATGACACCACAGTACAATCTTATCATTATCAAAGGTTTGTTTAATTATTAATTTTACACACAGTGAGGCTATTGCAGTGACATTAACAATTTAGAACAACATTAATTTGGCTTGGAATTTAACCACTTTGCTTTATGAATATTACATTTGTAGAATAAACATCTACATTTTACAAATAATAGCCTACTTTATGTATCATATTAAAAAATTAACATTGAATAATCTTTTTTTAATGATTTCTTGTATGTAGGCTTATAACATAGGCTACATTTGTAATAAGTATCCAAAGTATCCAAACATTAAATTACTTGTGCTGCAGTTCCCACAAGCTTCCCTTGCATTATTATTGTTAATTGTTATCGCAATCATATTTCGCTGTGATGCTCTTGCATTCATGCCTGTGTGTCGAACAGAGGAAGCGCAAACAGATCCAAAGGCTCTTTGTGTGAGTGTATCTGTCTGTTCCATAAGTGCAGCCAGCCAGTCATCCATCCAGCCTCATTTGTATTCCAGGACAAAAGAAACTTTCTGATGACTGCAGAAGCACTCTTCTACTGCCAGCCATGCCCTCACCTTTACACCTTTTCTTTTTTTTCCCCGATGTCTCTATCCTTTCTTGCTGTCCTCCCTCCAAAACTACAGGACAATTATGGCTCAGCAAGCACACCTCCTAAAGCCTTCTTTCTCCCTCTCCCTTCCTTTGTCTGTCTCCTTCTCTTCCTAGATTGTTGGCATATGACCTATTGCTCCTGCCATCAGGGAAGTGTGGGTGTATGACTTATTGAGCGGGTCTGTGTGTGTGAGTGTGGATGGTCATTTAGGGTTGTGACCCTCCAGCTGGTTTCTGTCTCTGCTGCTAAACAGTGACTCGCTCCCTCGCCCGTTCTCCCCATCTCTCCCTCTCCCTGCTCTGCCTGCATAGACAGCAGGGCGTGCAGTGGCATACCGATGAGCGGACGAGTGAGAAGCAGAGAGAGAAGAAGTGAGAGAAGAAGTGAGAGAAGGAGTGAGAGAAGGAGTGAGGGATATAGGAAGGAAGGGTGGAGGTATATAGGGAGGGGGCATTGCAAGAGGGCAGAGGGCACACAGAAAAGCAATGCAAGAGGAAGAACAAGAGAGCAACAGAATGCATCAAAGGAGGGCTACAACAGCAGAGCAGTTGCAGGAAAAGGACAAGCACTGCGCTGTGAAATGTCAGGGCTATTTAATTCATTAGGAGGCAATGATTATGGTGCTGTACTGAATGTCATCTGCTGGGTTAAACCCTCCTCAGCAGGGCAATGCTGGATATAGATTGACTGTTTGGCAATGGTGGAAACAGACTGGAGATAGACAGAGAAGAAAGAAAGAAAGAAAGAAAGAAAGAAAGAAAGAAAGAAAGAAAGAAAGAAAGAAAGAAAGAAAGAAAGAAAGAAAGAAAGAAAGAAAGAAAGAAAGAAAGAAAGAAAGTCTTCAGCCAGCCAGAACACAACATTTTTTGGTGACTCTTGGTATGCACAGAGGGGGCTGTAGGTAATCCAAGGAGTATATTGACGACATAATGGAGAAATTGTTAAATAACCTTGAAAAAGGTGGTGGGGAGCTTCCATCCATCCATCTTCTATACCTGCTTATTCCTATTCAGAGTCACAGGGAGGTTTGGAGACTTTCCCTGCATGTACAAATGGAAAGAAGGTCACCAGTCCATCATAGGATTAACATCAGGCACATTTACGGGAAAGTTTAATCTTCGAGTTCACCTGATCTGCATGTCTTTCAATTGTGGAACCAAAGCACGAGATGTTTTCATTCACAGGACCGTCCTCCTGTAACTGTCAGACAACAGTGCTAACCACTGCACCAGTTCACTAAGGGAAAACTGATGGTATTTAGCTGATGGATAGTATTTAGCCCAACGCAAACTGGATCCTGACCTAATTTTATATCACAAAATCAAACCAGAAAACTGAAAAGGATCTGGGATGCATTAACTGAACTCAAATGAAATCAGCTAAAACCTCCAGTATGGTGAAACAGCATGAGCTCAAAACATCATTATACCAAGCAAAACAAAGGGTAGAAAAGGTAAAGGAGGAAGAAAAAGCATGCGGAGTCTGATGAACAGAGGTCAGAAATAAAGAATTGGGTTTCATGCTTTTAGACAGCACATGGCCAATTATCTCATAAACAGTAAAGAACAAGATATATCAGTCACAGCTCACATGTTGCAACACAGCAGGAAATATGTGGTATCTAAAAAATATAGGAAATCCTGAGAAAAAGATGAACAGATGTGTGTTAACATGGTACCTGAATGGCTCCAAGGATAGATTAGAAAGCATAAACCATCAGATTAGTGTGACACTCTAACAGACTTATCAATCAACGGAATCACACACTAAAATGTACACCTATTTAAGCCATAATACATGCTAATATATATTAAAAGTCCAAATTAAAAAAGGTACCCATTTCTGAGATGGCAGCCTTCACCACAATACAACAGGCCTTTTTTCACAGCAGGTGTATTTAACAACCTTTGTAATTGTTAAATCGCATTTAGATGTGTCAGTGCCAGGGTCCAAGTGTGTCACATGCTCCCTTTTAAATGGAACAGAGGTTGTCAACAGCGCACACCTCTGCTTTTTCTGCTACAAATTGTGTTTATCGTGATAAAGGTGTGTGGAGGTCATCAAAATGTTGTACGAGTTGCTCACAGCATTCAAGAATTGGACAACATACTCTACAGCCCTCACTCTGGAGTGTTTTCACTGCAGCAACTTCTTGAAGACATACAGTAGGATGAGAGGACTGTTGACAGCAAGATTTGTTTGGGACAATGACTTGGGAAGGATATTAATTTTCATTGTTTAAAATGGACTTACTATCGTGCTACTCATGCATGTGAAACAACATGTCTTCTATACGTCCAGCAACTAATGCTATGAACATATTAAATGAGCTTTGATTTTATTGGTTAGAAGGGATGTCATGTGACACATGTTAAAGATAATGCCATTGGTTCGGAGGTTGTTTTTTTGTTTTTGTTTTTTAAAGCAAATTTCCATAACGTTAAATGTAAATGATGAAGTCCCATACAGGGAAAATATCGATATATCAAAACCTACATGGGTGTTTTCAGTTATTTTGGTTCATTACACTTTAGGTTGAAGCTGGGTGAAGCTATGCTGGAATCTGTCACCTTACCGATAAGGAATTATAAATGTGTAAGTAGTCCCACTTTTACAGGTGCAGGAGTAAAGTGAGAAATATATTACATCAATACAGGATATAACGCAACCACACAGCCCAGAGAGGAAGTCTACTCAGTCAAATTAAGTGAAAACATGAATAGGTAGGGGTTGGTCCCCTCCATGTTACTGATTGGGGTTTACAGTAATTGTGAGTTTCTAGCTAGTAAATCACTGATGTTGAGGTGAGGTAAGATGTGTCAAGCTGCTATCGCCTGAGATTCCTTGTCCTTTTTTTATAATTTATTTTTGATTTATAAAAAAAACATTTTTTAGTGAAGTATTACTGTAACTGTTATTTTTGGAAAGTGCACAACTATTAAAGGTCTCATATTTTACACTTTTCCAATGTTTTATTTTCAGTTCCAAAAAACTATTTCAACATAGTTTTGCATCTCCTCTCTTAAGCATCTCTCTGGAGCTCGACCAAGAACAGACTGTTTCATGTCTGTGTCTTTAGGATATCAATGACCCACTCTTCTGATTGGCTGACTCATTTCTGAGTGATACATGCCCAGGCCAACCACAGATTTTCTTAAGTCTTGCAGCTTACTGGCTCCACGACTGAATAATCGCGTTGCGTTGTGTGTTGTACAAAAGGTTGGACAGTGGGCCAAACTTAGGGCACACATATGATAGGAGCTTGAGTTTGTAATATGACAAACTTCCAAAAGTCAAAACTGCTTGTCCAAATGACTGTGTTGCTGAATAATAGGCTGTGTGCATTTATCTGTGGATTAGGTGTTTTAACACTTTCACAGTATTTTATGTCACAGTTTAACATCTGGCAAAAGATGTTTTCAAGGGCTGCAACTATAATTTATTTTCAGTGCTGTGTGGAATATCCAATAGCAGGTCCAAAATAACAAGATTCCCTCTCATTAAGGTTCTCATCCCTGAAAAACCTCTTTCAGGCCATGACTGTGAAGAGAGGTACTCAGTGGACATGCCAGTCTAAAAGATGTGAAATAGATGAGGAGGAGGCAGACGGGTAAGAGCAAAGAACAGGGTTCAATGCCATCACTATGGGCCACAGTGGGATGAGAAACATGGCCAGGAATATCGGTCCTGGACATCATGAAGAGAGTCCAGCATACCGGCTCTAATGATGTCTTCATCCTCCTATGATTTTCTGCTTAAGGTCCCACAGGGTGAGTGATTAGCTGGTGTGTTTACTGTATGTGTGTGTGTGTGTGTGTGTGTGTGTGTGTGTGTGTGTGTGTGTGTGTGTGTGTGTGTGTGTGTGTGTGTGTGTGTGTGTGTGTGTGTGTGTGTGTGTGTGTGTGTGTGTGTATTCGGTCTCACCGACAAAAGTAAAAATGAAACAAAAGAAACAAGCTGATCTCAATAAAACAGTGAGTAAAGGAAACAGAGGAGTACAGTGCAGCACGATGACTCAGAAATATATGGTAAAATATATGAGAATAATGTGATTTCTGTATTTAAAAATCTAAAATAGAATTGAATGACCATGGAGACAGTGATGAGACAAGTGTATGACTTGATATGTAGATATAGGAAATTAGAGAGGGAGAACTAAAGGGGAGTAAGACAGAGTAGGCGACAAAGAGTACTGCAGCATGAGGGAAAGAAAGAAGAGCTCAGCAGAGCAAGGTAAGATATAAGTGTCAGGAACTGATGGCCGGTCTGATGTCACTGAGAAAGAGACAGAGAGGTAATGAGTGCTGTGGTGGAGGGGAGAGAGGCCAGAGGGCTGGATGCAAAGGCCAAGTGAAAAATTGAGAGGGGAGGAAGAGATGGATGAATGTGAGAGATGAAGGTGCAGAAGGGTGAGGAAGGAGAGGAGCGCAGAGGAACACATGCGAGTGGCCCTTCATCATGTGGAGTAGCTTAAGATGATGGCTCTGTGTCACACTGCCAGACACTCACACTCACAGAGACAAAGTAGGCTGCATACGTAGAGATCACGCACATCAGTCAAAGCTAAGATCTGACAGTTAGTGGGGCTCAAGTCTCGCAGATGGCAAGTGGTCATTCTGATGATCACCCAAATGAAACAAGATGGTGAAAAACAAAAAGTGAGCAAGAAAGAAAGAAAGAAAGAAAGAAAGAAAGAAAGCGATGTAAAGTAGGTGACTTTTGAAAATGATCAAAAGCATTTGATAGACAACAGTCAGGCAAAAAGCAATGATTGGGATGGGAGGTTCTTAGAAAGACAAGGAAATATACAAATGGGGTAGTAGGGGGGTACAGGAAATCATAATCCTCCATTGGACAATGATAAATCGTTAATTTTCACTAGGCTAGAAGGTTTTGACAAGAACACTGACTGCCTTGTTAAAGCTGCGTCAAAACGGAATTGTGTGTCATTCTCTTTTTTTATTCAATTTTATTAAATCCAACTCCAGGAAAAAGTGAGTGTGACAGTAACAGCTGCAAAGAAATCTGGGCCAGACATGACGTTTAATAACCAGGGAACAAGCTGATAGTGTTTGATCACACCAGCCTATTGTTCTGCCATGGATTATAGAGACAAATGGTGGCATGAACAAGATTTACAATAGACAATTTCCCCCCCAATGTCAGTAAAACAATGTGCGTGGGAGCATAGGTAAAATAGAACTCCAATACCTTTCACTGCTGTTTTTTTTTTCTTCTGCTTGATCACTCTTGCACACCCTCTCCCTCTCAGTCACACAAACATAAGCATATTGTTGCAGATACACACACACACACACACACACACACACACACACACACACACACACACCTGCGCATAAGCACACACAAAATGCCAGTAGCGCATCAGTGGGCTGTGCCTCTACTGCCATCTCAAGGTTTTATGTGGAACATATCTTGTATTGATTGCACCACAGCTCAAAGAGCTATATGTCAGTTGCAGCTATATGTGTGATTTTCGACACTGGCCTATGAGTCGAGCTTAGCGTAGTTTAAGCAGTTTTTAGATTAATGTAAAGACTGGAGGCGGAAAGAAGCAGCTCACCCTGCTGTCTTCACAGTTTTAAAATACACCTTCCAGTGCCTCTAAACTCACCAGCTTACACGTTATAGGCATCCTTCGTGTTTAATCCATACGCAGACAGAAATGTAAACTTACTTAACCAGCGCAGTCACAATCATGTGTCTCCAAAAATAGGTCTCAGCACGTCACTTCGGTAAAACCTGCAAACTTGAGCGGGACATGTTTTAAAAATGAGCTTCAGAGGTACTATATCTGGTAAGCTATTTTAACTTTGGATACCCCGGCCAACTGTTTCCACCTGCCTCCTTTATCTCGGCTATGCTAAGCTAAACTAAGTTAAGTTAAACAACTCCTGGGTCCCTAAACACAAAGGCTGTGTCTCAATTCACGTATTTGGGTGCACAAGTGTGCTCACATTGACGAGTATGGCAAAATGCAGTGAACTATGAGTACCCAGTGTACCACCATACTACTGTTGGTCAGAAGCCATCAGTATGTTTATTCTGTGCGTGAAAAAGGGGCCACGAAAACAAATTCATATGTTGTCGGGTGATGCAACTAAATATTGAGATCTTCCTTTCCTGTAAGTGCACAACGGCCGTGTGCAATTAGAAACAACAGCATCCTGTCGAATTTAATGCAGTACACAAGTAAGTGCACTAACATGAAGTATAAGTGTCTTCACAGAAGTACAAGAACTGAGACACCGCCAGAAAACAGACAAACAGTAGCCCAACAATCCTCTTATATAAGTGTTTTTGCCTAAAATGTTGAACTATTTCTTTAAGCAGTACAGTCACTGTAATTGGGCAAAGACAAACAATGCATTACAGTCAATAAGTCATTTATTTCACGAGCTCCAAGGCCCCATTCATGGCTTCTTCCTTTTTCCACCTCTAACAACGTTAAACACAGAGGCCTTAAACAATGTTTTGTGGTAGCAAATGGTATTTAATTAGCTTTGTCGATCATTTATTCAACCCACGCAGTAAGCATTCCTGATTTTTAGTTAATCATCCCTGTATCAGGCTACACCACCTGCTAATGCTGATTATTTATGGATTAACGACCATCTAAACACACATCTTTCACCACAGATACAAGTGTGCAAAAACCCATCCTGGAACATTTAGACACATGAATCTTTCTGCTTTTTTTTAATTTTTTTTTTTATCTTTATTTATCATTTAGAATTATACTTATGAGCACACGCGCGCATACAGTACATGCATTCATACATAGACACAGCACTCGGGATGGACAGTTTCTGTCATCGCAGCACTTTCCCAAACAGACTCTGATTAAACAGCAGCTTAGAGCGCTTTAATTTCATGGAAGAACAGACAGCGAGAGAGGGAGCGATGGGGAGAGACACAGAAAGAAAGAAGGTGTGTGTGAGAGAGAGAGAGAGAGAGAGAGAGAGAGAGAGAGAGAGAGAGAGAGAGAGAGAGAGAGAGAGAGAGAGAGAGAGAGAGAGAGAGAGAGGGAGAGAGGGGGCAACAGATGTATGGGCAGGGAGAGAGAGAGGGGGAAAAGGGTGCAGGGTGGAGGACGGATAGGAACAGAGAGAATGAAACAAGCTGCAGCTAGTGAGTAGATTGAAATGATGGATGGAAGATGAAAGAGAACAAGTGGGACACATAGAGAGGGACATTACTTAAGTCAAGGAAGGCAGCAATGACAGACAGGATACAGGGGGGACAGAAAGAGAGGACATAGAGGCGTGGGGGACAGGAGGAAGGAGATAAGAGAGAGAGAGAGAGAAAGAAAGAGAGAAAGAAAGAAAGAAAGAAAGAAAGAAAGAAAGAAAGAAAGAAAGAAAGAAAGAAAGAAAGAAAGAAAGAAAGAAAGAAAGAAAGAAAGAAAGATATATATATATATATATATATATAGAGAGAGAGAGAGAGAGAGAGAGAGAGAGAGAGAGAGAGAGATCTGAGGGCCTGTCCAGAATTTAAAAAACCTTGAACAGGAGGTGAGAGGAGGTTGGTGAATATATACGCTGCAGGCAGGTGGAGGGCTTCAATATTTCAGTCACATAAAAAATTTAAATCCCAGCTAAAAATCTGTGAATACTGCGTATTTGTGATTTGTCTTATGTTTCGTCACACAACAGGCTCTCCTCTCTTATCTCTGTCGCTTAACACACACACACACAAAAACACACACACACACACACACAACACAACACAACACACACACACACACACAGAGAGAGAGAGAGCCTTGAAATGCTTTCGTGACACGCATATGCTTCCAGTTAACGGTTGAATGGAAAGGGGAGGAAGATTATTAGGGGATATCAGCTATGGGGACGTGACCACAGGGCCAAACTGTCACACTGCGTTCTGAGCCAACACACAAGTGAGCGGTTGAGTCTAGAGAGCCTATAGCAAATGACAGTAGTTAATCCACCAGCCTGCAGCAGTTTAAAGTGTGCATGTCCGTGTGAGTGTGAGTGTGTGTGTGTGTGTGTGTGTGTGTGTGTGTGTGTGTGTGTGTGTGTGTGTGTGTGTGTGTGTGTGTGTGTGTGTGTGTGTGTGTGTGTGTGTCGGGCTGAGCATTTCTTCAGTTTCTGATGTGTTACGGTATAGATTTCCACACTAAAATGGTTCAGTCAAAGGGTTTTAGCATTCAGAAAGGATAATATGGACTGCAAGTGCACATTCTCACACACAGAAAGACTACTTTAAACAACAGGGCTTCTTAATATATGTTAAAGTACTTACAAACCCATTTGCTTTGAAGAGTTCACTGTGGCCTTAAGGAGAACTGTGCAGTAGCTAGCTATGGCACCAGAATAGTAATAATATATGAATATTAATGCCACATTCTCCATTCTGAACTGTCTATAGACAGCACGGGACCATTATTCCTGGATGTTTGCATGTGGTGCGTGCAAAGAGTATGGATACTGGAGCTCCTGTAAGTACATACACACTTCTCCTTACCTTCGCTTTCTGAGACTTGACAGGATTAATATTACATAGATGTTTCAGTGATCTGAGCACGGACGTCAACATCAAACGCCTTAGCTACCAGGCTATGTAACTGGAGAGCTTTTGTAACTTTGAATCTTTTATATTTTTGATCATCTGCAACCACTGGGGCCAATTTAGCAATCACACCAAATGAAAAGATGTTTGAAAGAGTTTCTGTGTGTAAGTTAAGAAGCTCAACACACTATCCTGTAGAGAGACGGGATGATAAAAAAAAAAAAAAAAAAAAAAGGAAAATGCAGCAAAAATACCACATGACAAGTGGATATAAGACAACTGACAGATTGGTATGGAGGTTATCAGTTTAAAAACAGGGAATAATATATGACCAAACGTGGAGTGGCACACACAAATTAATATTTTCTTCATTAAACACACAGTGAAAGTGTGTCAGGTGTGTGAAGCATTTCTCTTCTCATCCTCTGCTGCCTAGTCATCTCACTGCCTCCTCATTTCCTCACTTCATTCCCCATCTTCCTTGCTGTTTATCTACATTTTCTCGTTTGCCCCTCTCTGTCTAACCTCTGCACTCTCACATATCCATTACCTCTACATTTCCTCCATCTCTATCCAACACTCACTTCTTGTCCTTTTCATCTACTGAATCTGTCCTCTCTGCTTTTCATCTTCTCCTCAGTTCTTCTCATCTTTTGCCCTCTTGTTTCCTCTCATCGGCTATTCCTTCACTTGTTTCTTTCCGTTTCTTTTTTTTTTTTTTTATTACTCTCAGTCCTTTTGCTCAGTCTATGCACATCCTCGCCTCACTTCCCTTCATCTTCCCCTCTCCCCTCCACTCCACTCTTCTACAGTTGGACAGACTGGGGTAGATAAAGTGGAAAAGAAACCTGTTTTGACTAGCGAGGGCATCAGTATTTACAACTAAAGTGTGTGTGTAGCTGCTGATCAGTAGCAGCTATAGCCCAGGGAAGCAGCACACAGTGTCAAAGTGAATTTATGGCCCGACACACTCTTAACATAAAGACGGTTTAAAACTGCTGCTTAGCATTCTGATAGCATGCATCTTCCTGCTCTGAGTCAAATGTTCTTGAACTGATCCCGTCCAGATACACACACACGCTTGGATACACACAGAAAACCACTGAATCCTGCTCACTTGGACTCCTTTGGAGATTTATTGTGCACTGATGGATGGTTTCCATCTTAATCTTGTATTTTGGGTCCCTGTTCTTTAAGCACAACCCTCCTCTAATTCACTCTACTAAACATGCTGAATAAATGGACATGCTGACCACACCACGACATATTCACGTTCTCCTCTCAGGGGGACAAAAGCACAGCACATAAAACTGATTTGAATAATGGTCATTCATTATGCTGTATTTCCTCCATATAACATGCCAGAGTGGATTGAACAGCCTGTAACATTGCAAAAATATACTCTCTTTCACCGTTCCCTTCAGTCTCCCTCTCATAAAAAATTTACTCTCCAGCCATTTCCATCTTTACAAGTTCAGCAGTAATGGTAATGCAATTAAAAACGCATTGAGGCAACATCCCCATTAAATGCAACGTTGTGAGAAGCACAAAAACAAGAGTAGATAGAAAGACAGGCGGAAATCAGAGATGTGACGCTGACAGATACACAAGATTGTTGAAAACAAGTTACAACCCCATTTCCAAAGAAGTTGGGATGCTGTGTAAAATGCAAATAAAACTGGAATGTGATGAGTTGCAAATCATGTAAACCCATATTTAATAGAAAATAGACCAAAGCCAACATATCAAATTTTGACATTTTATTGTTTTATAAAAAAGATATGCTAATTTTGAATTTGATTCCAGTAACACATTTTAAAGAAGTTGGGACAGGGGCAACAAAAGACTGGAAAAGTTGTGTCGCGCAAAAAAACCCAAAAAAAACAAAACAGCTGGCTAAACATCCCACAAATAAGTGGCAACAGGTCAGAGACATGATTGGGTATAAAAAAGAGCATTTCAGAGATGCAGCATTAAAAAAAAAAAAGAGTATGGGGCATTTCAGCTATAATTATTTGGACTTATTATTTAAGCCGTAATATTTGGAAAAGCTGATTTTGGAATACAAATAGGCACATACTGTACAATGTACGCAATGCTGCTTGAAACTTGTAAGTGAAGCTGGAAATACAAGGTACAGCCACGTTACAGTTTGTTGCTAAAAAGGAAATGCATACGTGACATAGAAATGTTAAAATGTCAGAATAATTTGTACTAAAGACTTCATAGATTACTTTTCTTCACTGTCTGCATCTTCTTTTTTTTCTCATCGCCGTTGAATTAACAAAATGAGCCGTGTTTACCCGATGTGTACTGCGACTGTATTGTATGTGAGTACAGAGTCTCAGTCAACTAAACACAATCAATAATGATTTGTTTTTATGTAATATCCTTGGGGTCTATATTTAAAGTTATTATACATGAATAGTATCAGCGTCATCGAAATCTAATTTGGTTTTCATTAATGACTACATGGATATTTTTTTGTTTTTTTTATCATTAACAGCCAGAGAGAGTTATGAAATATGAGTGGTGCAAAAATGATATTTTATAAAGGACATTTGTGACTCCTTGGTTTATATGTTGACAACATTGTACATTTTGGTTGGGAAAATAACTTTAGTTTGATCAGTCAGTTCTTGTGCCTGGTCTCTGCACTGCAAAACAACGTAACGTGTTGACAGCCAACGCTGCCCAAAGCTACCTAGAATAACTCAAACAAAGCAAACGTGGGAATAGAAATTATCAATGTGCGGTGCCCTACTTTAATTTGCTGTCATATTTATTTGTCAGAGGCTGCAGAAGTTATTTAAAGATGGTGTTTATTCGTGGATTTGTCCACCTGGCTCCCGCCGGCTTTATTTTTGGCTCCAGTTCTAATGTTAGTTTGGCTGCAGGTGCAGCTTCTAGAGCCCGTCTTACTGTGGCAGTGTTCTTTTTCTCATGTATCCGAGGTGTGTGTTAAAGCTGAATCCTCTGGACTTCAGGAGATCAGAAAAAGCGCAGGAGGATTTAGATGCACAGAAGTCTAGGGAGACGCTGAACGCACAGTACATTAGAGGCAATTTACACTCTGGTATAACAACTCTAAAATGTTCAAAACTTTTCACAACCAAACACAAATATGGAAACACTTTCAGCTGGATGTTGCATTATCACATCTGTCCAGTGGACGCCTTGTTGCAGTGCATCCGAACCATCTACATTATCTGAGTCACGGCCGCCGCTCTCAGTGCATTGGCTGGTTATCACACCGGGGAGAGCGAGGAAAGGAGCACGGAGTTGCAAGAGGAAACACTGAGGAGTGAAATATTGTATCTTACGTGTTAAATGTTCACACACAGTCCGGGTATTATGTTAACTCCCCCGAGGCATGCGTGGGAGGTATATGTTGTGTGTGTGTGTGTGTGTGTGTGTGTGTGTGTGTGTGTGTGTGTGTGTGTGTGTGTGTGTGTGTGTGTGTGTGTGTGTGTGTGTGTGTGTGTGTGTGTGTGTGTGTTCCAGTTATGAATCTGTATGACAATAAATCGTATTTGTGGTAGACGCTAAAATTAACCAGGCAATACCAAGATGAGAACTAAATTACATGACAAATGTAAATTTGATTTATGGCAATTATGCTGCAATCAGGCAGCCTGAGCTGCAATGTGCATGCAGACTCAGACTAATTCACCTGCCACCAAACTCATACATACAAATGAATCCATCTTAAAAAATAGTGTATATGAACAGAGATGTATGCACCATTGATACAGATGAGGAAATATTACAAGGTTGGGTGCTTCAGGCCAGTTAATGTGCAATACATGCCTGCACATACAGTAGATACATATAATATACCGTTCATCTGCGATCAGCATATCTTCAATTATAAGTTAAATTAGCAATAAGTGAACCTAATTCTCGTAGGGCAATATTTGAGGGAGGGTGTGTTGTGCAATTGCAATTTAATGGTTTCCCAGGAACTTGTGTATGATGTATAGTCATAAACATACAGTATGATCATGAAGATTTATGCACACACTGTAGGAGTGTGTATAAAGTGTGTGCGCATGTGCGATGCGATTTTCATAACTTGAATGTCACCTTAAAAACTGACCAAATGACAGAGTCTACCAAATTAAAGTAAACCAAAGCTGAAAGCAATGCAAATTATGTACACACACACACACACACACACACACACACACACACACACACACACACACACACACACACACACACACACACACACACACACACACACACACACACACACACACACACACACACACACACACACAAGATAAGAACACTGCACCAAGAAGCCCATATAGCAGTGCACTTTAATCACGGAGTTCATTTCATTTCCTCTCCTCTCCCCTTTATCACTGGCTTGGTTCTTATTCATCTTCATAAGAAAGCAGAGGAAGAGGAGCCAGCTCCTAATAGCTCACTGATTTACATGATGAGTGTTTAGCCCCATAGACGAACGCTTGGAAAAGGGGACCGGAGAACAAACAAGCACATACAGATGGCTTCAGACACTTTCTCTAACTAACACACACACACACACACACACACACACACACACACACACACACACACACACACACACACACACGGTTTGTTTTCTTATTCTTAGACAAGGAATCAGAAGCAGATACGTGCACGTGCGCACACACACACACACACACACACACACATAGAGAACAAACAAGGCAGGCCCTGCTATAAACAGATGAGTTAGCACTCGCACACTGCTTTGCTTGTTTAGCGTGTAACTCAATTTGAAATGCTAACACTGCCATGCGCTCAGGGGTATGCAGCGGCAGGCCAGCATCATCAGCTCACTTCCTAGTAATTTAACTCCACTCCTTCAACACGGAGCGGTCGTGCAGTGGCCTCATATTTTACACACAGTGAATAAAATTAATTGGGAGTTTTTGGGCGCACACTATTTGCACGCTGGACCTACTTTGAATTGGAGATGAAGAGGAGGAAAAAGAAGAAGAGGGGAGGTGGTTGTAATGTACCACAGCATGTTGAAGTGTCTCACTGTGTGTGTTGATTCTATTTCTTACCAACTAAGATGCGTGCATGTGTGAACATGTGCCACACAGCTTCCATGAATGATGATGACCTCCAGCTCTGTCATTAGTATCCAGCATCAGACATGTGTTGGGTTTGGAAGGAGGGGTGATGATGAAGACACTAATGTATATCTGCAGAGAAAAAGAAGCAGACTGTGGATAAACACAATTACATGCAGGGATATGTTTTATTGGCGGGCATGTATGTTTGAAGGGATTGAGGGTACAGTAACTTCTGCAAACGTATGTAAATCCCACATTAGAAAATGACTGTTACTAAGTACTGTCAATAACCACTTTGTACTAAACTGCTCAACCAATTTATATAAAAGAACTCTGCTGATCAGGCCACTTTTTTTTTTTCAAATAAACTGAGTGAAGGAGTTTTGCAGGACTGACAGCTCCACATTTATGTTTGCTGGCTGTCGGCAATAACAGGTGGAACTCACAGCAAGGGCTCCAATTAAAATCAAAATCAACCTGCCTGCCTGTAATTGCTTTTCCACCTCCACACTGTGTGTCTGTGTGTCTATGTGTGTGTTACAAGTTGATGCTAAATTTAAGAACATCTAAATTTCACAGGCTAGTTTAGCTTTTAAACATCCTCTCAATATTCACCCTTTTAAATCTAATTTTGTGATAATTGTACGTGATCGTTGTGGCTGCGTAAAAACAGAATAAATCCTGCATTTTCCTCTGCGAGTGTGTGTGTGTGTGTGTGTGTGTGTGTGTGTGTGTGTGTGTGTGTGTGTGTGTGTGTGTGTGTGTGTGTGTGTGTGTGTGTGTGTGTGTGTGCGCGCGCATCATGGGATAGCGCGTCTTATTTCTCTTGTGGATACCGGAGTACTTTGTGTTGCCGCAGCGATTAGACTGTGCGCCCAGACCCATCAATATCCATGACTCCTGTATTGCTCACAAACACACACACACACAGTGATGGAGGGAGTGGAACAAACCTGACACTCTCACTCTCTGCTGAATGGTTGCTCTGATGGACTGAGGCTATTTAGACACACACACACACACACACACACACACACACACACACACACACACACACACACACACACACACACACACACACACACACACACACACACACACACACACACACACACACACACACACACACACACACACACACACACACTCAGTTGGTGATGGAGTGAAGCCATTCCTTCTCCTCACCTCATGCCCAATAGCTGGCTGGCTGCCCAGTTAAGACTTGCCAATTGGCTCTTCCACCAAATCAACCACACAAACTTTTCTGATGAGCTCAGTACAGTACACACAATCTCTGCTATGCACACGCACACACACACACAGAGATTCACGCAGTCAGTGTTGATTCTCCCGTAGAGTCATGGTGGGCATGCTAGCTACAGTTCACACTTTTCAGGTGTTTCAAAAGTTAGTAATTCTTTACAAATGTGGAGTCCTTTGTCACTTGACAACCCTTCGGCTTCCAGAGACTTAAATTCTGTGTCCTCTCCACATCTACCAATTTCATTTCCCTTCGGAAACTATTCCACTGTGGATTAATATTACATTATTCTTCTGATTGCTTACATTTTTATGGTCATGAAATGATAATTTGTGAAGTAAGGTCATAATAATAGAAATTTTAAAACGTTTTTTGGTTCATTCCCTCGTTAGAGCTATTAATAAAGTTAAACCTGCCTCAGTGAAACAACTATAAAGGGGCAAACATGTTTTATCGATCTTTATTAACTGCTCAACATCATTCAGTGCCTTTCACCGACACCATTTAATTTGTACTAACTGTAACTATGACCCATACAGAGCTGAATGCTGTCAGCCAGGCATACTGTCACTGCTGACTCCACTGGAGAACATCTTTAACATGAGCTTCTGTTTTTACAACTCTACCTCCCCTTTATTATGTGGTGAGTGTAGAAAATGTCTTAACACGAGCCCGAATACTAGTTCTCAAGAAAAGAAAGTATACGTAGGCCTGGGTGATATGAACAAAATCAAATATGATATTTTTGAACAAATACCTCAATATTTTTATTGTAACAATAATGTGGGGATGACTATTGGTGCTTTCCTTGGTTATCATTAGTAATGTGGACATAATGAATGAATAAGTGGGTATAAAGCCAAATATTATATCATATGATATATATAGTATGTATGTGGTAAGATCAGGAAATTATCTTTGGGCTTCATACATTACACCATGAAAGTGTTCCAAAACCGCATGTTTCATATGGTCAAAACATTAAAAAAAAAACACAAAAAAAACGTGTCATGTGACCTCATACGTTTTTACACATGATCAACTTGTGTTTTTTTCTGAAAGGGAAGGGGCTCTCATTTCAATGATAGTCTTGGACAGAGTTGACTTCTTGGACAACATTTTCGACATTATCTGAGTTCACATTCAGGCACAGTTCCATCTGTATTCGTGACATGAAAATATATGTCACAGATCTTGAAAACCAGAGAATCAAAAAGCTCTTATGTGTGGTGTCGAATGTACGCAGAGCTTGAAGCTACTGCCTTGGCAATGAATGGGAGAGTGACTTTGAGAACTCCAGTAAAGACTGTCTTAACTTTTTCTAACTTGTGTATTACTACAGTGTAGTCAGTTTGAAACTTTCCAGACTCTCATCCACTGAAATAATGCTGAATGTGGACTCCTTTTCTTTTTTCAAAGCATAAAATAAGAGCTAAAATTGTAGAACTGGGAGCATCTCAAAAAGCTATTTCAGTTTTTACAGCTGTGAAAGGCGTTCATCGCTATTCACTGTTACACTCGACACTGTCCTGAGGCATAGAAATCAGATATGAAAAATCTGCAATTAGAGTTGTTTTTATGATTCAAGTCCTTCTGCTTACATGATGATAGTGTTGTGCAACTATTATGAATGTTTGTGTTGTTTGTCTAATTTCGAGTAAATAATAGAAAAACACTTGGCAAATACTTTTTTAAAGAAACAAAAAAATATTAAATATTTCAGTTAATTCATTAGAAATCCCACTCAAAATCATAGAAGATCATCTACCTCAAGGACAAAATCGAAAACACTGTGCTGTTGTACCAGACAATGGAAAAGAGCAGTGAAAATGAAGCTCAGGAGATTGTGCAAATCCAGCAAATTGTAACTACACCAGACTCGACTCTTCACCTGGAAAATGGTTCTTCTGTGTCCTCGTCTTTTATCCCCACCTCAGCTCCCTCTGCAGGGCTTTAGTGTCCTGGCTCAGCATCAGTCTCACCGGGTGCCGGAGGTGATCTTCTCCCCTCCAATGTGGCGTCCTCATGCCGTTCGTGGTCACCCTGGTCCCCCTCGGGTCCCCGTTGTGGGTGAAGTGTTCGAGGTCTCTCCAAGCACCAATGGACCTCCTGCAGGTGACGGGCAGCAGCGGAGACAGGAGTATTTGAGTGGGCTGGTTTGCGAGACGACCTTGGGACCACTTTGAATCAACAGATTAGCTGGAGTCAACTGGATTCTGAGACATCCAAAAACATGCAGTTTATCATCAGTGAGATTTTACACACTCATTAAATTGTAGTGAAAACACTTTAATGTGAATAACTGTCTCAGTATTTTGACCTTGATCTAAAACATATTCATAATTAACAGTGTATCCTTTGATAACCTGATATGCTGAATGTGGAGGTGGTCTTTTACTTGAAAAATGTATCTAATAAACACGACACAAAAAAAGTATGAATGCAACATCATCTAATGAAGTAATGTGAGGTGATTAAATGTGGCATAATACCTCACCTTAAAACGTTAAAAGCCACACAAACTAGATTTAGGCAGACTGGTTCGGTTCTTTGTGCATACTGCTGCACATGTGAGCAGCATTGTTGGATGAAAACCTTTCCTTACACTGTATTGTACTTTCCAGAGTACATGTCGGTCGGTGTCCATGCATGTTGCCTTTCATTTGTGCATGTTCAGCTTTGGGTTGTGGGGAATTTACATGAATGCATTTGTCTGAATGTGTGTGTGTGTGTGTGTGTGTGTGTGTGTGTGTGTGTGTGTGTGTGTGTGTGTGTGTGTGTGTGTGTGTGTGTGTGTGTGTGTGTGTGTGTGTGTGTGTGTGTGTGTGGGCCTGAGGCAAACTGAAATGAAGCAACACTCAGTAGACACTGCCCCGGGCGAACCTAATATGGGCCTCCTTTGACACAAACACACACACGCGCCTAACACTGGCTTGATGCTGTGTTTCACATCCATTTCGTCAACTGGATACTACCACCCACCAGCACGCTGCATAGTGGGAGGTGAGACTTTATCAGAGCCAGCCTTCACTGCTGTACGATGGAACCGGGAGGATCTAAGGCTGTTACCTTGACAGTGTGGCGCTGAACAACAACTCCATCCAAAAAGCTATTTTTTTCAAACGTGCATGTATCGTTATGTAATTAAGCTACTGCAGTGCAGTAAAAGATGAGCCGTGTGCAGTTGTCTACCTGTCCGAACAAACCAACGGTGTCCCCAGGCAGGTAGCTAAGAGCCACACTGCAGTCTGACGATGCTGAGAGGAGGAGGAGGAGCCTATCATCATGCATGCACGTCTCCAGGTGAGTCACATGATCAAGGTGGGGGCGAAACTACGCAGCAGTTTTGGAAGATCTTCGTTCACTCGTTCATCTGGTTTGAGGCAGTGATTCTGAGGGGCAGAGGAGAAAAATAGGAGTCAATCTTTAGTTGGGCAAGGAGAACGTTTCCCTCTATGGATGGACAAAATCATGCATCTCATTTTATATTACTGTAAGACTGCAAAGCCATGAGTTACCGCTGCTTTGCCTGTCAAGCTTTCTGTTCTCTCACATCACATGAGCAGCTCACAGTAGCAGTAGCGGCAGATTCACCGCTCTCATTACTGCTGCTCAGCTTTTGTTCTCGACAGTAGATTTTTACCAGCTAAAATCACAAATGTCCCGGTGGCAATCCACCTTGATATCACAGGATGATGAGGGTGACTGAGAACCCAAGGACATTATGCCCGTCCACTTACACCAGAAAACATAGTTCTATTTGAGACCTTATATCTATTGGAGCCAGAGGTTTTTTTGGAGCCAGCCCCTAGTGGCCGCACAGTGGTATTGCACTCTAAGGCGCTTCTGCATTAGCTTCTCTTTTCAGCCTTGGAGCCCTCGTCAATTGTTATACAGAGCCGATGCAAATGCCGATAGAGGATTGAAAAGAAATATTTTGTATGCGATAGATGTCTACCTACAGCACGTGATGCTATATCGCTGAGCTTAAGTATATGTCCTTGGAAAGTGATCTGCATTCTCACCAGCTGAATATCCATGCAGAAGACTGAAATACAGGAAAACATACTGCAGAGTAGAGATAGTTAGCTCGATTGCTGGAACATGGAGGAGACTGTAAGATCAGCCTACTTTGACATGAGTTGGGTTTGGGTGAGGGTTGAGCTAATAGACGATACCATCACGATGGGAGTCTGGCATTGTGATAGCACAAAATAATGTAATGTTGGCTAATGATGTTCAAACTGGCCTTGGAAATGAGACCATGTTAACATTACTTCTGGAGGTTTTAAGCTACCTGGCTATACATGCTAATGTTTGCATATTACATTGAAGCGGGTAAAACACATTGTTGAATCAGTTTCTTACATATTTGCAAACTATGCAACATCCTTTCAGGGTGAGACCTGGGTCTGACCTCAGAAGTCCTGTCTGAGCACACAACCCTATATACTGAGCAATCATATTAGTCATCCAGCTGATTCCAAAGCACGATCCAAGCTTTGCCAAAGGACAGGATTTCTACCAGGGAACTGAGCTTGCCCAGCTTTATCAACTCTGCTACGTAAATACATACATCTCCATAAATTAAACTGGAAGCCAAATGAGACGTACCCCTCTGAATTCACCCCCTCTTATAAACTGTGACAGAACGTTGAGCTCCAAATATTGTGGCAATAATACCCGAGAGGGTGTTCCTTTACTACAATTATGAGCATGACAGTGAGGCAGCTCCGCCTCATGCCAATAGCTCAATCCAAGTCCCGTAATCAGAGTCAAAAAGTCAAAAGGTCTCGATGAGATATCAAAAACTCTTTAGTCACCAAATATATGTGAAGTTTTCGTGGGTTGAATGGAATCTCAGCGAACTTGGATGATAATTTGACCTTCATATTGAGTGATGATAACCTCTTTTAATGGATGTAGCAAAAAAAAACTGTTAAGGCAAATGTTTTTCAGCACAATTCCACACATTTTAGTGTGTATTCCTGTTAAAAATTAGGGACTGCAAAACTGCAAATGATAACACTCTCATTCATCAAATGGCCTTGAACATTTGAAAACAAAACAGCAAAGATGATGAGAGCATTAACTCTTCATGCTAATATATCAGGGGAGATTTCCTGAATGATTGACTGTCTCTGTTGTACACTGGAAAGCCACTGAGGCTTCAAAGTGACAGACAGTTCTTTCAGTTTCAGACTGAACAACATGTCTGATCTAATGGATATATCGGAGACTGCTCTTTCTATTACAGGCTGTCTCTTGATCTCTTTCCCCCCACTTTGGCTCTGTGTTCACCAATCTCCGTTACTTTCTCCGTCGCTGTCACTCTCTCCAGTACTTTACACAGTTCAGTATACACAGATGCCATGATGGAAGGAAAATAGCAGCTTTAGTTTGAATTAGTGCAGTCACAGTCCATGAGTGCCACAAAAACCTACCTCTATGTCCCACGTCTTGATCGTTCCCTCTCTATCAGCTGTGGCTAAATATTTTCCACAAGGACTGCCAGTCATCACGATGGATCCCAGATCCCTGTTGTGAGCTGTGAACTGTCCCACCAGACAGCTGTGTTGGATGCTCCAGAGCCTGACCACACCCGAACCACCACAGGACACCAAATCTGCACCACCTGATGGAAACGCAGAAATAAAAAGGTCTAAAATAACCACTGATATCTGTTACTGCAGACGTGTACGTGTGTCTGTGTGTGTGTGTGTGTTTTTTTTTTTTTTTTAAAGCAATGGTATACTGTAGCATCAATAACACACACATAAAAACAGCAGCATGCCAAGAGAAGGTGCAGTAAGTCAGTAAGAGTGGAAATATGGGGTTTAAATTGGGGTTTGATGTGAATGTAATCTTGAATATAAAAAAATGCCCTTCTTGTTGCATCATCTGAAGCACCTAAAACAGATCTACAACATCCTTTAAAAAGCATTTCCTGTTGAGCACTAGACTTGTAGTGGTGAACCACTACAAACCTTTTAAATTTGACGACATTTACAATCACTGATTGCCAGAGTTATATTCAGATTTATGCTTTGAGTTAATATGAAAGTGGGTGCAAGGTCATGACCAAGGCTGTTTTGATTTCCTCCTCTGAGAGGTTTTATAGTTATTCCTGGAAAATGAGTTGCGGAGACACACTGCTGTATTGACAAAAGCTCCAACTTAGACCTCGTCAATAGACCCACACACCTCATCGCCACAGCCAGTCTAAACGGCAGGCATTGAGGCCAGAGTCCAGGGGCTTTTTTTCCTCACCAAGTAAAATGACACCTACAGCTATCAGAATCAGCAACTACTACTAAATCAAAATGGATTTAAAAAGCCAAGCAACCGCAGGTATCGCTAAATTTAACAGAGAAGTAAAGATTAATTTCAGAGCTTGGGATGCTGCTTCTGAATTGTGGAGGAAAATTGGAAAACATCATCAAACGATTATTGATGTGTAGATACTGCACAGTATCTTAATAATGTCTACACAAAACACACACAAAGCAATGTGTATCTGTTTACTTGCAACTGTGCCTTTTACCATCAACAACAAAGCTGTACATACAATGTAATAAAAAAAAGGCTTTTGATTGCAACTCCTACAGCTTTCTAAAGTAACTTTGCTGTTTGCCTCAACTCACAGCTTTGCAGGCTGCCACGCAACACTATTTATACAGGAAGGATATACGGTATGTTTAAATGGGCTTTAGCCTGCCAAAAAAATAATAATAATAATAAAAGGCACCTGATTTTATCCTTCTAAGAAAACTGCCACATTTGTTTGGCAAGAGGGCATTCATTTTGTAAACAGCATTATTGAAGTCAAAATACAGAATTTATTTGGGTAAATGCAATCACTACTGTTATTTTGGGAAAGCTCCTGAGGCAACACTGCTTAACATTGTGATTGAAACATCACGCAGTCTCCCATGTCTTTCAGAAATTACAGATAACACGCACTATAAGTAGAATAAGGATCACACATTTGTTCTGTGTTTTTATTAGATTTCACCTGCAGCTGCGGTCACAGATGTGCGTCCTGGTATAAAGAACAGTCTGGTGATGGCAGCGCAGTTTTCCGAGTCCTCTTTGCCATTCAAACCAAGTTGATAACAGAGGAAATGACCCAGCATGTCAGAGTTGAGCCAAATATTGAAGGAGAAAGACAGAATAATTATTGGGAGACAGATAAAAGGCAGAGGAACAAATCAAATGTGAAATTACTGAGAAAAACATGAACGCTATTTATCTTGGTTTAAAGACGTAGAATGAATTAAACGACCAGAGTTAAGTTTTGAAATTATTTGCAAAAGCGAGACCTTGCAGCTTTTTGTAGTTGTCAGGTCCAGCTCGTGACCGCAGTTTCCTCAAAGCTTTTTCTGTGCTGCTGCTCCACACAACGATCTCTCCATCGTAGCTTCCTGCACACGTCAAAAGTGACACAAAACAAAAAAGTCCCAACTGATCAGAAACCAGTCGGCAGTCGGTTTTATGTCAACAATTTCACTGCAAATGCTTTATGAGCTTTCATATTTAGAGTCCCAACAGAGAGAAGAAAGCATCATATTCTCAAAAGCAATATGAACAATCGACAGAAAAAACTTTTTGTCAACACAAAGGCTTTTACTTTCCTCATGCTGCTGAATCATGCAAGCCAGCCACTAAAATACTTTAAAGATAATAATGCTCAACATCTGTCCCCAGCTACCATCTGCGCCTCCACTCAACCCTTAACTTTCACCTCAACAGAGTGCTTTTCAAGTAATCTACATTATATGTAGGAAAGTGTGTGTGTGTGTGTGTGTGTGTGTGTGTGTGTGTGTGTGTGTGTGTGTGTGTGTGTGTGTGTGTGTGTGTGTGTGTGTGTGTGTGTGTGTGTGTGTGTGTGTGTGTGTGTGTGTGTGTCTGTTTATCAGATACGGCAGGAATCTCATCAGGTGGTTCGACAGTCGAACAGCAGGAGTTAATGAGATGTGTGAAGAGTGTGTTGGCGACGGGGGGTGAGTGTGTGTGAGCAATAGGAGGTATAAAGTTTATGAGAGTGTGGGTCGCCTGCATTATTCATGCAGCCCAGGGCCAGCTTCTGTATTTCAAGCGACTTTTATCATGTCCTGTGTGTGTGTGTGTGTGTGTGTGTGTGTGTGTGTGTGTGTGTGTGTGTGTGTGTGTGTGTGTGTGTGTGTGTGTGTGTGTGTGCGTGTGCGTGTGCGTGTGCGTGTGTTTTCACGACTGAGGGACAGAGGGACTGAGAGAGTGTAGATAACGGCATCATCTACACAATGCTGAGCTGATGCAGATGGCTTTATCACCATCATTAACTTTCAAAGGTGCTCTGATGCACTAAGCTCGGGAAATGTTCACGACACTCAATACAGTAGACACCACAGTGCATATTCCTAAATACAGGGTGATATAAGAAATACAAACAAAAACTGAAATGCAGGAGTCTGACATAAATGTATCATTGCCCCACTATAACACTGTAGTACATTTAAAAACAGGATAAAAATTGATGCTGCAGAACCAGAGATAATCTTTTTTTTTTTTTTTTTTTATTCCGCACTTTCTTCTTTTTTTTTATCGATCACAAAAACAAAAAAAAACATGTTTATATTCAGGTAAAATAACCAAATAAAGCCGGCAGATATGTTGGTGGATGAAGCATTCAAGTGCTACAGTTAGAGGAGGCGCAGAACGGCCGTGTGTGATATAAGGCAACACTACCACGTTGAAACTTGTGGACTACACAAGTCCCAACATGTAAGAGCAGTATTTGTCAGTGTACTAAGGGAAGTACAGTATGTCATTCTGAACACAGCACAAGATTTGGATGTGTTCTGCCAGTAGTAGCTGATGCAGCCTCAAGCCTACAGAGGTCTGGTAAGATCACCTCTGACTCCACACCCCCACATCCATTTTTCAACTTGCAGTCGTCAGTCCCAACTGGCACCGATTCTTCATCAATAACAACAACTGACATCACTCGACCTAATTTATTAGATTTCATGCTGCGTCCTCTGGAGCCACTAAAGGCTTTATGCAACCCCCCACACACACACACACACACTCCCACACATGTAGTAATACTTCCCAACAAATACATATACAAAAAAAAATGTCACTGCTGTCATTAAGTATTTGGATTTCTGCACATGAATTTCCATTTGTAAAACATTTTCGCCATCCATCAGAGTTTAGAGGAGCTGGTCCTCGGCCGCTCGGGAAGGTGTTCAGCCACAGAGGATTAAGGGATCCGAGAAAAGAAGGCAAAGTGAAAACGGGGCGGGGGTTGGTGGTGGTGGTGGTGGTGGGGGAGGGGGGTTGTGACTGAAGGAGGTACAGCGGACCCCTGTGTACATGAACCCTGCTGTGTGTGTGTCTGCATGCGTGTGTGTGTGTGTGTGTGTGTGTGTGTGTGTGTGTGTGTGTGTGTGTGTGTGTGTGTGTGTGTGTGTGTGTGTGTGTGTTTGACGGTGTCTGTGTGTGAGAAGTCAAGCGGAACCTATAAGACTCTGAATATGGATGAGGCTTCAGTCCCACGTCAGCCAAATGTTCCTTCTGCAGCTTGATTCAAGTTGAGACACAAACAAACAGATGCATGTACACACACGCGCGCGCACGCACACACACATACACACACACACACACACACACACACACACACACACACACTCCTGAGTATGTGTGAGTCCAAACAGAACTTTAAATTGACTTTTGTCACTAGTGGCCATGATGCCACCACTGCTCTCACTTGGCAGCACGCACGCTTTGATGTGAAAACAGCATTACTCTCTGCGACCCTGAAGAAATGCGCTGCCAGCTGAAACTAATGCGTCATCGCTTTTAGATGCCGTCTTTGCGCTCGGTGGATTGGTGGAAGAAAGAACTTGCAAAAGCAGTTAATATAGAAAATACCACACAGATAGTTCACATGCACCTTTTACTTCAGTGTGCGAGCAGACAAGTGTGGAAATGCAGGAAATAAGCAGGTGAATGTGAGTCACCCTTTTTTCAAATATGCCCAAAGGCCAGGGGAACAGAGCAATAGACAGGATATTAAAGTGTAGGAGGAATTTATGAGTGAATTACGTCATTTTATGATTTTTTTTTTTTTTATTTTTTTTTTGGGGGGGGGGGCATGACATTAGATGATTTGGGTATATGAGTACCTGTGATGACAGAAAACTGCATTTTTGATCCACACAAAGCATTCCTCCAGACGTTGCTTTAATGTTTTGTCTTCCTAAAATATTTGCATTATACCTTATTAAATAAATGTATGAGGTTAATCATTTGCATGCAGCACACCTCTGGAGGCATCAATATTGTAAAGCCATTGGCTGAGTGACAGCAGGTTATGAACAAATAGAAATCACAGATAAAGAGGGATTTCTTGCAAACCATCTGCTGGCAAAATATCCAATCATAGCTTTTATTTTGTCAGTTTCTTACACCAGCGTTTAACAAAAGGAGTCATTGATTTGGTTTAGGAAAAGAAAAATGCAGCCACAGAGTGATTTTTTTAAATGAATACACTTGCAAAAACACCACCACATATACAATCTTGGTTTTCTAACATATCCAAAGTCCCACCCTGCAATAGCACAACACACATTCACACACACACACACACACACACACACACACACACACACACACACACACACACACACACACACACACACACACACACACACACACACACACACACACACACACACATATGCATGAAAGACAGAAGGTACTCTGTCTCACTCCCACTGAGAGAGTCCTAATAAACATAATTTAAATTGAGCATTTGGATTAAATTGGGAGGAGGAGGGTGGAGTGTGGGGCTGGTTGCCTTTGTGTGCCTGTCTGTGTGTGTGTGTGTGTGTGTGTGTGTGTGTGTGTGTGTGTGTGTGTGTGTGTGTGTGTGTGTGTGTGTGTGTGTGTGTGTGTGTGCGTGCGTGCGGGCGTGCGTGCGTGCGTGCGTGCGTGCGTGCGTGCGTGCGTGTGTGTGTGTGTGTGAAGGCAATGCAGCAGGTTAAACTATGAGATGAGGTAAAAAATAAACAGAAGTGAACGAGAAGTGTAAGAGACTCAGGGGAAAAAAAGAGCAAGCAGGCAGAGAGAGGAGCTGAACACACCGACAAAGAAAATGCGTAGCGAACTTTGAAGAAGTTCCCAAGTTCCCAAATAAGCTCTTGAATTGTGTTTTTGTTCCAGCTCCAACTATTCATTTCCTTCCAAATCATTTCTCCCTCCGGCTTCAAGAACAACCCTCTTATCTACCTTTCCACCTCCAGCCCTCGCTTTATCTGTCTCAATACTTATCTCTGGGGGTTGATCTATCTCAGAGGGCCAGAGAAGGTCTGCACTTTATGTCCACTCTGACTGGTAAACTGAAACTGAACTTTCAATGTGTGAGCCAAACTGATACCCCACAAACTGAGGACCATAGTGGGGCAAATTGGGTGCAGAGTGTTTGTAGTTTGATGGTTATAGAAGTAGACCAATGACTGGAGAATTGCCAGTTCAATCCCCCGGGCAGAAAAATGGAAGAATGTGATGAGTACTCAGGGGCCTTGCTGGTATCTCAAAGTATGCTGTCCTCATACTGAAGTGCCACAACAGACTTGGTAATTCTGGTTATCTTGTTAGGACACAGGTTGTTTTTCATGTAACCAACAAGTTATTTGTTTCTTGGTGAAAAGAAAAAAACAACAACAAAACAATCACACGCACAAACTTTGGATATGAGTTCCAAAGTTTGTATGAACTCACAGAAGTGGACAAAAGGCAATAGAGTGATAGGAAAAACAAGACAAAGCTCCTCGTCTCCTCTTCCATTTGCCAGAGGCGCCCAGTGTCTCTGCATTTCAATAAGGGCTGGTGTGATTTTAAGACTGATTTAATATATGTATATGTGCACATCATTTTCATTTCACACCGCTGAGTCCATGCACGGATCAGCTGGTGGATCACCTTGATTGTAACTCTAAATAAACTTTGCTATGTGCCATTTTATTAGCTCATTTTTTATTTTTATTTTTTATGTTTTCTGGAACAACACTGCTAAAATAAGGAAAATATTCTAAATCAGAAGTTGTTCCTCTAAGCTCTCTTTGGGTAATGCTCAGTGTTGTAGTTGTATTACCTCACACACACACACACACACACACACACACACACACACACACACACACACACACACACACACACACACACACACACACACACACACACACACACACACACACACAGAAAAAGAAATGAAAATTAGAAAAGTATGCGTTTCTGACCCTTTATTGGGAATAAATTGATCTTATTTGATGGATTCAGCACAATCTGCATTGCCGTGCGGTTTTTACTCTATACTGTACACACTTCCTGACCTTTACAATTTATTTTCCCTTAATACAGCTCTAATTAAGTATTTAATTAGGATGAAACTTGCAAATTAACAGTTTCTCACATTTTAAAGGTTTTGATCTGGTGGAGGCGAATGCCAGCTCACAATACAGGAACACACACGAGAAGTTTCTAATTCAGTCTCAGTTCTCTTGTCCTGCATTTTTATTTACTTATATTGCCTAGTTGTACAGTATTTATAATATGAATATTGTTTGACATTAAACTTTTTTTAGTTAAGTTTTAAGTTGTAATACAAAACCATAGATGCAGTTGTGCACAGTTGTACTTTTCATTGTGGATTCTGAAATAAATTAAGAGCACTTTCTTCCCACGTGTGCAGACACAGAAAAAAACACAGAGCTATTTCCAGCTGAGGGAGAAGTGTGGGGCTCGAGTCCTTTGATAACAACACCACTTACTTTAATCAGCAGATAACTGCTCCCAGTTATTTTTCATTTCATTAAAGTTTTATTTTTTCTAAGATTTATTTTCATCTCCTTGCCTTTCTTTCCCTCTTTCCATCTCTCCCTTTCTTCTGCACAAACCCTTGTTCTTAATATAAGTTGCAAAAGTGTAATTCAAAGAAAAAGGAGAACACAAAACTACAGGCATACGCACTGTTATGAAACTCTGCAGACTTCTGTGTCGAGTACACACGATGTTGGTTTGGCAATGCCTGTTTTTCTGAAGCGTTCTTGTTCTTCTGTAATTTCAGTCAAATAAATCGACATTAGAAACACTTGTGGACACAAACACACACCTGTGACTAGGGTCTGGGGAGGCTGGAACGCAGCGCAGAGGACATCGCCGCGATGTTGAGCGCCTCCTTTCCACTCGGAGGGCTCAACGGAAGACTGCGAGAAGGAATGCAGACGGAACACTGTCAACAACCTGCAGAGAGAAAGAGGTGGTAGAAAGGTGTGTAAGAAGGTGTCACATGTACGAATCTATTAGGATTTCTGTTGATCTGGTTTGTTAATCTGGAATGCGTGATAATGTTACACGTTAATTATATCCTTGTTACCAGTAGTACGGTTGCCAGGTAGCAGTCGTAGCAGCAGCAGAGGTAGTGTTGGAGTAGTAGGAGTAGCAAGTGGTGGTTGTAATAGGAGTTGTAGTACTTGTGGCAGTAGCAGAAATAGTAAAAGTAGTAGCAGTAGCATGTGCTGTAACTGTAGTCGTGACAACAGTATCAGCAGCAGTAAAAAGAGCAGAAAAAGTAGGAGAATAAGATGCGACCGAAAGGTTCATGGGGTTGCGCAAGACCTTAGTGCAGCACAGTGATGCTGATGGAGCAGGGGAAGCAAATACTTTCTGAGAAGGTATCCCAAGTTACGTCGCTTGGTCAACATCAGCCCCTGAGTTACATACGTTTTTGTGACCACTGGTCCAGATGCATTTTTGGTTTCAACATGAACCTGAAACTTGAGCAGGGAGTGCTCATCAAATTTTGTGTCCAACTCAGGAAATTAGCAGCGAAGACCCTTGAAATGCTTCAGAAACGCGACAGCGATGAAGCAATGAGCCAGGAGAGGAGTTTGAGTGGCACTCGTGTTTCAAGAGAGACAGAACGTCATTGTTCAAGAAGAAGGTGCATCAGGTCGAGGGGCACTACCCGCTGGGTTTTCTTTGACATCCGCAGAGTTGTGCATTGTGAATTTTTCAAACAGACTGTCAACACAGATTTCTACTGTGATTCTCTGAGGTGTCGGAGGGAAAATATTTGGTGCAGGCGACCTGAACTGTGAACCAATGGTACTTTGGTTCTCCGACATGGCGACGCGCCCGCTCACAGCATGTTGAAGGGAGTTTTTCTCACCTGGAACAACATCATCGCTCCTCACACACTGGATTTGGCTCTGTGACTTCTTTCAGTTCCCCAAAAAGAAATTCAATCTGAATAGTTTTGACAGTGTGGAGGAGATCCAGCGTGAATTGCAGATGGTGCTTGATGTGCTTACAGAACGGGGCTTCCAGGGAGCGTTCCAAGCGTGGCAGGAGCGCCACGCTACGCATCACGTGAGTGTAGTTGATCTCGAGGTTGATACAGTCGCAGTCTCTAAACTTTTTGATCGCACCTTGTACAATGTGCATATTACAAAAGTTTCAATTTAAACCAGGACTATTGACGTTCAGATTTTCCATTTCAAAGGATTGGGTCGTATTTTCTCACATTTGGGACCAAATACGATTATTATGAGAAGAGAATAGAAAAATAATAATCAAATATTTACAACATAAACTGTATTTTCCCTGCAACACGTTCAAACTTTGCTTTACACCTGCGATGCATCGAGGCAGCATTTGTAATTTGTAACACGGAAGCTGTTCCTTTACACGGTGCTACAGGGGATGTCATGAATATGCAACATTTTAATATTCATCATCTCACGAGGGCTTTTAGCACACCTGCAATGACTTCTACTTCTTTAATCTTTTTGTTCTATTGTATCACAGCACTTTTGCTTTTTATTGTTGTGCTGCAGGTACTCTATATAAACTGAAATAATGAGGAGTACGTCTATCAGTGGGGTGTGGATATTTTGACCTGCATGAGGTTGTTTGAACAGCAGAAGGAAAAAGGTCTTTGAATTAGATGCCATGCGGCACGGTACTATATGGATTAAACTGTGGTCTAGGTTGATGTGAAGAAACAGGAAATGATATGAGTGATGAAAGTCGTAACGGCACTATTTTATTTTACTGCTGCTGATCTGTCATCTATGTTCTCTTTACCACTGTGACACCCCAGAGAGTAAGAAAGTGCAAGTGTGTGTGTGTGTGTGTGTGTGTGTGTGTGTGTGTGTGTGTGTGTGTGTGTGTGTGTGTGTGTGTGTGTGTGTGTGTGTGTGTGTGTGTGCGTGTGCGTGTGCGTGCATGGAGATGAGAACGACAGAAAGGGAGGGAGTCATATAACTTGATGATAGCACACTGCTGAGTTCAGCTCACTGGGTGTGAAATGATGATGATGGTGATGATGATGATGAAGAGCAGATGTGATGTGGGTATACAACGAGCACACACACAAAGTAGTGATAGTAAAGCGAATGTGAGCGCCCTGGAGCGTTCTGACTTGTTAGGGTCCAGATGTCTGGTTGGCTCGGAGTTGTTGGCAGGCAGACAGAGCAGGAAAGGACAGACAGACACGCGCGCGCGCACACACACACACACACACACACACACACACACACACACACACACACACACACACACACACACACACACACACACACACACACACACACACACACACACACACACACACACACACACATTTTTACCTCTTACCTTGCGAGGACACTCAAGCACCTTGTGCTAACCTAAACCTCACGTACCCTTAACCCTAAAATCAAGTCGTACCTTTAAAACAGCCCTTTGAAAGTGAGGACCGGACAAATCGTCCACATTTTCCACAAATGTCCTCGCTTCCGAGGTCTAAAAAGGAAAATTGCTCTTCACAAATGTAAACGTCAGCTTGGCACACATCAACTGAGGGAGGTTACGTGACAAGCCATGGGACGAACGTCACTCGACGGAGCTCATGAGATATGTGGTTTTTGTGTTTTGTGTGTTTGCGTGTTGTTGTTCCGAACAGTAACCACATGCTTTTCCAAATGTTTTTGTTGTTCTAAAGCACATTGTTTTTGACGCATTGTGAGTTAACGCCATGACACTGACACACTGCCCTCTAAGGTACTTGCAGATGTATTACACACTTTTACCATAATATCGGGTTGAGTTTTTCAGCATTTACTGTCGGGCTCAATATTTGAATGAGCGAAACAAAAGATCCACACCGGAAGTCATGAATAGAATAAAAATAAATAAATACACAGCTAGTACCTTTCCCATCCCATCACAAGTATGCTCCTCTTCAGCAACAAGACCTGAGAGATGTCCACAGCCCGACCCAGGCCGGCGTTCATTCTGTGGAGGCAGCGGCCGTTGAAGTCCCACACCTGAGACACAACCCAAATGACACTTAAAGGCGATACCACAACACTAAATGTGCTTAAAAGCTTTTTTGCCTTTTTTTATGCTTTCGTAACATCAAAGTTTAATTTTCTTGTCAGGAAAATATACTTTTTGTCTTTTCAAAGGGTATTGAAAAATGTGTGAAAAAAACATTGGGCTTTGGTCACCATTGAGCAGTTGAGCTACTATCCTGCCGTTTATTCATCTACGATGACAGCTCAGGCAATATTTCCCATTGTCTGTCCAATTTTACAAGATGACGCAGTTTGTGTCTGTGTTTGTGGCATTTAACAAAGAAACACTGATTGGCTCAATGGGGATGCTGTAATTAAAAGGTCAAAATTTCACATTCTGAATGGGCCTAACTGCTACACAATGGGTTCAATGTTGATGAAAATTGGAGAGACGGTGCATCTTGTTACTAATTGGCCCAAGGGGTGCCTGCTTCTTCTGCTGAGGATGGCTTTTGCAGTTGTTCTAAATGGCAGTGTGAGCATATCTGACGCTGCTTGCACATTCACAGGACGCACATGGCTGCATTCTCACAAGGACTCATGGGGTTAGAGAGCTGATGTGGTTGATTATATTGATTACAAAATGCATAATTATTGTATTTATCTGTTGAGAAGAACTCCAGTAAGCTTAGAGTTATTATGCGGCGCTTTAATCTGTGAAACAGGAGTCACAGAACACCACATGTTTTAAATACCAATCAAATTTGAAACTGAAAATACGAAGCACGATTCTGCCCACAGAGGACACACATGCCGGCAGTGCACATGTACAAAGACTGAAATACAGAAACAATGAGATAGAAATGTGGGATCTATTAATGATGTACAAAAATATATATTAGATTTTTGTAATATACATTAAAAATATATATATATTTGAGTCAGTGTATATGTGTCATGTGTGTGTTGAGGGGTATGCAAGAAAAAGGAGTGGGTGATATGAATAAAATTATCACAATATTGATATGTATCACGAGTGTGGCATTTTGGCCATCGTTATCTTGGTTTTTCAGAGCCAGAAGTGACCATACTTGGACGAGAAATGAGGGTTGGTTGGACTGAGAACCCGATGACACTACTCCCACCTGCCAATACCTGGCTGCATCCCATGCTTGTCATTCAAATCAGGCTCCGAAATACAGCATATCTCTCTTTGAGGCCTAATAGCTAATGAATGATGTACGTATTTTCAGAAGGACAACCAAAAAACTGATCAGAAGGAGTGAAATTAGTTGATGACACCATAATGACTTGTGGAAAAAAAAAATTTGACTTTGTATTTTAGAGTTTTTTTGGAGCCAGCCCCCAGTGGCCCTCGGTGGTATTGCACTTTAAGGCAGTATCACATTGGCTTCACTTTTCAGACCTGGAAGCGGCGCCCATTTTTATGTACAGAAAACAGTTAATAGAAAAAAAAAAAATTAAAAAATAAGGAACCAAGTATATTTGTAATAAAATAATCCAGTAAAATAAAAATAAAAATAATACCTGAAAAAAAATCTAAGTGCTTCACCACGCTGATGCGTAAACCATATAAAGATTTAACACTGCTATAAAGAAATCCTGGTCCATGACAGCAACATTGCAGCCAGAGATATTAACAAAATACACATAGGATAGCTCCAGGGTGTGGCTAAATCTAATGCCAAAAGCCATATTGTCTCGCAGGATGGAGGTCATCTTCAAAATTCTTAAGAGTGTTTTCTAAAAGTCTGCTGCTTCACCTCCCTTTTTACAGGTATTCCCTCTATTTTTACTATCCAGTTCAGAGTTTGAGTCTCTGCGGGTACCGGCCCGCAGCTATATGATTCATAACTGAACAAATGTTTGCGTGCGTGCCTGTCCACCTACTTTGACCTCTCCGTCAGTGGCCGCAGTAAACAGCCGGGTCTGCGTACCATCCAGGGCGATGGTGGAGATCTCGGCGTTACCGTGGCAACGGTGGAACTGCTTGACCTTTTGGCCCGTGTCAGCCTGCCAGCAGATCACTGAGGAGGCAGAGTCACTGCTGACTACCTGCAGTGAGAGAGAGGGGGACAGAGAGAGAGAGAGAGGAGATATCAATCATCCGGAGTTTGATCTATTTTAAGCTACGAGAAAGACAGATCGCACTGATGTATTCTTTAATGACTCTCACATAACCAAACCACTCTCCGCGCTTGAGCGTTAAGCCACCACTGAAGAAAATACGCAACTAATGTGGCTGTCAAGTGGGAACAAAAGCAGAAAAAAAAAATCAAAAGTGGATGCACTTTAAAATGAAAGATGTTCATAATGGACGCATTAGCTCTTTTTATGCCTCTGCTCTGGCAGCAACTGTTGGCAGAGGAATTCTGTCTTCAGGTTGTCCCTCCATCCCATTCACCAGGATACCATATCTCAGGACCGCCTGGAAGGAATGTCTTCAAATGGGGCACAAACGTTCACTTGTACTCAAGGATGAACTGATTCAAATTTGGTGATCAAAGATCAAAATTCAAGGTCACTGTGATGTCATAAAACATGTTTGTGGCCAAAACTCAAGAAGCCATATGTTCATAATGAGAATATTTCACACAAATGTCTAATAGGATCAAATGATTCTGTAAGGACATTTTCTATCCAAAAGGTCAAAGGTAACCTGTACTGTGACGTTATAATATTCTCCAAAAACACTTTTATGACCTTTATTCGAGGCCATAACTCAGGAACAGAAGGGGACCATATTTCACATTTGATTAGTTGCTGGTTGTAGAAATCTTTTGTGTTGTCACGATTCAAGATGTGTGTGAAGCATCTACGTTGTATAATTTATAGCTTCTTTGCAGCAACATCCATATTTGAAGAATTGTCAACTGTCACGGCTGCAACTTTGTGTTCCATCTTAATCAGCATTATTGGCAAAGCATGTGAACACGTAGAGGCAAGTTGACTTTGAATTTTCGATTTACACACTTATACAGAAGACATACAGCACAACAAAGCTCCCAAACTCAAATCAGATCAGTTTTATTTAAATATCCCTTCACAAATAACTAATCATCCGAATATAGAAAATAATAAACAAATTTCAGAGAACCATTTCATATACGCACCTGTCTGAACAGACTGTTGTACAGCACGCAGGTAACGGGATGTTCGTGGCTGCCGGTCCTCCTCTCGTCTTTGACGGTCTCCAGCAGGAGAAGCAGGCTGTTGAATGAAAGCAGGAGATGTTGATGCTCCTCCTGGAGAAACATGAGTGTGTGCGTGTCCTCCTGCGTCTTTGGGAAAACACCAGCCAAACGGTGTACACACAGCTGACTGGACAAGTCCCATAGACAGAGCACCTGGAGAGATGATAGAGAGATGGGCTTTTAGCGTGTAGGTGTTTAAGGGCAGATGAGAGCATGAATAACCACATGCAGTAAAAAAAACAACAACAAAAAAACAATTAGTGCCACAATAATTTATGGGTCAATATCATAGCTACCAGACAATACAGTCACTGCCAAGAGGAATCGCTTTGTGCTGCAAGTTAGTGGCACTTAATAGTTCACAAGAACTCCGCCATATTCCTTTACGGCACAAAACAAGATGACTGCCGCTGATCCAGGAACTCTTTCAGAGAAAACTGAACTAAAGCCTTCAGAGTTTCTTGCAATGGCAGATGGTGTTTGAGTAGAAGACAGATGGAACATAAATCACTTCTAAAATATTCATTCTCTTCAGAAAAGCCCAAGAGGAGGCAAACATGCATAAGGCTGCAACAGGGAGAGGAAAAGCAGCACAAGCACCAACGTCCTCCTTGCATCAGAAAGAAGAAAGCAAATGTAGTCTGTATTTTGAGAAACGCCGGCTCTTTCCATGGTAACACCGTGAAACATCACAACCTCCTCCCTCTAGCAAGGGATCACAATTATTATTAAAATTACAGGGCCTCTTCATCTCCACACTATCTGCACACAAACAGATGCTCCTACTGTACCTTATCTTTAGAGAAGCTGAGCAGTTGTTGCTTGGTCTGCATGAAGAGAACCGCAGTGACGGGGCTCGCGTGGCCACTGAGTGTGCACACTGGCTCAGAGGTCACGTAAGGGTTCCACAGCAAGACCTGATGATCCAAACCTGCTGTGGCTACAACAAATCATTGTCTCCAATTAGCATAAGTGCTGAAGGCAATTATCTACAGGAAACCATACTGTTTTTAGCCCCTCCACCCCCAACCAATTCAGTGTTCAATGAGGCATTTGTCAGTTTGGATGGGCTAATGTTAGCACATTTAGTTTGATTGATTGAAACTGGAAAACCCATTCACATTCTGAGAATTATTTTTAACCGAGCGCTATGGTACATTACACGTATAATGCATATAGCGCACCTTCATTTTTCCCGTTGAAGTTATTGTTATCGTTATCATTCTTTAATACAAAGGCCTGAGGATAGACGGTGTTTGTAATTTCGGGCTGGATAAATAAGTCTGACTTTGAAATGACAAGTTGAAGGTGAGCCAACATTAGGAAGACAAATTTGCCCCCACCAATCAGACTCAGTCCATAGTGGTGGTCAACATCCCACACGCCCCTCTTTGTGAAGCAGGAAGTGACTAGTAGACCCCTGCTTTCCTTTTCCCTCCAGCCAATCACCATGCTGCTCTGTGGTCTGGTGCTGCACGACACAAAGGCGTCGAGTGAGCCCAGGTAACGCACTGCAGGAGACAAGAGAGAGTCACAAAGTGAGAGGAAATTAGGCGTTATAAACTACATCGAGTAAATAGTGAGTTACACTAAGAAAGAACGAGCGTGCTCATGATGTCAAGTCAATTTGAAACTGGATGTGAAGAATGTAGAATAAAAACAGACAATCAAATAAACAATTAAGAGACAATTAAAGCTTTGTGTCTGTGTTTGATGTCATTTTCTTATATTGATGTTTGCTCTGGTAAAAACTTATGGTATTTGACTGTAAATCTCTGCTTCGGCATCAGGCCCTCATGAGACAGCTACACAACAGGCCGCACTGAACAAAACAAAACAATGCAATATTTATGTTTCAGAATAAACTACAACTGACTTGTAACTCTTTTTTTGGGGTGTGTTTCCGTGTTTTGAAACATCCCAGGACACCCTTTATGTCTTGGAGAAATAGACTCGGGTATTACAGAGAGCAATAGGTTTATTACAGTATCTACAAACTCACTTTAAGAGTAGAAATAAAATAAAAATCAGAAATGAGGACCGATGGCTTCCAAACAGCCCCTCTCTGTGGACCAACAGTGCAACACAAGTTACTGGCAGAGGGACGAAATGAGTTTTAACCTCAACAAATTCGATGTAAAACAACTTGACAACATATTTTGATGATGACACGCTGCTCATTTCATGTCACGTCTCCCCACTGATGGCAAAAAAGCTTTCACAAGTCTAAAGGGTAAACACTGTCTGAGACGGCCGTGCTAAATGTGCAGTGACCGCAGCCTCTCTAAATCAACCAATCCAGCCCAGCGTGGAATTGGGCGGGTTTGATTTGCTCACTGGTATTACGAAAAATGTAATAGATCTTGCATCACCATCTATCTCAATTAACACTTTGATTGAGAACAGCTGAATTGGAGGCCACGTGTCTCCATTAGAAGCTGCTTAGCTTTCAAAGACTGCACAAATAAGGGCCGGTTGTGAGATGGCATGTGACAGTCTTAGGTCAAAGATCGACTGCACAGCCAGGGCAAATAATTATGTCTGATTGCGTGCCGTGCATCGCATCTTTTCTCCACTCCATGAATTAACAGATCAGTGGATTTTCAGACAGTGTCGCATGACTCACTTTTGAGCAATGAGGCTCGTTCATTGACACACGCAAATCAAACTATTTGTGATGGAGATACAGACGCATGACATGTGCTTTAAAACTCTTTAGCTGCTATAATCTTGCACTTTCACTGCTGAGTTTAGTATTCAAATAGAAACAGCAAGAGTTTCTGCAGGTCTACATCAAAGGGAACCTCTTTTTTTTTTTTCTGCAATTAATCGCTGCACACTGGGAGATTTTATGTCACCGACACGCTGACGTTCAGCCTCAATGCTCTTTTTTTTTTATGTCTTTGGTCAAAACATTATGAGGACGTGTTCATGTCTTTCTCGCTCACAAACACATGCTGCCTACACATCTCCTTCCTTGTCCTTGCGGGTCTGTGTCCATCCCAATTTCCTCCTAATTTCCTCTCAATTTCCCTTTCTGTTCCACCCCCCTCCCCCCGTGCCCCCCCCCCCCCTGCAATCCCCCCACCCCACCCTCTCTCTGGTGGCCCGTGAGCCCGGAGGTTTTGGAGGTCTGGATAACCAGCCATGTCTAATGGTACACAGCCCACTCATACTGCAGGGTGGGAAACTTCAAAAGAACAGCACCAGCACCCCAGAGGTATGCAAACACACATATATGCTCACACAGGCTCCCTCCTCTCCTTTCTCATACTCTGAAAACACCACACACACACACACACACACACACACACACACACACACACACACACACACACACACACACACACACACACACACACACACACACACACACACACACACACACACACACACACACACACACACACACACACACACACACACAACAAGCCTTTAAACTCGCTCTTGCACACAGCTTGTAAAATTTCATTTCACCAACGCTTTGAATGGTTTGCCATTGTCTCCTCTGTTTCCCCCTTTTTGTTGTTATTCTTTGTTTTCCCATTCTAAGTGCTTATTTATATGTACTTTATTCTTCTTTTCCCTTTTATCAGGATCCCTTCTTTTCAGCCAAGCTAGTCTCAGAGCATTGCTTCTTCTGAATCCTTATCAAACAGCCCAATAACTCTTCAGAGACGCTATCCGAATGATGCAACCGAGATAAAACTAAGCGACCTCTTTCTTACCCACGCTGAGCTGAAGTGGGGAATCTCAGCGGGACCAGACCTCCAGTCTGTGACTTTTTGCCCAGTCAAAAGTCTGACTGTGAGGTGGATGACTCAGGACTCATTGTGTGTGTCAGTGGCCGAGGACCCACCCAACCATTTGCATGGTGTTGCATAAGCTGTTATTATGTTATTATAGTGATAGGAAAGTAGTGAGCAAGCAAGTCAGTGGCTCTCTTCTCTCAGGTGTCAAGGTGAACGTGTGTGTGTGTGTGTGTGTGTGTGTGTGTGTGTGTGTGTGTGTGTGTGTGTGTGTGTGTGTGTGTGTGTGTGTGTGTGTGTGTGTGTGTGTGTGTGTGTGTGTGTGTGTGTGTGTGTGTGTGTGTGTGTGTGTGTGTGTGTTTTCTCTCTCTCTCTTTCTCTCTCTCATCTAAACCACTGATTTTGTATTCCTGCTTTCATTCCATCCCACTAATGACAACCATTGCAGTCAGAGACAGGAATGACAGGACAGCAGGATTTGGGCTCCCAGTTACTGACATGAAATTTCAATGATTTCAAATAACAGCAGTCAGGGCAATTTAGCTTCTGGTTATTTCATTGGAACACGTCTACTCTTGTAGGCTCTTCCAGCTGTGTCCTTCACTTGCCTATAATACGAAATAGTAAATGTACAAACAGAGAAGTTTGCATTGAGACAATAAAGGAAAACAATGATGAAGATATGCACTTGTACAAGAACATTAGGCTTTCACCAAAGAGAGACTTAAAGAGAGGTTTGTTTCGATGTTTTTGTCAGTGTGTGTCTTTCCTACCTTTTCTAACCCAGGCAGGCGCGTGTGCTTTGTGTGTCACAGTGGAACAGGAGCGATGTTTGCCTTTGACCAGCTCATCCCATAAGATGATGTCTGCTGAGTCAGAGTCCAACCTCAGACCGAGCCTCTCAAACAGAGAGATCTGGGCTGAGGTAAAATATAAAGCACTGACCTGAGAAAAGACACACACACACACACACACACACACACACACACACACACACACACACACACACACACACACACACACACACACACACACACACACACACACACACACACACACACACACACACACACACACACACACACACACACACACACACACACACACAGAGTTGTAAAACAATGGACCAAAAATAACTGAAAGTGGTCTGCCGCTCTCCTCCTTCTCCTCCCTTTTTCTCTATCTGTGCATCACCTGTCCTCCAATGTCTCCTATGGTGAGGACAGCCTGGTCAGGGTGGGAGGGATCCACCCAGTAGTCTAGACACCAGGGAGTAAACTTCAAACCCTAGAGAAGATAAGAAGTGAATCTATGAAGTCATGTATATTGACCCTTCTCAGGCCATAGCGTGTATATCCTCCTCTGGAAACTCGATACACAGACTGCAGCAGCAGAGGCCAAAATGATGATAGAAATCACTTAATCCAACAGATCCAAATTATTACAATATTTATTCTTCCGTTTATTTATTCTAATGTTTGTTCTTTTTTTCAGGAGGGTTACAGCTAAAGCTTTTACCTTGAGTTTATACTTGCAGCTGAAGTCCTGTTTCGACAGGATGTCATAAAAACACACCTCTTTACTCGTGAAAGACACAGCAATCTGAGAAGAAGAAAAAACATGTTTATTAGAAACAGAGACACATAGAGAACTGATTTATATGATATAATGACAATTTAACAGTTTCCTAGGCTAATGGTGAATGAAAGACTGAAAAATCTTTATGCGGGTTATTCAACACAATTATATGTCATCAATAAATCTGCAGATTAAAGAATGGCTAATTAATAGTAATCATCAATAATTGATAGTCTTATTACTAAAAAAAATGAATGTTTGCTTTTTGAACTTTATACAACAGTTTCAAGTCTGCAGTGCAATTAACCAAAACCACTGATCAATAATTCATTAATTGAGTGAAATACTTGTTTACCTCTGTGCATTACAATATCAGCCTCAATCACCGAGAATGCCTATCAATTATGAATCTACCAATTCATTTCTATGAATAACATGTCTTCAACTGTGCAACAGGAAACAGAATGTGTCCCCATAACCAAGCTGCAACACCAATAATGAAAAATTGGACGAAACAGTTGTTGGTGATGCAACATTGAGGAAGTGATCGGGTCACCTTGTGTGCATTTTGCAGCAGCACCATGTCAGTGACCCAGAGGTCTTTGGGTGCGACCGTGCTGTTCTGCAGTCGATGTGTGTGCACCAGTGACGCGTCCTCTCCGTCCCGCAGCACAACGGTTCCTCCTCTACTCACAGTCAGATACCGACCTGAACTCTGCACGTACAACACCTTGACAGTCCAGGGGATGACAGGAAGCAACATTTAACACAGATATACAGTGACAGCATATACAGCTTTAATACTGTAATGTCATTTGTAACATTACAATGTGAAGTTAAATTAGTAAAACTGAGGCCACAGCTTTTTTTTTTTTTTTTTTTTAACTTTAAATATTTATTAGATCTTGTATTTCCTCTTCTTACTCTATAACCATAAAACTATACGAGAATAAGCATATTAAACAAGAGCTACTGGCTAAATCTTCCTCTTATTGAATGTAAGTGAATAAAATTGAGCAGGCCACATTCTGTGCAGAAGCCAATAAAACAATAGAGGATTAATGAATTCCACGATTTTATTGGGGAAAAAAGGCCAGAGCGAGGATACAGTAAGAGAATCTTCAATAATACTTTCAGAACAGAAGTCAGTGTTTAGTTGTTCTACCTTGTTTTTCCTTCAGTCAAATAAAGGCTTTGTAAAAATCTCTTGGATTGGCATGCCATGTATTTATCTCTAATTATTCTAATTACCTAATGATGTATAGCTGGTGACTCACTAATACACTGTGTTTCTAGCTATTTTTTTAATTGATGTGTCCCAAAGGAAATACTGTCATTTTTGGGAGTCTGTTAATGGCTCTATGTTGCTTTAAAACAGGCGTCAGGCTTGTCTACAAATTCCAGTGAGGATTGACTTGTCCGTGAGGCTGCATTTGTGATAAGGAGTCAAAGTCCTGCTATCTTTTTTTAAGCTAGCCTGTCCAACTGAAGTCTCACTGAAGCTGTGACTGGTAAATGGGTGAGGCATTCAAATTCTGTTAATCAGCGCAAAGGACTTAAATTTAGCTTTACAATATTACACCGTATTTAATCCATTTGGAAAGACTAATAGAAGAGCGTTTATAAGCCAAAAAATGCCAATCAGTCAAAACAATATGATCACTCAAAGATGAAGCAAATGATGTGAGGAGCTGTGAAAGAAATGAGTGAATGTAAAAGACCTGAGAGACTTTGGCAAGGACCAAAGAACGGCCAGACAACTGGGTCAAAGCATCTCTAAGACAGCAGGGCTTGTGGGATGCAGAGATGAGTATCTACTTACAGCTGCCCGAGAACGGGACAAACTGGCCACAGGGGGTTGGAAAATACGCTGGAACAAGTCCACTGCACAGCAACTGTGACTCACAATTCACAGGACATCTGATCTGCTGCCAACGGCTCGGTACCAGATACCACAGGTCAGTCCAGAAAGGAGTCAGTGCCGTGGCGGGTTGGAGCCGTTCTGGCGGCAAGTGAAGGACCAACACCATACAAGGCAGCGGTGATCAGTGTGTATGTGGAATACCAAAAACTGGGAATTTTAGTGTGAATTATTGCTTCAAGGTTCCAGCAGCATTAATTACTTATTTGGCTCCTTGGCGGCAGACAAACCAGCTGTAAACGTGAACATTGCTTGGCACCCTTTAAAGCTGCCATGGTCTACGTGTTACAAAGGAGTCACTTACATGTTTCGGTAATTCATGACAAAATATTAGCATTAATCCTGGTTCCGTGTTTCTTGCCATCTGGCAAATATGAGTCCAATATTCACTCCGCTTTTTGCTTTGTCTTGGTGTTCGAGTCCTGAGAGAAATATCTGGCTGAGTGTTGCCATATACTCTGCTATGTTCACCAGCTCCTTACTTGGTACTTGAAAGGTAGAATACAAGTGTGAAATGTTTTGTTCAATTGAAAATATCTGCTGTGGAGACAGCACCAAAACACTAAAGCTATGGGCTGTAAAGCCAATAAACTGAAAATCAGGAAAACTTATTCTCTGCGTTTGCGCATTTTCAGTTATATTACATATTGGTTTTCACATTTTTTTTATTTCGCACATCACTGACAGAGTTGGGGATAGAAATTGGAGTCTTCTAAGCGTCGATAGTCTGTCTGCCTCTTTAAGACTGATATAAGCTATAAAAGGGTCCAAACCTTGCAGCCATTTGGAAAACAACTGACACAACATTCTGACATTTTGACATCCTCAGGATTGAAAGATTAAAATGTTGAGCCTTCACTTTATCCACAGCGGTAGGCACTTTATACCGGCTGCTTCATTTACATATTAATTGATAGATGTTAAGGGAGTCCAGAGCCATTTATCTCAAAAGAGGTGTGCCATTTTGATGAGCAAGACCCTAATACTTCTGAATGTTTCCGTGCACAATGTTTAATAATGTGGAATTCCATCCCGTCAGCAGTTTTGGATTCTCCAGTCGGTCAATGTCAAAATGTTTTTTTCAGATAATGTGCCACAGTGGGTCATGTGTTATAGGCAACATGTTCTGACCCTGATAACACGCTCTTCATCTCCTTAGCCTCCTTGTGGTCGGTGACCTTTTACCTTTTGAACAGGGTCTCGATGAGGACAGGACAGGGTGCGAGGTGGCTTCCAGCAAGGCACGCTGATGGTTCTGGTGTTCCTAACTTTATCAGAGAGCTCCAGCAGCAGAAAGGAGCACAGCCCTCCGCAGTCGACACGTCCCTCCTCCTTCACGGCGTCAATGTCCAGAAGGAGGCCGCGGTGCTCCTGAGTGACAACCACACTGTCGAACAGGAGGCCGTACTCTTCCCTGGACCCATGGCCGACTGCCGACCACACCAGATTGATGAATTCAGTTCTGGACAAGGAGCGAGAAGCACCTGAGGAGTCCTGCATGACGATCGACAGGATTATGAGACAGTGCATAGGTGAATGCAGCCTCTTTAGCATTTCAACACCCACCTTTCTTGTTTCTAAAGCATTTCTCATGAGAACCGAGGTGAGGTTTGATGTGATGAAATGAGAGATATTTTATATTGCATGTTCTAAACTTCTCAAGGTGTTTCCCATGTGAAATAAAGGTGTTATAATGTGAGGCTTTTAACAAACTGACAAAAAAAAAAAAAAATCAAAGACTCACAAGGAAAAGGCTCTGCAACTTTCTATAGTCCTCAGTGTTCATCCTGCTTTCAAGCTGTGCCACCTCCATTCTCGTTCCCATGGTTACAGCTCAGACCTGTCAATCAATGAGCAACACACCGAGGTCAGGGAGGTAAAGTGTGCAAGTTTTGTGCAGAGGAATCCCAGTCAAAGAATAGATTTCCAACACTTCTAGGTGTCACATGATGAATGTCGTGAGCTCCAGTAATCCCTTAGTAACCGTCCATATCCATTTCACATCAGGTTGTTATGTCATCAGAATCATACAGCCGGGTCACAACAGCAGACTTTTTTTTTTTTTTTTTTCAATTAGCCATTTTCAGGCCATCCAAACATATCCGTGTTAGTGTGCAAAGGATTTTTAACAGAAATTTCCCCCAGCTGTCATTCGTAGGTGGGTGAATAGGTCCCCAAATTATGTGTCAGAAATGGTTCGAGGAGGCGGCAGGTTGACAAAGCATGTCAAGTCTCTGTTATGGTGGTTAGTATGAAGTAAAAAAAAAAAAAAAAAAAAGATGTCAGATAGACGACAAGCACAAATAATAGTATGAATAAAAGGTAGGATTTGTTAAACTAGCCTGTGCTGCAATCAAAATAACATTTCAGGTCTAAGAAAAATGAGAGCTGATGAAATGTTTCTTTTTAACAGTCTAAAAAAAACACTGCAAAGGGTAGCAGAAGAAAGCAAACATTTCATTTCAGAGTCAAATTCATTGGATGAGGCATCAAACTGAAATGAGATTTAGATGACAGGGTGTGTAATGAAAGCAAAAATCAATGCTTTGGTGCAGCTATTATCTTTTCTTTTTTATATCTGTTACTAACTGCAGTGCAATTTGACTGTAATAGTTTAGCCACGTTTTTAATTACATCTCAGATGGCAAGTAGGCGACTGTACCAGTTGTGTTTATGATACAATAAAAATACAACATAAATCAAAAAAGGTGATACCCCAGGGAGGAGTTTTCATGTTTTGTTTGTGAGTACGATTACTTTTAATCAACCACATCCTGACTTGTTTTGCAGCGAGCTGCTGGCATCAGTCTGTATGCGACTGCACAGGCGTAGTTCCACCAAATCTGAACAGAGTAGCACATATTTTGAGCTGATGCACCACCCATATTGCTGTTAGAACAAAGGTAAAACATGTCTACGGCATTTCCTCTCAATGCTACTGTCAGAGTCAACTACTCTCAATCATAAAAAGAACATGTTAGCAGACATTTACCAGGGTTGACTCTCCTCTTCTTGGATGGCGTCTTCAGGTCCAGTCAAGTCTCTCGAAACTGTCACTGCAGTTTTTCTATCTGCAAACTATTAGTTGTAGTGATACTCTTAAAAAAAAAAACACAAAAAAAAACACCTCAGTTCCAGGCTGTAACTGCATAAGGACAGGCTCTTGGCCTGCAAGTGTATACACACACTTCAATCAAGCAGATTCTTTATCATAAAGTTCAAATAGTTGAGCTTCACACAGCTTCTCACTTAATAACAAATTCAAACTTACCAAGACAGCCAATTTTGTCCTCTCCGTCCACAATAGGTGTCCTCAGTAAACTGTCCCAGAGTGTCCATGCTCTGAGATGTCGAAACACCATTTTTTAAAGTATGACATTTCAAACCAATCCTCATCCTCTGGTTGGTCTGTCTTATCCTTTGGAGATTCAGCTTTGTGTCCAGAGGTTTGGTCTTACCCCGTAATGTCTGAGAAGCAATCAACGCCAACAGCCCTGGCTGCAGCACACACACCCACTGAGAGTTAACTAACTGCCCCCAGTAGCCCAGACAGTGGTAACACACACAAACACACACACACACACACACACACACACACACACACACACACACACACACACACACACACACACACACACACACATATACACACACACACACACACACACACACACACACACACACACACACACACACACACACACACACACACACACACACACACACACACACACACACACACACACACACACACACACACAATTCTTTCTTTTATTATCCCTCACTCTCAAAGACTCAGGCGAAGTTCCCTGGCAACCAAGTAGTCAAAAAGAGTTGTGTTTGTGCGTCCAGGCACTATTGTCTGTATGTACCACAATATGTGTGTGTGTGTGTGTGTGTGTGTGTGTGTGTGTGTGTGTGTGTGTGTGTGTGTGTGTGTGTGTGTGTGTGTGTGTGTGTGTGTGTGTGTGTGTGTGTGTGTGTGTGTGTGTGTGTGTTCTATTCACAGATTAGGCACAGAAGAGAACATAATATGTGAAGTACAATAACTCACACCATCGCTAGAGCAACACAATTCACAAGAACATTAGTATTCCACTGTCACTCATAAAAGTATTCATGCATTGAAACACCTAAAAATACAGCTGTGAACCTGACTCAAAAATAAACACTGCAAGAGCTTTACAGCACCACTCAAATGCCTTTGAGAGGACATCATGTGGGTCACTCGTAGTTACAAACGCACGCATAACAAAAGAGACGAGACGTTTGGCAATTAAACAAATAGACTGCTAGCATGAATACACACAAAATCTATACATCCAACAAAGATATCATCAGTGTCCTTCCTCTCTGCTGCTTCAGTGACCATGACCAATCCCTGCGTGTGGCTTAATGGTCTGGAATAACTTGAATTAGTTGATTGCAGTGGTCGTCAACAGTGACAGGATCGGAAAATTAGGTCTCAGCAATTTCAATAATAAAGCTTTAAAAATTAACACTATCACAATTGGATTACAGTGGTGCATGTAGGAGCCAGTACAGAGCCCAAAATAGCCCACCACAAATCCACCATGGAAAATCCACTATTATACAGGGAGAAGAATGAAGTTGCTGGAATGGGGAAAAAAAATTGGTACGGATCTTAGCGCTGGGAGGAAAGCGGTGCAGTCGAAGAAGAGAGAATGGAAGAGCAAGTGAGCGGGAATGAAGCACTTTCTTGCAACAATGCAAATCTGAAGAGAGACCCACTTTTGATATTCTTTCTCAGATGTCAGGACTCTTTAATTTGCAGTTTTAAAAAGAAGAGTTTTCAATCTTCATGACTCAAGTCCTCATGTACTCAAGAAATCTTAGGTTTAGGTTTTTTATTTACATTTGGTTGAAAATGGCATGTTGAACACTGTTATGGAAATGAAAATCAGAAGTACTATTCAGAAAACAGAAAATGATACATTCATAATCGAATACATTGGTATAAACACAGTAAAGGTTAAATCGTGTCTTATTTAAATTTTTCTGTTTCTAATTCCTTGAACTCTGGATGAAAAGTCCAAAGTCAATTTAAGATTGTATTGATTTATAGACATGTCGGCAAGTCTCGCAGAAATGTATTATGGATAACTTCACACCCATTTTCCTTAAACCAAACCTGTTTGTTTATACCGGCATACCAACTTGTTTTCCCGAACACCTTCCAGTGTGAGACTGGAGCAAACGGCACTGAAAGAAAAGCTCGGATGCCAAGCACCCGACAGAAACATCTATTGGAGAATTTCTGAAAACTCCTCAAATCAAAGACATGGAAGCTGTCAATGTTTCAAATCTAATCGCAAGCAATGAAATAAAGGAGAATGATTGGGATGTATTTTCCTTTGGTATATAATGTACAGACAACAGTGTCTCGTCACGGGTAAATATTATTTTAGGGGGTCTCAGGGAAAAACAAACTACTGGAAAAAATGTACAGGGAACAAACACATCTCCAGGCATCCCACATAATGTTTCTGTCAGTTCAGAAACTTAAGATCCATTACCTTTTATTAAACAAAAAAAATGTCCTGTTCTGTTATATGGCAGAGGGTATAATGTTAGTACTTAACATAAATCTTTGTGAAGGAAGTCAGCACAGCTGGTGATTACTGATCCCCTGAAAGGGTGGTGCTTATGATGCACTGGGGTGAAGCACGGTAAACACAGTCTCCATTTCTAATTACCAAATGTTTTTTTTTTTTTACCAGCTCTTCATTTTGTAACATGATTTGAACACATCAGATTTAAGTGAACAATGATGTGTGCTGATAGTTGCAGGTAAATCTGAAATGTTAAGTCGAACGTTTGCAAATCAGTGAACAAATGTCACAATTTCTCTGGATGGAGCTTCTTAAATGTGAGACTCTGTCTGTTTTATATCATTGTAAACTGAATATTTTTGGGTTTGTGACTGTTGGTCAGACAAAATAAAGTATTTGACACACTGTGGTCTCTGGTAAGATGTGATGG